>NC_140962.1:36975286-36980286 GCF_056783735.1 Eptatretus burgeri
TGGGCGACGTGCCGCGATACGAGTTACGTGGCCGTCAGCACGCCGGCGGGCGCGAAGCCGCAACACTGGTGTCAGGTCGTGCGATATAAACTCATCGCCCTCCTCGCAGCACTGGTGTCCTGTCTCCAATTAAATTCACGGGAATCGGTCCAGGGGTGAGAGGAGCGACCCCCGATTCCCTCCAAATTACGAGCGAGCTAAATTAACCCTTCACGAGAAGCAAGATGGCGTCTCAAGGCGAGCGGGAGCCGGGTGGATTAGGTATGTGTAATAGTAATGTAGAATCCATGGCTCAGGACGAGATCACCGTGCAAGAGAAACCCGTACCAGAAGGTTGGGAAAGGCATCGATGCCGTTCATCTGGTCGGTTTTTTTTATTATAACTCCACCACTAAATGTAGTCAGTGGGAGTGGCCAGGGCAGGTGACAATGCGGCAGATTATGGAACTCGTGCAGAGCATAATTGACGGAATGAAAGAAAGGAACAACGAAATGAAGAGAAATACGCAACAAATGGAAAATAAAAAAAATGGATGGAAACGCACTCGAAGCGAAAAACCAAATGAAAGAAATGCGGGGTGAGATGCAGAGCATGGGCATAGGCCTGCAGGCAGGCATTATGGCAATGGCGAGGAGCGAAACGCGGACCACGGGCGAGAAAATGGCGCTGCCACGTGCTGGGACGAACGAGCTGGGGGGGAGTGCAACGGCTGTCAGGCCCGCGGTCGGGGCGGGCGAGAAAATAATTCGGGAGACGTGTAAGACGAGACACGAGGTAAAGAAGGTATTAGAAAAATTAAAAGAAAGCCAGGAGGAGACAGAGGAGGGATTGAAGGTCGAAACGGTGGAGTGTGAGAAAAGACTTCAAGACATGACGAAGAGAGTTGATAAGCTGGGACTGGAGGGAAAAACGGAGACAGAGGAACTGGGAAGACGGGTAGAAAACCACAAGCGCAAGCCGGAAGAACAGTTAGAAGCCAAAGCAAGGTCGGAGGGTGCGGAGATGAGAAAGGAATTGGAAAAGAAAGTTTCTGAGTTACAGAAACACCAAAACAAAGAGAGGGAACTACAAAACGAACTGAGAGTGTTAAAAGAGGAAAGGAAGAGAACGGAAAATGAAACTTTAAGAAACCACACTGCACAGATCGAACAGCTGGAAGCGAAGGCCAGACTAAAGAATGAGGAACAAGAAAGAGTAATGAAGGAAGAACGAATGAGACAGGAGAAAGAAATCAGTCAGTTGAAAGAAATGACGAGATTGCAGAAGGAGGAACAAGAAAGACAGTGGAATGGAAAACTGAAAGAGTATGAATTTGAAACTGAACGACAAAAGAAAAAAAATAGGTTTGAATACGAGGAGAAAGTAAAGGAGCAAGGAATGAAGCAGGAAGGAGAAATCAGGAGATTGAAGGACACAACGAGATTGGAGAGGGAAGAACGAGAGGAACAATGGAATAGAAAACAAAAAGAACATGAATCTGAGGTTGACCAATTGAAAGAAAAGCTGAGGCTGGAGTACGAGGAGATAGACAAAGAACAGCGAATGAAACACAAACAGGAGATTAACCAAATGAAGAAAACCATGAAACTGGAGAAGGAAGGACAGGAGAGGAAACGAGGAAGAGTAGTGAGAGAACAGCGAATGAAACACAGGAAGGAAATGAGCCAATTGAAAGAAACGCTGAGATTGGAAAACAAAGAGCAGGAGGAACAGTGGGAGAGAAAACAACAACTCTATGAGTGTGAAATTGAACAACTAAAACGGAGGGAGAACGAACAGCTAATGGGGCTCAGAGAGAAAGAACGACTCAGATGGGAAAGGAAAAGGAACCAGGAAGAGACAGAAAAAAGGAACCAGGAGAGAAAATGTATAGACACACGGGAGACAGAAAAAATAGAGGAGAGACTGCATGATAATAACGGGTTTAGAGACGCACACACACACACACAGAGGTAGTGGAGGACGATGAGGTTGAGCTCGCGGAGAGTGTAGGGACCCGGTGCGAGCAGCGGGATAGCCGACTCCAGGAACGAGGGGAGGGAGTATGCCCCCTTGAAGCGAGTCACGACCAGGTGAGTTCGGTCGTGCTTTGCGAGGTCGAGGGGAGGAGTGCTGTGGACAGGTGCACGGAGAGCTTGGGGGGTATAGAGGCCCCGGAGACCCTTGTGGGGACACGAATCCCCAGTGTAGTTGTCCCTGTGTGTGTGGTGCAAGGTGTGAGTGCGTCCCCGTGTGTGGAAGCGACCCCGTGTGTGAGTGGTGTGGTGGCGATGGTGCCGGAGTACGTGCTTCCCAGCACGCCGTGTGTGGATGAGGCACCGTGTGTGGAAGAGGCCGTGTGTGTGGATGAAACGGCCAGTGTGGATGAGGCACCGCGGGTGAGTGCCCCCGCGTGTGTAAGTGAGGGACGGTGTGTGGATGAGGCACCGCGGGTGAGTGCCCCCGCGTGTGTGAGTGAGGGACGGTGTGTGGATGAGGCACCGCGGGTGAGTGCCCCCGCGTGTGTGGGTGAGGCACCGTGTGTGAGTGAGGCCGTGTGTATGGATGAAACGGCCAGTATGAGTGAGGCACCGCGGGTGAGTGCCCCCGCATGTGTGAGTGAGGCACGGAGTGTGGATGAGGCACCGCGGGTGAGTGCCCCCGCGTGTGTAAGTAGTATGGTTTGTGTGAGTAGTGAGGCACGCGTGAGTGAACGGCCGAATGCAAGGGAGACCGAGTGTGTGAGAGAGCGGTATGTAAGGGAGATGTCGGTTGGCATGCGGGAGCACGCAGCCGCGTCTCCCGGTGTGAATGTAATGGAATGGAGTGTGAGCGTCGTAACACGCGGGAGTGCGTGTGTCGAATGGCGACGACGACGGCGACAGAAGAAAGAAAGCCGAGTAGCGGCTGTAGTTGTTTCGGGGACCGTGCCGGGTTCACCCAGCAGTGAGCACGAGGTCCGTGCTGTGCAACGCACGAGGCCCCCACGTGCTCGCTTGCGAGAGTGAAGTCCCGGTCCGGAAACGCCAGCGGTGGATTTGCCGATCCCGCGGACGGACAAAGTTTAGGCAGGTAAATGGATTTGGACCGGACGGGTTCTCCACGCGATCGTGTGTGTTAAGCTCCAACGGGCAAAGCACATGTGTTCGCGTGGGGAACCCCTCGAGACGTGGGGCTTGTGTTTTTTTTTTATGCGCACGGTGACGCCATGGCTGCACGTGGGGTTGGAATCCGGCAGGAGGGGTATCTCTGCCGGATGGTACCGTCCAAGGAGGGACGAGGAACACGTGCAGCTGCATGACGTCACGGGCAGGTGCAAAGTGCGCGAGCTCTGAGTTGCCGCGCTGGTGATGCGCATGGAAAAAAAAAAAAAAACAAGCCTCACTTTCGGGTGCACAGGATTCCTGGGCAAGGGGTGGAAGACCCCCTTACCAGGGCACAGGATGGAAACTAGTTAGGGGGAAGGGTTAGCTTAGCTAGACCGACTTCATGGGGCAGGGGTAAGTCCTCATGGAGTCCGTGGAATGGATTAGGTAGAGGGATTTAGTGAGCTTTAGGTTGGGAAATAAAACGATTTATTTGGAGACAGTGACAGACTTTTGGATGTGTAGTGGGGACGTAGCTTAGCTACGTAGGTTAAAAGGAACGTGCTGTAGTTTAAGGGACGACGTGGGAGCACGAGTTAGTTAGGGGATGTAGTTAGAAGGAATGCAGAGTTCAGTGGTGTGTGTTGAAGAGTTGTTGGTGAGTGGATTGGAAGCATGTGCTTGATGAGTGAGTGAGGCCAGCGGGTCTGTGTGTATGGAGCGAATGGGGACTGCATGGTGCGATGAGTGATTGGGGGGAGGAGTGACTCCCGCCCAAGGGACCCCGGGGTCAGTGTAGAGTGAGTTCGGGGGTTAGTCAAATTTACAAAATGGAGGTCGTTTTGTTGTTGGTGGGGAAGTAGGCTCGAAACCCGTTTGGAGGGGTGCAGGAGCCCTGTTGACGGGCTGGGAGCGTGGCTGCGAAAAGCGAGTATCGCTGAGTGGGTACCCCGGGCACCAGGCTAGTCGGCCGTGGTAGGCCAAGGGCCCATGGGGGGCCGGGATAGCGTAGTGGGCACGGGTGCGCCTGCTTGGTGCGGGGGCCCGGGGCGCCATTAGCCGCGTGGGCAGTGTTGTGGGCACGGGTGACCCTCGGAAAGGGGCCTGGGAAGCCAGCCTGCCACGTGTGCGTTTCAGGGGAGGTGCCATGGGGGCACTCCCCGGTGTTTAGGGAGCTGGTAGGCTCGGAGGCAGTGTAGTGCCCGGGGGTGCCATAGCGGGAGATTCGGCAGAGGGTCGTGCCTGCCAAAGGGAGCCACGTGTCCCAGCCATGAGACCGTGTGAGGGCACGGAGAGAAAATTGGGGGGCGAGGCCCGAAATTGTAAGGACACCAACACAGGCGACGGGAATCTGGGTTGTTAGAACCAATAGTTTAAGCGAGAGGCGCTTGTTGAAAGCCCCGGGGTAGTTTAACAGTTAAATGCATAGGGTAGATTAGGAAGTGTACCCCTCCGCACCATCCATCCCCTCGCTCTCGTTGTGGGCCGCTGGACCCACTTTGGGTTAGATCGCTGAAGTCTGGGGAGGCCATTCTGAGGCTTCGTTGGGCCTCGACACAGGACGCTAGCTCTCCCTTATTCCCCTCCGGGAAGGGAACGTAGGGGTTGGGAGTAGGCTAGGTGACACGATAGGTTAGCCGAACAAAGACGATAAAGGGGGTTCGGGGACGATTTATAGTGGGGAAGTAAAATAAAAAAATAAGTTGGGGCTAAATTGGGGTTTGACAAATTAAGGGAGTGGGTATGGACAGTGACCGGCAAAGGCGATAGGTTGGGAGGGAGACCGTAGGGTAGGTCCGAGCCCGCCTTCCGAGTGGCCAGCACCACCGCACTCCCTCCACCAACCTCCACTGAACGGCAAAGGCTGGCCAGCTTCATCTGCTGGCTGCGTTGCTGCAAGGCAAAGGCCGGCCCACTTCAACGGCAGCTGCTGT
>NC_140962.1:36987786-37015286 GCF_056783735.1 Eptatretus burgeri
CCCAACAAGCCATCAGGCAAGACCAGGGTGCCAAGCCACCTCCCAAATGCCTGTTGATTAGCTCTATTCAGAACACCCCCATGTCGCCCTCTGCCACCAAAGCTGTCCCCTCCCCCTCCCCGGCTTGGTTGTTTCTTCCATCGAAGTGTTGTAATCGGCATGGTCCTGGATCCCACGGAACTTGGTCCCATGCGAGTGGAACTTGGAAAAAAGGGAGTTGCCAAACCTCAGGTTTTCATTCTCAGCATGATGGGGTCGACAATACCCAACAAGCCGCAAGGCAAGGCCGTGTCCCAAGCGCATGTCGATCAGCACGACTCAGTGCATCACGTGCACAGCCCTCTGCCTCATCAAAGCTGCCGTCCTCGGCTCTATTCTCGTTCTCATCGAAGTCGTTGAATTGTGCGTAGTCCTTGATCCCACAGAACATGGCTTCTCTCATCCTCAACGGGTGGAACTTGGAAAGAGGGAGTTGCCAAAGCTTGAGCCTTCACTCCTGGCAGCATGGGGTCAACTAGTCCCGCCAAGCTGCAGGACCAGGATGCTTCACAAACACGTCAAATGGCGTGATATTGGGCAGCTCATGCGTGGTCCTCTTCACTGCCTCAGTAACATGGCCCTTGGTCCTTTCGGTCCCTGGAGGGAGGGGCAAAGCATGTCACCTCCCCATCACCACCAATGTGTGTATGTGTGTGCGTGTGTGTTATTTTTTTCAGTGTCTATATGGATGTGAATGCAGCATGCCTTTCCACCCTCCCCCTTTCCCCGAAGACGCTCTTTGACCTCTTTCGGGTGATGCGTCGGTCTTTCTGCATGGCAGCCTCTGGTTGGTGGCAAGTTGGGCGACTCACCATTGGACCAAGTTGTCTGTTAGCCACAATATCCATTGGACCAAAATTGGCACCAATGAATGGGCTATGATGCTGTCGCTATGCATGGAGCGCCGCGTGATTGGCTGATGCTCTGCAAGCACAGATGTGGAGGCTTTGAGGGTCAGCAAAATAAAAAAAATTTGTGTTCCTCAGCTGGTGCACTTATCTTCTGGGACATTCTGCCCACACAAGCTACTGTCTATCTGCCTCCCCCCCCCCCCCCGCGCGCCACCCAAATCTGCCATTCCATCAGGGAATTCCTGCCTGATTATTTTATCTCAACTGGTTCAGTGTGAATGCTTGTTGTGTGTGCAGGCCCGAAGCCGGGATTCGTTTGTCAAAGTATTGTGATTATTTATTTTTGTCTGTCTCCATCCGTGATTCTGTTTGTGTTTGTCCTCTGCCCATTAAATATTTATTGATATTCCCTCAGCCTGTATGTGCAGCTGTTCCTGCCATTCTTTCCCATGTAAACCAATTCAGATTATTGAGAACTCCTGGAGGTTTAAATTGGGGATAATTTTGATATTGATGACCAATGTGGCTTAGATCTCATTTGGGGTGTAAAGCGCATTCTCTGCTCAATGCATTTTGTAATCATGTTAATTGCGGTCATCCATAAAACTTTCTCTTTGATATGTATGATTCTCACATTGCTGTGGTTAAAGTGGTTGATGTGGAGGCCATACACATGACAATATGTTGTTGCAATCAGATTGCTTTGCAAAAATGTAAACATACTTATTCAGGCACAGAACATTGTCTATTAGCAGAGAAACACGGAACATCTGCTCAAGGTAAAATGTGAGATGGTACCACCACATCACAGCACTCTCAGTATCAAAGTATAGTTCAGACATTAGATTGATCAGTTTTGGTGGCACCCCACGAAGACCAAGAATCCTCCAGAGGGCATCCCGATTCACTGAACCGAACGCTTTGCAGAGATCAACATGGGCTGTAAGCAGCCCCTGCCAAAACTCTCATCTGCGTGTGGTGAGGTCCTGGAGGCCAAGGATACGGTCAACCATTAATATCTTTGGTGTAAAGCCTGACTGCTCCAGGTGCTGATTCAAGCAGATGGTGACAAACCCTATCAAGAATTATCCAAGCAAAGACCTTGCCCGGCACCGAGAGGAGCATCACCCCTCGGTAGTTATTGCAGTCCTGATGATCACCCTTTCCTTTCCAGAGAAGGACAACAAGGCCCCTCCTCCAGTGAGTTGGGATGATGTCTGTGTTCCAGGCAGAGCACAGAAATGCATGCAACGACACGAGTACAGTATTTCCACCAGCCTTGAGAAGTTCAGCATGGATGTCATAGATCCCAGGAGCTTTACCCCATTTCAAACGGTTCACCGCAGCCTGTGTTTTCACAAATGAAGGTGGATCACAGTTGATTGGAGGGTCAGCAATGTGGATAGTAACACCCCTGACATCCAACTCAACAGCTGGTGGATCAGCCTGGTACAGCCGCTCAAAGTAACCGGCCCAGTGGGCCTTCACTTCGGACTCCTCTGTCAAGAGCCTCCCACTCTCTGCTCTAACTGCAGTACACCAAGGAACGGGCTTGGAGGAACACAATGCGTGAATTCCCCTGGAAGCAGGATGAGAATGACTTGACCACAGATGATGCTCTACCCCCTCACAGATTCCTCGCACATAAGCCTCATTGTCCACCTCAGTTTTACACCTCAACTCCCCGAAAAGCTCAGCTCTGCCATTAAGCCTGGCCCTGCGACTGGTCAATGGTCTCCAGTGTTCCTTGAGAGCCAAAATTCTTCTTCACCCGACAGTGGGCTCCAAGACATCCACAAGCAAAATCAAGGATGGTGGTCTTGAAGGCACTCTGCAACTCTGCAAGATTCCCCAAAGCACCCAGACTGCCCAAATCCCCACTCAGCCTGTTTGCAAAATCCTCGGCTACCCTCTGATCCTTGAGCTTGCCAACATCCAGCCTTGGCTGGGATGGTACCATTCTCCCGGATGTAAGCTACAACTTCAGAGTTGCTACTACAAGCCTGTGGTCGGCGTTTCGGAACTCAGCACTCTGGTAGACTCTGCAGTTCTGGATCATCCTCCAGTGACCATCAATAAGCACATGGTCAATCTCCTTTGCCACAACGCCATCGCTAGAATATCAAGTCCAGCGATGAGTTTGTTGATGCTGAAACCATGAACGAGCCACCCTAAGACCATGACTTCTTACAAAGTCAAGGAACTTAGTGATTTTCTAGTTCATAGTTCCTGACCCATGGGGACCAACACACATCTCATAACCATCCCTATCAGTTCCAATCGATTCATTGAGATCCCCCAAGACTCGAAGTATATCTC
Organism: Eptatretus burgeri; assembly: GCF_056783735.1. NCBI lineage: Eukaryota > Metazoa > Chordata > Myxini > Myxiniformes > Myxinidae > Eptatretus > Eptatretus burgeri. The sequence continues at coordinate 36,990,996 of NC_140962.1, forward strand.
GTCTGGGGCACTGATCAACCACAGACTCGAGTGTGCCATGGAATGCGTCCTTCACGGTGAAATCACTCGCCTCAGTCAGAGCATAAACAGAGACCAGGGAAAGGACACCCAAGGAGTGACGAATCCTTCATGTCATAATACGCTCGTTAACCGGTGTTACCTCAATTACCATAAGAGTCAGCTGACTGGACAGCTACAGCAAGTCCTTGGGCAGGGTAACTATCAGAGCGACCACACCAATAGTAGGTTTAACCACCCACCAGGGAGTGCTGCAATACTGATGTTCAAATGCTTGAGCTCAGATGATAGCAAAGACAGGTGATCATCCTCTCCTAGTGATGAGACAATCCAGGCACCCACCTGAAGAGACCGCGTCAGGTTAACCCAAGGAGACTGCCGTTTGGTGGACAACACTTCAGCACCACCCCAACACACACACCACTGCAATCTGACCTGGGAAGGTTACCCCGTGGTTTTCCTCCTATCATGGAAGAGTAGTGGTTGCAAAGGCTTTGCCCCAATCCTGTCATCCAGTGAGCTGTCCTGCAAAGGGCATCTGCACAAGAGGTACTCCCACGGAGTGGGTTTTCAATTTTCTTTGCATTTTTCTTGTGTTTTGCAGAGTGAATGGTTTTATGGTGGCCGGAGTGCAAATCCTGCCACCATCCTCCAAAAAAACAAAAAACTGCAGGAGGATGTCTGCAGACATAGTTGGGCTTGAGATATTGTTGTCTGTTAGCTCAGAAGGAGCTCCCCTGCCCTTTGATAGGTTTTGTTTTTAATCCTGCTGGGTGTCCATATCCAAACACCCTCCTCACCAAGAAACCTGGTGGGGGAGACAGTTTGGTCACCGACAAACTGACCATGAAACAGGTTAGTACAGGTTTACATGTTACCTGCAGCAAGTCACATCTAATGTGACCTGACCTGAAAATAGTATTTTGTGAAAGTATTTTCTGTCACTGACAATATCTCGAAAAGCGTCTTTACCATGTTCGGTAAAATAAATAAATAAATAAATAAGATACAACATGCTTTTCGTCACCTCCAACTTGCCATGTGTGACTATTTCCTGAACATTACATGTGAATTGCATGTCCTTGCACATATGAAATACAGTCTGTTTATAGATCCTGTATTTGCACATTATTCAGCCTTTAAAACTGACAATTAATAAAAATACGTACACCGGTAAAAGGCCATCAAAAGGACAGGTTGGAGGTTTTCTTTGATTAAACACTTCAAATATGAATCATGAATATGGATTGGAATCAAACCCCCATTTATTTTATTTTATTACAACCCTCTGCATGGGTGGTAATCAAAATGTACCTTCATTTCATGATAGAAGATGCATTGTTCAGTCCTTAAATGTACACTAGAAGCCTGGGGCCCTAGGCCTGAAGCCTGAGGCCTATACATTATGAGCAAAATGGTGGACATGTTTTGAATTTTTGAGGTTACCATTGTAACATTGCCGACTTATTCATTGTCTCCTATGAAAATATAAATTGATGAAAATAAATAAATGCAGGTAAATGACCGAAGCCAACGGGGAAGCCTGGAAATTTTGCGTGCCAACGGACATCGAAGCACCAACACGCCAGGAAAAATCACAGAACCGTCAGAAAGCATCCGTAAATTAAAATATACATTAACTAGAAGAGCACTCGGTAGAACGCATACCTCCGCCACATAATGCCTGATCCATGAGAACATATCGGGCCCAGTACATTTTTGAAATATCATGCGATACAGTGCTGCGTCATTTTTGACTCTGTCTCTCAATGGTGAAGAATCACTTTGACAATTAAATAATTCTCGTATTCAGATCCAGAGTTGGATTTTCATCAAAATTGAATCAATTCGTCCTTGCGACATACCCAACCTGTCCAGCAAGTTTTGTCCGAAGCCGTCCACAACTTTTTGAGATATCCTGTACACAAACAGACAGACAGAAAGGGGTGAAAACGTAACCTCCTTCACCTTCGGTGGTGGAGGTAAATAGATGAATAGAATAAATGCAGGTGAGCAACACGAGACAATGAGGAAGTTTCGTAGGATCGTATGGGATAGCTCAGAGGTATATCATACTCACGATCTGGTTTGATATCATGTCCAACGATGAATTGTTATCCTGGTGTTTCATAGACAGGGTGTTGCACATGAAGTATGCCATCCTTTGGAGGGAGTTAGGTAACACTGCTATTCCATCTGCTTGCATTCGTTGATTGATGTTGAATATCTCATGGTCCTTTTGAAAAAAGTGGGCCGATGTGTGCTGAAACTCGAACTTAAGTTTGAAATTCCTGCCCTAATTTCCTTGGGATAATACTTTAGTGACAAAGCCACACTTCAGAAATGATGCAAGAAGCCAGGTGCTTCTTCTGCTTCTTCTTCTCCTTCTTCTCCTTCTTCTTGCAGATGGCAGCTTGGTTGCCAGGTAGCTCTCATTTTGGTGACGCACAACAATGCCGCTGATGCTGTGCCCCAAGACCAATACACTTGTTCTCGTTTCGCTGACCTCAGAAGGATGACAGGTTGAGTCAACCCCACCTGATGGTAATTCAGCAGCCAAACGGGCATCAAACTCAGGAGCCTAAGATCCCAAGCCAGCTACCCTAACCGCTAAGCCAACACCAGGCTGAGCCAAGTGCTGAAAATGTCTGACACGAGAGAGCATGCATGGAAAGAGCTCCTGCCGGTGAGTTGGGAGGAGAGAAGGCAGAATGATGATTTCACTTTATGAGCCCTGAGTCTGGGAAGTCGGTGGTTCGAAACCTGACTGAGTCTTACCAAAGACTTTAAAGATGATACGTGTTGCTTCCTTGCTTGAGGCTCAGCATTTAAAAGGATAGAGCACAGAAAAACAATGCTGGGAAGGGAATGACTAAAACCACCCAGTATAACTCTGAGCAAGAAACTGCTTCGGCAGTGGCCATGTTCTGTAAAGAGTATGGTTCATCAAATCAATGGTGATTGATAATCAAAATACGTGATGGCATGAACATGGGAGGGATCTTCCATTCACCGCTGTTTGTCAGATAAATGACGATTCAGCTTTCTAATGAAGCAAATAATGTAACTGAATGGATAAAATTATCCTCACAATGATGTGAATTACTTAAATCGCTGAATTACTGACAATCCTCGTGACACATTATTTAGTTTTTTTTGGATGTGGATTGGTTGTCAGGACACCTTCTAGCCTTGCTTCGAATGCTGACCCAGCTATACACGGTCTCCCTATTTTGTTTTTTTTCTGCTTGCAGGGCAAGGCATACATGAGTGTGCCATCCCTCAGAATTCAGATGGACGTGAAGCTGGAGAACACGTCTGCCAGCACTGATCGTTGATGGACGTTAAATATCTCCTGGCGTCATTCGCGAAGAGCAAGCGAGTTATCACCGGGACTCTGGACTCTGGACTGTGGGCAGTAAGCGGTCTGATCTTGGAGACTCCTTGACATCTGCGGATCTAGGACCTGCACAGCAGCTTCTACACGACAAGCAAAACGGTTCTGCACTGTAAGCGGGAAAAGCGTCTTCAAGGCCACTCGGGACTCGGCTGAAATAAACACCGGTATCTGGTACGTCACTTGTATTTTAACTTACTACCACTTAACTTGGCTTGTACAAACTCGTTCGATCAGAGCGGTCGATAGCTGCACTTTCGTGATTTGTCGGCACTGGGACAGCGTACGTGTTTCTCTGTAGGACAGACTCGGGAATGTCCGCCATTTTTTCTTTTTAAAGCTTTTTGTTCACATAATCAAGGACAGGGCTGACCGGATGGCCTCGGTCCTCGAGGTCTGCATACTCGCCTCTAAGCTGCTTCGCCTGGGTTCGAATCCCGACCCTGCTGTAAGCTGTCATCCCGGTGCTTAACAGGCAGGGTGATTCATCAATGTGTGTGCCGTTCCTCGGATGGATGTTAAACTGGGCGTCCCATCTGTTGGGATTAGTTGGTGGACGTTAAACATCGCACGATGTCCTTCACGAAGAGCAGGTGTACTATCGCTGCAGTACTCTAAAACAAATTCCCAATTACTGCCCTAACTACTGCTGGGAGAGGGATGGCAAATTGCCCAGCATGATCCTTGCCAAGAAACTGCTTTGGCAGAACCAACGCTCTGTAACACAGACTATGGTATCATCAGAAAGTCAGTCAATCAAAGACAAGCTATGTGTTCGTAAAGCAAGAGCTGAAGACCAAAGTGAGACACAGAACTAGAAGAAAGAGGGAAATCTTTACTCCAAACTACTTGTCTCCATTGCCTGTAACAGTGGAGCAAACAAGTTTTGCCAAAACTTTTGAAGGAATTACGTAACACAGGCTAAAACACCCTATTTACCCTCATATAATGAATTGTCTTTAACATTCATCCGACCTCCTATCTACCAACCCCTGTGTGTTACTCGTCCATGGATGGCTCCCCATTCACGCCAATAAATGGGTTCTTTGTACATTATCATTGTTATAATTGCTGAACACACCTCGTATTTTTCACTCCACCTTATTACACTTCAGGTTCTGGATTGGCCAAATGGCCGGACTTATGTATTTTGGACCAGGCATTCTCAACCCATCAGTGGTCCACAAGGCGCCACCTCGTGGTCCGTGGAGATCATACCAACCTGAGAAGACGTGGCATTTTGGCTTAAATGTCTTAAATCAGACTTAAATGCCATAAATAAGGCACCAAATAAAGTTATTATTATTATTACGATTATTATAATATTTTATTTAAACATTGCAGCAAACAGCAACATACAACTTTCAGTTCAGAGCACCTGTGTTTTTTAAGTGGTGTTGTTATTTCTTACGTGGGCCCTGACCTTGATGACATATCGGCTTACTCAAGTGGACCTTGAGGTGCAATAGGTTGAGACCTCCTGTTGTAGACGTTGCAAGTTCAAATACTGACCACACTGCAAGGACAAACATCTCAGTAAGAGCTGACAAAAAAAAGCAAGGACAAACAACTCAATGCGTTTCAATAAGGAATAACAAGGAAATGTGATGCAGGAAGGGGTCATGCGGCCCATCATGTCTCCACCACACCAACACCAGATTAAATGGCATAGTTTGTTCAGACCGCCATATGGCATTGACCTTCGGCATTTAGGAATAGAATGTAAATTAAGAAAATGTGTCCCCATCCATTATAATCTATCCATAAAACTCAACGTCATGAAAATCAGAGGAAAATTATTCAAATTATGATTAAAAAGGTGCTTTTCGTTAATTAGGTCACAATCCAAACAAAGTAGGTCAAGGACCCGAATCACGTATCAGGTGCACAACTTCAGTGCAGGTTCACTGTTGTAATGCAAGACCATATTGGAAGGTCAAGCGGTCTTTGAGATTAATCAGTATCCACATCGGCAAAATTGAGCGATGACAGAAAACTCGTTATTTTATTTTTTTTCAGACCGCCATTTGCCCTTGCCCTTGACCTTTAACCTGGAGGGGTATGATGTAAATTAAGGGTAAATGAGCTTTACTCTTAGCTAGAGAGGGCGATTTCGTTTCGATCGGACAAACCTTGGTCAAGTTATGTTGAAATATCTATAATTAGGTCATGACCTCAAAAATTAGGTCAAGGTGCAAAAAAATGTCATGCTTTCATTCACATTATTGATGCCAAATTTAATTCCAAAAGTCCCATCCAGCTAAAATAGCTCAGAAATGGATACAGTTCGGAAATTGGGAGTGCAGGAAGAATTTTTTTTATTCCTAAGTGGTAGTTTAATACTCCTGGGGGTCGAAGAAACTCTGTGGTATCATTAAAAACTGGGGGCACTCATTGTCAAAACAAAACCCTGCAACAGCAATAAGCCTTCCCCGATCCTTTAAGGGAGTCTTAATAAATCCACCAAGCTGATGACAATATCATTAGGGTGAGAGGGGGAGGAATGGGGATGAGGAATGTGTGACAGGCTCAGGGATATCACCAGAGTATTAAAAATAAAAATGGAAACAATTGTGTTTTATTATTATTTTAAAATTTTGGGGGTGGGCGAAGGTGTTTTTCGGGTGAAGAATATACAACACTGACCACACACCATCCCATTTCCTTCACATAAGAGTGCTTTTGCAGCAGCTTTTGTCATGTCAAGGACGGTATCTTTGGGTTGCACTTACCACTCAATTTTAAGCAGAGCAAACAACATTGGAAGAAAATGCCATTTATTTCACGATAATGCTACAAATTTGCACTAAAACTACGAAATGTCGTTGGCCTTGCGATGTACAAAATGTCTTTTTTTTTAATAAATCATGGAAAAAGGTTCACTCCTGTTTCTTCACATGCATTTGTAGCGACATGATGCTTTACTTGCTTGGAAAGGCAACACATGCTGTTGTAGAGGAATTTACATGAAGTAGCTGTCTCCACAAGATTGAACAACTCAATGTCTCAGCCTCTCTTAGAAAAATGATCAAACAAGAAAAAAATACAAATGAAAAGAAAAAAAAACTCGATGAATGAAAATACTGTAATACTAATAACACTCCTCTCTGTAATGGTGTACCTGCCTCACACCTTCCTCAGCTTGGCGCCGTTGCAAAACCAAGGCCTTCAAGATCATTGAAATCTCCCGCGGTGAAACTGAGTCTGTGGGCCTTTCACTTCACCATCACAGACAGGTCGGTGGTCTCTCTGTCTCTACCGCCTCATTTCTGGTCTTGCACCCTCTGCTCTTTCCATGCCTTGTCCCCACCCACCCCCCGGGTTTCTGCAGGGCACACATGGTCCACCATAAACCCCTTTCTGGTGAAACTCACAAAATCCAGAATCACTGCTCACCTCCATTCATTTGTTCCTCATTTCTTCCACCTGCGGAATAAACTATCACATTCTCTTCAACCTCATTCTTCCCTCAAGGTTTTCAAGATAGCTGTTCACCTCCATCCAAGAATCCCCCCCCCCCCCCATGCAAAACCATGACCTTTTCGATCTTCCTGAGACTATCCCACTCTCCTTCTGCTGTTCATTTTGTTCTGTTGCGTCCTGATCCGCTCTATGTTCGACTAACAGCCTCGACTCTAAAAAAAAAAACCAAGGTTTGTTGGCAGACAAGGCCGCTTCACCTCGGAGCAATTTACTCGATGTACATCATCTCTGCGCGCAGATCTGGAAAGTAGTGATTGCACCTAAAGTCGGTCAACAGATGAAGAAAATAGTGGATTATAGCTTCCTTACATGCGCTGTGGAATTATACAGCAACAGCTGAGACTGTATTCATTGAAAAAAATTACTTGTCATAATTGAACAATTTTCCTGTGGCCCTGTGATCAAAACTTACTGGTGCTAATGGAGCCAAGTGAATAACAAGATATATTAGTGAATTAATATTTTGGCTACAACTTGGTTGTGCATACTGTATAGCATTTCGTGAAACCAATTTGGGCTGCAATGGAAACTTCATAGAAAATATTACCTCTCATCACCTCCTCATAGGAAATGGTTCAGCCATTCTAAGGCTTATGTTCTCGTGTTGTTTCTACATTGACGACGAAAAACATCTGAGTTCCCTTACAAGGAACATAAACACAGGAGGAAACCATTAGGTCCATTAATCCTGTGCAATGGTTGCTAACCTTTGGTTCTTTATCCGTGCTTTAGCCTTTTAAAATGCCGAGCATCAAGCAAGGAAGCAGCAGACACCATTTTTTAAAGTTTTTAGTATGATTCGGCCAGCGTTGGAAAACTTTGCGAATTAAATTGCATTGGAGATGGTAGAGAATAAATAATAACGTAAAATAATATCAACAAAGTAAAATTATAAACACGTAATAAATTAATAATAAAAGTATAAATGTGAATGAAACTCCGTTGGGTAGGGAAACTGAATAATAAAATATAACAAGAAGATGACGTCGTGCAGAGCACGATACTTGCAAAATCCACAAATTTGACCTCAAAAATAATTGGCTGGTTTAATTCAGCAACCTGATATGCAGATCCTCTTCAAATTTCAACTCAATCAGATGAAAATTGAGGATTTTAGAAAGCTCACCTACATTGTTGACCTTTGGCTTATATTGACCTTTTGGCCAATGTTGACCTCAAACATAATTGGTGGTTGAATTCAGTAAGCTGAGATGAAAATCCTTTTCAAATTTCTAGTCAATCAGATGAAAATTGAAGATTTTAGAAATTTGACAAATTTTCTGACCTTTTGACCTCAAAAAACAATAGGCTTCTTGATGATAACAAACTCCACCATGTGGTGAAGTTTCATGAAGATCGGTTTAAAATTGTAATCTGTAGGCGACTTTCTTACAAACACACTGAATAACAAAATCGACTGACCAATAAAGTTGAAAAAATCTTCGATTTTACAAGTAATAAATAACATAAAATAAGGATAATAAAAGTAGGGAAATATAATTCCAAGTGCATAATTGATAAACAGGAATAAATGTGTAACGAAGTCCTCATGTGATGGTTGTGGGTCAGGGCCAGGAATTTCAATCATTCAGCAATGTACAGCGCCACTTTGTGGCTAAATGAGAATAAGCAGTCTCCCACTTAAACGAAGAGGCCTGACGTTCAACTGAAGGTTGCAGGAATTTGAAATTTCGCCAGGTGATGGTCGTTCGTCTTCTTCTTTTAACTGCCACAATTATTCCCACATTCTTGTGGGGTTGGCCTGAATAAGTTTTTGGCTCAATTCTTTCACAAGCCGGCTGGCCAGGGCTGACGCTCGACGAAGTAATTAGGGCTGGAATTTCGAATTTGGACATGGTATCAGCAAGAGCTTGCCTACACTTTGTGAAGGACACTGTGGGATCTTTAACATCCACCAAGGAATCCTGGCAGAGGGGATGCCCAGTTTAATGTCCATCCGAGGGACGGCACACCCATTGATAAATCACCATCCAAGGGACGGAAATTGAAAAAGTTTTATTTTTGCTATACATACTGTATTATATTATGAGCTGGTAATATACACTTACCACAAATAAAATATGCAGGAAGCAGTTTGTAGAATTTTGTACAATAAACAATAAATTATTGAAGTCATCAACACAAGTTATATTAATGTGAATTACAAGAAACCACAATAAAAGTTACAAATCAGTGAATATGTGAATTTTTTTTCAGCTTGTTCTCTCACTTGAGAGTCCTTGAGTGGGTTCAGGATGACACCAAGGAAGCAACTTTCAACAGAACAGTGTGTGAAGATCGAAACTCTGCGAGGAGAACGGCACACTATGAAGAAAGTTGAAGAAAAGCTGAAGATCACCTACAATGGTGTGAGGAACACTTTGCAAAACCGGAAATAAACTGGCTGAAGAACCAACCTCCCCAGTACAAGACAATAAAAGTCCAGAAAGACCCTGAAGAACATCCCCACAAGGTAAAACAAGCAGTTGAAGTTGCTCAACTTACATGACAGAAGAAAATTAAAATAAAAAAACCACTGCTAAGACCACAGAATAAGGTTAAAAGACTGAAATGTGCAAGGAAACACCAAGATTGGGTGACTGTACTATGGAATTGGGTACTCTGGTCTGATGAATAAAAGGTTGAGCTTTTTGGATTTAAGAGACGAGAAGCACCCGCTCCCAAGGGGAGCTGTCAAGGGGGTCATGTTATTATATTTATGCCTATTTTACTCCAAGGGGTCCCAGGATTACACACCCAAAAAATGGTTACGATCGGTTCAGCCGTTTTTGCGGTACCTGGAAACAGACAAACGGACAGACGGTGAATTATCGTAAGATGCCAGTTCATACATAAAAGACCTGGAGGACATTACGACATGCAATGTTTGCAACCTACTGTTAAACACAAGGGAGGCTCTGTAACTGTCTGGGATTATATCTCAGATTTTGGAGTAGGAAAACTTGTTAAAATCAATGGGATGCAAACAAGAGGAAAGTACAAGCAGATACTGCAGCACCATGCAGTTCATCGCAGAAATTGTTCAATCCGAGGAGTATTCCTTTTTCAACAAAATAATGATCCAAAACAAACTTTCAATGGAGTAAAACAGTATTTGGAGAACAAGGTTACAGCTGGTGTCTTCAAAGTGTTAGAATGGCCGCCCCAGAGTCCAGACATAAGTCCCGTGGAGGCCATATGGGATTACCCAGAAATGGAGAAGAACAAGAGGAACCCAACTAACCTTACAGAACTGTAGAATGTACTCCAGGATATTTGGAAAAATATTGCTGTAAGAGTGTTTCAGTCATATATAGGAAGTATGGGTAAAGGAGTGATAGCACTCAAGAATGCAAAGGGCAGACACACAAAGTATTGACTGATACTATAAAATGACACTGTTATTGTTATTTACTTCAGCAGTTTATTTCACACACATTTTTAAAAGCTGTTAATTTACAATAATAAACACACATGACTGTTATCACTGATAATTTGATGAATTTAGCTGAAAGTATGAATATCATGGGAATAACCCAAACTTTCGCACAGTACTGTATGTACATATTGTTACGGCTGTGAAAATTTGCAGAACACCATAAAGGTCCTTAGTTCAGTTAGATCCATAAGTCTGTGTTCAGTTAGATTTCCCCACCGTTGTTTAATGGGGTTTATTCGTGTTATCAGGGCTGTGAATCTTTAGTTAGCCGTTTTTCTTTACTATCGTTATTTTGGACCAACCACCAGCATCACTCTCATCAACCGCTTCGCAACAACCACAACCACACCTGCCTCTCAACAACCACGCCATCCTCACCACTCCGCCAGCAACCATCAAGATCTCCACACCACAAACATCGCCTCACCTTCGTCTCCGAAACGACGCCATCTTTGCACCAGCCGCGGCGAGTCCCCCGCGAACAGCGTCGCTGCAAACCGACGCGAGGGTTTCGTTGTGAGCGCAAGCAACGGTGATTCCACGCACATCCGCTCTGTAAAAGCTTCGCCTCGGAAAACGGATCACAGGAGAGAAAGGGGCGGGGCCTGTGGGGTCGAAGGGTGATGATTTCAAACACGTCGGCTCGCTCTCGGAGAATCGGATCCAGAGGGCCAGTGATTTTCACAACGTCCGCTTTCCGCGCAGAGGCCAGAGGTGAGAGTGCGGAGATCAGATCTCGTCTCACCAGCCCTATAAAAGGCTGCGCAGAGCGCCAGTTCAACGAGTCTGGAGAGGTTGAGTAGCCGCGTGGAAGTCTGAAGCCTGCAGTAGCTGGAGAACGGAGGAGGCGCGAACGGGGAGCGTGGCTAAGCCTGCTGTGCCGCGCAGAGCTGCGGAACATGTACGAGCCGGAGAGAGCTCGCCCGCCAGCGCCAGACGGTCCGAGGTGATCGGGCTTCGGGACAGTCCGAGCATCGCTGAGGAACGGACGGGTTCTTACAGAGCATCAACTCTAAGAGAGCAAAGGCCCGTTCATTCCTCTCAGGCGTTGCCGGCCGGGGCCCGTACCACCAGGCCTGGGCCGGACCGCGGTTACGCTAGCTGCCATGGGGAAGGAGCATCGTGGGTCGCCCAGCGAGGAAGGTAACCTGCGCGGCCTCGCGGAGCCTCTGCGGTCTACACGGCTCCACGTTATAAAGGCCCACGGGCCCAGTCTGACTCCCTTGTCTATGGGGGTGGTCTTTCTCCTGGGGTTTTGTTTTCGAATGCATGTTGTGGCGCCGTGTCTTGTAAGTAAAACCTGTTAAGTGACTGTACATAATTGCTCATAGACGGTCGTAGCGCTTTTTGCTCTTGCTTTTATTGATTCCATACCTGCATGACTGTATACGTGTGGAAAATAATAAATGTGCTTGTGTGAATGTTAACCAGTTCGTCGTGTCTTTTTTCCCCCATTGAACCGCTATCTCGCTCTCGGAATACTAGTTGGGTCTTGAATACCGATAAATAGAATCGGGTCCGGCGAGGTATGGCGATAATACCCACTCGATTATCCCAGAACGGAACGGACCGCTTAAGTGGATCGTGTCCAAGCAGGCCTTCGCCGAGGTACGGTCCCTCGGTAGGTTGCCCGCGCGGGTACTTAGGTATATCGATATTCGGCGATTGACCCTATTTCGCGTGGGTAGAATACGGACTGGGCCGTGGTGGGATTAAAAACCCACCCGTGACTGTTTTCTGGCGTTGTTCCAGAAAGTCACGACTGAATTGTCCGTCCGGTGGGCGAGACGGCCGCCATTGGCTAAAGCGGTCGTTTGCACGCTGGGCAGTATAGATTCGTAACAATATATATGTATATTTGACCTAAAGAAACAATTCCAACCTGATAAAGGCAGCATGACATGAAATGACAACATGACATGCGCACCACTTCGCCTCCAATTCTGGATGGCTTCGACAGGCCATACTCAGGTCTAATTTAAAGACCGAGGATTTTAAAAGTCACAAGTAAAGGACAGTGGAGCCGTCAACCATGGTTTTGTCCTTATTATGGGCTCATCGGTATGACATACCACATGATTGCTCTTCTGTTTCAATGTTTTATCCACCCTTCCAAGCACAATCCAACCCTCAAAGCCTCCCCCTGTACTGCACCCTCAATGCCTCCTCGCATGTCCCTAACTCTGTGGACCTGAAGCATCCAAGGCCTCCACTCCAACCTGACAGCTCCCTCAATCCAGTTGCAGCTGATAAACCGGACATCATCTTTTTAACAGAATCCTTCCCACAGGACGTCCCTGACTCCTTACCGTCTCTCCCTGGCCTTCTCACCAGGGTGGCGGAGTTGCATGTAACATCAATAACTAAGTCATTGTCTTAGTGGTTGTGTATTGATCTTAACCCTCCCAACCCCAAGGAGTACCTTTGGCTAAGACAACCCCTCCACTCCACCTCTTGTTTGTGTGGTAGAGTGATGACTCCATCTGCATTCTCATTTTCTCTCTCTCTCTCTCTCTCTCTCTCTCTCTCTCTCTCTCTCTCTCTCTCTCTCTCTCTCTCTCTCTCTCTCTCTCTCTCTCTCTCTCTCTCTCTCTCTCTCTCTCTCTCTCTCTCTCTCTCTCTCTCTCTCTCTCTCTCTCTCTCTCTCTCTCTCTCTCTCTCTCTCTCTCTCTCTCTCTCTCTCTCTCTCTCTCTCTCTCTCTCTCCCCCCCCTGCTGGTTGTTGGTGAGTTGTGCGTGGGTGTGGCATCATGGTGGCTCTGTGAGTGAAGCTGTGAGTGCTGTGTCCTGTTGGTGTTTTTCCTATCCCCTTTTTGCTCCCCTTGTGTCCTTGCATGTGGTTGTGAGTTTTTCTCCTGTGTTTCCCTTTTTTGTTAAGACAGGAGAGAGAAAGAGAGCACGCACAGTAAGTGTTTCGCAGGCCTGTTCAGGACTTCCTGGTTTTGGGGCCTGCTTTACTACTTGCTGTGTTTCTCCGTTTCGCCCTTTTCTTCGCTAAATACTTCGTTCATATTAATCTTTTGTTTCCCTCCACTTGCTACTTTTGCTTGTGGCAGTTTGTTTTGGTTTCTTGATCCTTCAATTTACTTTGTATTGTTTCACATTATGGCTAATGTACTTTTGCATCATCGTGTGTATGAGGAACTCACTCCAAAGAACGGGGTCATAGTTTGTCCACCGGACGGAGTCAGTGTTGATGATGTCGTTATGGGTTTCGGAGAGCTCTTTCGGAGAGCGGAGAGCGTTATGGGTTTCGGAGAGCTCTTTCGGAGAGCGGAGAGCGTTATGGGTTTCGGAGAGAAATATTCTCGCAGCGTCGAGAATGAATCAACGTGTTGTGCTATTTTTTTGTCTGAAGAGCAATACGTTGCTCAGACGGTCGAATCCGGCTTGTCTATCCCGCTGGATCTTTTTGTTTCTGTAAGTCGTTTGGACACACCTGCTGTTAAAATTATTATATCAAATAATCCACCTTTCTTTCAATGCGAGGAGATTATCGCTGCTTTAAGTTATTTTGGTACGGTTGTGTCACGGATTTCCATGATCCCATTACGTTTGCGTTCTGGCTTTTCGGTTCGACACATTATGTCGTTCCGACGCCACTGTTACATTGTTTAGAAGAATGGTACACGGTCACTTAGTACTGCTGTCACTCTTAAACATAAATATCATAGCTACCGAGTTTATATTGCCACTGAAGTGATGACATGCTTTATTTGTGGCAAACATGGACATTTAAAGAATGCGTGTCCGAAACCAATCGTTCCTCGTGGTGAGTCTCAACGTGTGGAACCTAATGAGGAATGTCAACACCAGGAGCCCAAAACAAGCACTAATGATGCACCTGGAGCTGCAGAACCCAAGCCAAGCACTCGTGGGACATCTCGAGTGGTGGAACGTGCACACACCTCCCATAATAATCAGCCCTGGAAAACAAATGCAGAAGTTAAAGAATCTCAAGTAGACGACGAGGGTTTTGTCACCGTTCACTCCCGAAGAAACCAGCGTCCTAACATCAACGGTCATGATGTAAAGGTGAGCGTTTCTAAAAAGCTAGCGCCATCGAGCAAACTACATGGCTCTCATGTAAATACAGCCAGCTCGCTCGCTGCTTTGGAAACTGAAAACAAATTTGCAGTTCTAGCTCCGGTGGATGTTGACAGTGCTCCTGATTAAGTACGCGATGAGCATGAGCATGAACAAGAGGGCAGTGTTGTGCCCCAAGAAGTAGCTGTGACCACCTCAGTGGTTGCTGATGTCAGCGACATTGAAAGTGAACCTATGTTGGTCCCTCTCTCTACCAAAAGCGTAATGGCTGAGACATCTGCGTTCCAGACAACTCCGGACGTTACAGACGTGGAGCGTACGTGTTCTGCTTCGGTCGCGGCTTTCTCCCTCCCAGCAGAAATGGAAATGCCTGCTCCACCTGTGGTGCATGGTTCAAGTTTGGATCACCAATCAGACTATGATTCTGATGGGGCCTCGTCGTTTGCCTCTGGTGATGGTACTGAAATCTAGAACGATCCAGGCTTATTTCAGGAGCCAGAGGGTGTTCCGACTGTGCCCCCTCCCCAGGAGATCATAAAATTTTTACAGCACACCTTCCATAAGAGACATGTTCAAATTCAAGACTCCTTTCCAGACACGCACAGTCTTATTACCTCTGCAAATTGGCTGCTCCTTCAGTCCGAGCAGTTTGGCATGACTGAGCCACAAATGTTTCGTCTGAGGAAGTGGGTTTTGAAAGCAAGGAAACTACTGCGTCCATAACCCGGCCAATTGACCGATGTCTTTCTCAAAATTCCACACGATGGCTTTCTCGATTTGCTACTTTAAACATTAATGGAGGACGCTCGAACTTACGTAAAGCTGAAGTTAAGGAGCTTGTATTGAAGAACCACATTGAATTTTTTACTCTTACAGGAAACCAGATGTAGTTCCTCCTGTTTGAGCGAATGGGAGAGAATGATGAAAGGGAGATTGTTCTTCAGCAGCTTAGAGTGTCCCAGAGCTGGGGTAGCCATCTTTGTACATCCCTCTCTCTGTAATCTCATTATTGATTTTAATGAAATTATTAAAGTACATTTAATCTCACTCACCTTTACTCTTAATGGTTTTAAACACACAATACTCAATGTCTATGCACCGAGTGACAGTACGGATCGAACTTGTTTTTTTTACGTAGTTAGAAACATCCCTCACACACTTAGATTTTAATGGATTTGTTTGTTTAGGAGGGGATTTTAACTGTACGATGGATTCTACCATTGATCGCAATGGGAAAGAGCCTCACCCAGCGAGCATTATGCCCCTGGCTAGGACTTTGACAACCTTCTCCCTTATTGACATTTGGAGGACTTGTAATCCATCAACACGACAATACACGTGGTGTCGTTGTTTTGATGGCTGTCTGTCCCTCGCAAGGTTAGACCGTTTTTGTATTAATAATTATTTTTTTAAATATTGTGACCCATACTGGTATCGTTCTGGCCTATCATTGGTAGACAAAACATGAAGTGTTCAGCCTGGCGGAGGTACAGGTCGTGGACAAAAAATGGAAACACCAATGTAGTCACTTAACAAGGCGTTGAGGCACCACATTCGGTCAGTATGGCCTGTATGTGCCGTGGCATAGAGTCCACCAGCATCTGGAATTCTGCAAGAGGGATGCGGCACCATTCTTTCACGATAAAGTCAATCAACTCACATCTGTTTGATGGAAGTAGAAAACTCTGTCTCACGCGGCGTTGTTCCAGAATATCCCATAAATGCTCGATTTGGTTCAGATCTAGTGCCTGAGAAGGCCGTGACATATGGATAACATCAGTGTTATGCTGATCAAACGATTGGGTGACCACACGTTCTCTGTGGATGGGGGCAATGGGGGTGTTATGGCCTTGGCCCCTTTTATTTATTTATTTATTTTTTAAAGGTTTAAAAAAATCTCCACAAACCATACTCAACAACAGAAATCAAAAGACCAGAGTTTAAAAAAAATAAAAATAATAACAGAAAGCAAGAATTGAGAGCAAGGATCAGAAATCAGAAACAAGAATCAGAAGATCATAATAAATTCAAGGAAAAAACAAGAAAAAAAACCTTATCCTACTAAGATTACATTGTCCTACTTATTCCCACGGCCTCTGCCACCCCTGGAGGAGGGACAAAAGTGAGGGGTGGGAAGCTTGATTCAAATCATCTTTTAAACATAATTTTCAGCATTAAGAAGAAAGAGTGGCAATTTCAAAATGGTGAACCAAATTGTTCTGTTTCTGAATACAAACCGACTCATGGAAATATGG
Source organism: Eptatretus burgeri (assembly GCF_056783735.1). Taxonomy (NCBI): domain Eukaryota; kingdom Metazoa; phylum Chordata; class Myxini; order Myxiniformes; family Myxinidae; genus Eptatretus; species Eptatretus burgeri. The sequence continues at coordinate 37,007,634 of NC_140962.1, forward strand.
GAATATGAGAAATATCTACGATATTTCCTGTTAGTACAAGCTCGTGGCGGCCATGAATATAACACATAACACGGTATATACACAAGGAAGAACGCTGAAACTTTTAACAATAGATGCAAAAACTTAGAATAATTTCTTGTGTGGCCTCGGAACCAAGCGAACAACATATTGTTGTGGTTTTGAAGACCCCAGGGAGTTATATCCAACATATTAAGAAACCCTGGAGTTTAAATATTTCAGAAGTATTTTGTTTGGATAGATTACCTTTCCCCTCATATCACTGGATGCTGTGTTTGCGTAGCAGGTTTGAATTTCCTTTGTAACTCTTTTCTATATCCCCTCTCTTCTTATATCCCTCCTTATCTCTCTCTCATTTCCTCTTTATCTCTATTCTTCTCTGCACCTATTTACAGCACATCCATACACACTAACAACACGTTTTACAAAACCAACTTTACATTACAATCACGTCCAATCACCATCGGAATAAAATGGTGTGGACCAGTGGATGCGAACCTCTTCAATGGGAGAAAGCATATGAACAAAGCACCACTGATGGGTGGGTCTGCCATTGACTCCAACACGGAGCCAGGAGCATAGCCAATGAGAGCCACCTGGCAACATCGTCGCGCCAACTGGGAGGCTACACGAGAGCTGCCCGTCCCAAGATCACGCCTTTGGAAAGAGCTTTATATGTCCGGGAATTTCAGAGCTCGCGGCTGTGTTACGTCCAGGGAATCTCAAGGGCCAGAGTCATCATCAAACAGCAAGCAGTGTGAACACAAACATCTGTGAAGATGTGTTCTGCTGGAAGCAAACGAATGAGCCAAAGAGGGTGCGCTGACAAGCTGCTGAGCTCTCTTCCCTGGATGTGCCGGCAATTACACACTGATTTACACGATCTTTCTTTTGCCCCACATGATGCATTACATCTTACACATCACCCTCTCTGCTTTCCCCCCTCCCCTTTTCATGTTGGGACTACATAAGCCCGTAGGCTTGTGTCAGGTGAGCGAGGGGTCACCAACGAGCCCTGCCTTCGTTATCACTGTCTATCACCTTTGCTTGTCTGACTTCCTGGAGTGAATGAGGTGCCTGTGTCTGTAGTTTCCATGATAGGGTGAATGTCTGAGGGGTGACGTGGATTTCAATCATCGAACCGCGTCGTGATCGAAAGGATTCTTTAGATTGTTGAGGGATCTTGTCCTCCTCGAGGATTCAACGTCTAGCCGACTCAGTCTAGCTTGGTTGCTTGTATCGGGATAAAATAAAACCACAGAAGTCCAGTAATAATCAATGTCCACAAGGAGTTCTTTCTTCTGTACCATTTATTTGCTGTCTCTCATTTCCTCCCCACCCCCATATATCCATTCCATTTTATAAGCAGAGAGGGCTCTTGATCGCAAGAACAGAATGCACAGCTTATCAGCCCGGTCACCTTGTACTTGCAGAAAACCCAAGCAATGTCCAAAGTGTCAAAGAAAGATAAGATTATAAGTCGGTGGTAGGCCTTAACAACTAAATAATAGAACGGTAGAGGAAAAACACAAACACTTTGACCTACACAGACTGAGGCAAAGGTTTCTTGTGTAGAGAGTAATAATTTCCCCAACAGGGGCTTACGTATACAAGGCTAAGATTTTCTTTTGTGACACTGCATTGCTGTAAATACGTGCTATTTGTTTAAGAAGTTCTTTCGTTTCCAACCTGCCTGAGTTTCTCTTTCTCCATTGGTTAGACACAAGTGTGTAAATAGTGCATGGGAGTTTTTCCCTGCTGATTCACTACGGTCAGACTAGCTGACGTGCCACTTATGGTTCCACTTGGCCTTACTTGATGTAAATAGGAGTGGGGCATCGAGAGCATAGTTTCCTAACTGGAGAGATTGGCGAGCCGGGAAGGTGATGTGGGGATTCGGCGCAGGGACCCTACCCCTAAGTTAATTGTCGCAGATTTTGTATGCGGTTGCTTAGCAACCCGCTGTGTCACAGAGTTATCCGCAGCTTGTCAGCTTCAGAGTCAAAGGTCGGGAATCATGTCTGAGAGGCTATTCATGACCCGGCCAGCAAACCCGTAACATTTGTTGTCAGGCATGCAGATTTGGCACCCCAGACATCATAATATTTGACGTCATTGAGCACACTTTCTTGCAGTATTCCGCTATGTACCGGAATCCAGGCAGATGCAGCTCCATTGACTCTGAGACGTTGGATCCCATCAGTCAAAAAGTTGCAAATCCAGGCGAGGATCTGTCCTTGGATTCTATAGGTAGTCAACTTCACGAGTAGCCTCTTATGAGGAACACTGTTGAACGCACGTCTGAAGTCAAGGTACACAACATCGATAGGCTTCCCCTCATCTAGCAGTTTAATCCACTTGTTTGCAACAGTGAGGAGCTGAGCAGAACAGAATTTGCCAGGAGTGAAACCATGCTGGCATGTCGTCAATACATTATTGACTTCCATGTACTCCATTACAGCATCGCGCACAAGACTTTCTAGGATTTTCCCTTCCACTGATGTAAGGCTAATAGGTCTGTAGTTCTCAGCCTTATGTGTGCTACCTTTCTTGTGGATTGGTGTTATGTTTGCTTTCTTCCATGCTTCTGGTAAGGTCCCTTCCTCAAGTGATTTATTGAAGACTAGCAGGGGTGGCCGGCATTGCCGGGTCCCTCCCCCCGCCACTTACCCTTCCTCCTCCTGCCCTTCCCCCACACTTGCCTCCTCCCATCCTCTTTCTTTGGACTCCCACTCCACCACTTCCCCTCCCTCTGGACTCTCACTCCTTTCCCCTGCCTCCCCTGTTTAGTGGAGGTTGGCTTTGTGGCTTCCCACTCTCTGGGGATGTGTGCAGAGTAAAAATGCAAGTCATCTCCACAGCTGACTTGTAATACCCCCTGCCACCACTACCAGATGGCGCTACACGATACACATTTACATAGAGAATTTTCGTCGAACTTCCCTCCCGAAACACCCGCGACTACAGATGAAACCAAGTAGCCCATGTTCACCACAAGTTCGAACTTGGTCCACGTGCCAAGTTTGGTGGCTCAATTGGCTCAGTAGTTTTCGCGTGATTTGTGTTATCGACACTCGGACAATGATATTTATTTCTTAGATAAGTGTCGGTTGAAGTGCGATGGAGCTTGCAGTTTCTTTCAGTTGTCACGGGTGGATATTATCTGGACCAGATGACTTACCACACTTCAGTCCTGTCAACTTCCTTTCAACGCCATCTGCTGCTACGGTAACACTGTTCAGGTTTGATCCATCATGCACGTGTGTCAATGTTGACAGGCTATGGAGATCTTTCTGAGTGAATACTCTCCTAAAGTAGATGTTGAGGGTTCCCTCTCGTTCTCTTTCTCTCTCTCTCTCTCTCTCTCTCTCTCTCTCTCTCTCTCTCTCTCTCTCTCTCTCTCTCTATCTCTCTATCTCTCTCTCTCTCTCTCTCTCTCTCTCTCTATCTCTATCTCTATCTCTATCTCTATCTCTATCTCTATCTCTATCTCTATCTCTATCTCTATCTCTCTTTTTTCTTTGTCGTGGTGAGTGAACCATCCTCCTTAACAAGGTTTTTAACTCCTTTTCTCCCCTTTGATTTGCTATTCGTACCTCCAGAAGCCTTTTGGGTTGTCTTCAAGGCCGTCAACAAGCTCTTCTTCGAACTTGATGCTCAAAGGGGAACCCAATCGCTCGGCCCACCTCAACGCTAATCTATCCTTTGATACCCTACAAAATAGATATGATATGTTTTGTTTTTTCCCCGATTTCCGATTTATAAAGTCGGTAATTTTGCGATTGAAGTTGAAATATTCTTCTTGTTCACAATTATCCATGACACACCTGGAAGTAGAACGCCAGATTCGTACCGTCTGCAGGTTTCATCGCGGTACGATTGAACTCGAATGGCGAATAATTTTTGATTTCCCTTCGTGGTTTTTAGTCATACAAACTGAGATGGTTTCATGCTACATCAATGGCTGAAAGATCAGAAAGTCGAGATTTGTCCAAAATACCAGAGTGTGGTTCAGGCCTCGAGGCAAGAAAATGTTAGCTTTTGTGCTCAGAATATTTTACAGATCACTGTTATTAAACAACAGAGGGCTCGATCTTGTGATTATCCGCCATGAATGAAAGACGATGCCATCCCCATGATTAAGTGGAAGAAACAGCTGTCACTCGAAAACTGTAACACCATCTCTACCCAGTTACCAGCACATGTGATTTGATTTGAACAGTGAATCAAACACCTGTGTTGGCCTGCCGGCATCTGATCTCACCTCGACACCACCCCACCTCGACTTTGGGACATGGAATAGACACAGCACGGAAACGGCATGGACATAGAACGGCACGACCACAGGCACAGCGGTGGGACACGGCACGGACACGACGGTGGGACACGGCATGACATGACCACAAACATGACTGCGGGACATGGAACGAATACAGACACAAATGGTGTCCTGGGAAAGTATGAAATGGGATGATCCCGTAACATACAGGACACCTGGTCAGCCTGCGACATTGGGACAAAGAATTTGTCACCAATTAAGTTGGCGGTGTCCAAGTGTGTCTCAGCGGTGTCGTGCCATGTCCGTGCTCTGACATGTCCCATCATCGTGTCCACGCCATGTTGTGTCCCACTGTCGTGTCCGTGCTGTGTCACGCCATGTCCCACTGTCATGTCTGTGGTCATGCCGTGTTTCTGCTAATGCACGGTGTTGGCTTAATGGTTAAGGTGGTGGGCTTGGGATCCTCGGATCTGAAGTGAACATGCGACTGGCGTTTTCATCTTCACCAACACCTCCATTGTTGCCATCTTTATCTTAATCACTCACAAAAGGCTCGAAACTATATCGCTCCATAATCCCTTGAAAGTGTTTTCATCACTACTTTTGTCTCCAATAGTCTCTTCAAAATCGCACTGATCAGATTCATCATACTGAGAACCTTTCGAGTTGCTAATGACGGTGGAATCGGTGTCGGAATCCGAGCTCAAAATACAGTTTCTCCATGTAAAACCATTAATTGGGTGAAGGTGAGTTCAAGGTGTGTGACATCACTGGCAAAAATCGAAAATCGACTCTCCAGGGCTTTTTGGGACACTTTATGATTGGCAAAAATATTTCAAAATTCTTTTCCCTTCAAATTAGACCATGATTAATGACTTTCAATGGTTTTGGGAGAAAAATTTTTTGCCTTTGGGTTCCTCTTCAATGATCAAGGTGTATGTCTCAGTTCGTTGTGTTGTGTGACGTATCTAGCATGTTGCTGACGGTCTGGATCACCCCTGGCATCCTTGCACTTATCCGAAATATGTTTCTTTTTCCTTGATTCATGTTGTGCCTCTTTTGTGATGTAGATGTTTTTCCTCTTGCTCTGGGTAGTTCTCCTCCTTGGTTCAAACTTGTTTATTAAGTGTCCAAGATCATTGGTAAATTGCTCCCATGTTTGCTTGCAGGATTTTTCACAAGTTCCTACTCCAAAGTCGATCTCATGAAGTTCAATACTCAAACTATCATAGTCACCCATGTGAAAGTTGAAGCAGCTATAGTCTTGTCTTTAATGTGGGGATGGATGACTCAGTAGAGGTTGAGGAGGATCTCAATACAGCAATGACCATGAAGTCAAATGGGATCAATATGATTTACTGATGACACCAGTACACCAGTACACCAGCAACTGCACCAACTTCACCAACTGCAGCAACTGCACAAACTACCACAATTACACCAATGACAGCAACTGCACAAACTTCACCAACTTCACCAAATGCAGCAACTACCCCAACTACAGCAACCGCAGAAACTGTACCAACTTCACTAACTTCACAAACTTCATCAACTGCAGAAACTACCCCAATTACACCAACTGCACCAACTACACAAACTTCACCAACTACAGCACCTGCAACAACTTCACAAACTGCAGCAACTGCACCAACTTCACCAACTGCAGAAGCTGCACAAACCGTACCAACTACAGCAACTGCACCAACTGCAGCAACTGGACAAACTTCATCAACTGCAGAAACTACCCCAATTACACCAACTACACTAACTGCACTGACCACACAAACGTCACCAACTACAGCAACTGCACAAACTACAGAAACTGCACTAACTGCACAAACTACCGCAATTACATCAACTACACTAACTGCACCAACCACACAAATTTCACCAACTGCACCAACCTCACCAACTGCACAAACTTCATCAACTGCAGAAACTACCCCAATTACATCAACTACACTAACTGCACCAACCACACAAATTTCACCAACTGCACCAACCTCACCAACTGCTGCAACTGTACAAACTGCACAAACTTCATCAACTGCAGAAACTACCCCAATTACATCAACTACACTAACTGCACCAACCACACAAATTTCACCAACTGCACAAACCTCACCAACTGCTGCAACTGTACAAACTGCACAAACTTCATCAACTGCAGAAACTACCCCAATTACACCAACTGCACTAACTGCATCAACCACACAAACTTCAACAACTACAGCAACTGCACCAACTGCTGCAACTGCAAAAACTACAGCAACTGCACCAACTTCACCAACTGCAGCAACTGTACAAACTGCAAAAACTTCATCAACTGCAGAAACTACCCCAACTACACTAACTGCACCAACCACACAAACTTCACCAACTACAGCAACTGCACCAACTTCATCAAGTACAGCAACTTCACCAACTACAGCAACTGCACAAACTACAGCAACTTCACCAACTACAGAAACCTTACCAACTACAGCAACTTCACCAACTGCAGCAACTGTACAAACTGCAAAAACTTCATCAACTGCAGAAACTACCCCAACTACACTAACTGCACCAACCACACAAACTTCACCAACTACAGCAACTGCACAAGCTACAGCAACTGCACAAACTACCCCAATTACATCAACTACACTAACTGCACCAACCACACAAATTTCACCAACTGCACAAACCTCACCAACTGCACAAACTTCATCAACTGCAGAAACTACCCCAATTACATCAACTACACTAACTGCACCAACCACACAAATTTCACCAACTGCACCAACCTCACCAACTGCTGCAACTGTACAAACTGCACAAACTTCATCAACTGCAGAAACTACCCCAATTACATCAACTACACTAACTGCACCAACCACACAAATTTCACCAACTGCACAAACCTCACCAACTGCTGCAACTGTACAAACTGCACAAACTTCATCAACTGCAGAAACTACCCCAATTACACCAACTGCACTAACTGCATCAACCACACAAACTTCAACAACTACAGCAACTGCACCAACTGCTGCAACTGCAAAAACTACAGCAACTGCACCAACTTCACCAACTGCAGCAACTGTACAAACTGCAAAAACTTCATCAACTGCAGAAACTACCCCAACTACACTAACTGCACCAACCACACAAACTTCACCAACTACAGCAACTGCACCAACTTCATCAAGTACAGCAACTTCACCAACTACAGCAACTGCACAAACTACAGCAACTTCACCAACTACAGAAACCTTACCAACTACAGCAACTTCACCAACTGCAGCAACTGTACAAACTGCAAAAACTTCATCAACTGCAGAAACTACCCCAACTACACTAACTGCACCAACCAC
>NC_140962.1:37020286-37022786 GCF_056783735.1 Eptatretus burgeri
GATGGAAGAGACTTCACTACTTTGGCTTAACTGTTTGAGGAAAGAAATATTGCCGACTCTTTTTATGCTGTAGGATTTAAACACATTTTATCGCACTTTCACAGCTTCAATATTCTCCTATCTGCTGAGACAACAAAAGAGAAGTGCAGGTCACGAAGAACCTTGCTGATTGGCTATTTTTTTGCAGAATTCGAGGGTGTGTTGAAGGGTCATGCCCTTCATTTTCTCCAAAACAGGTACTGGGAAAGATATTCAAATGAAACAAAGTGCAGTCTGCACATCAGTCTCAGTGCTGCTTCAGTCAAGATGGCAGAGGGCAGCATGACGTCGTCAGTGCTGTGAAGCATAAAGTGCTGGAGATGAGAGTTGGGATGACTGACTGGAGATGAGAGTTGGGATGACTGACTGGAGATTAGTGGAGATGAGAGTTGGGATGACTGACTGGAGATGAGAGTTGGGATGACTGACTGGAGATTAGTGGAGATGAGAATTGGGATGACTGACTGGAGATGAGAGTTGGGATGACTGACTGGAGATTAGTGGAGATGAGAATTGGGATGACTGACCGGAGATGAGAGCTGGGATGACTGACTGGAGATGAGATGATTTGGAGACTGGAGATTACGACATTTATTTGTTTCAATCCATTGCTCCATCATCCACACAGCATTTCTGAACCTCATTTATTAGTGACCAGTTCAAACCCACTTCACCGGTCATCAACAACAAGGAGGTTTCAAATCGTATAGGATTCCATTGGAGCTACTAATGCTCTTATCTTGCTGTTGCACTCATCGGTTTGGTGGAAATTTCGAAGAAGCAAGAAAGCATTTCCTTTGAACTAAAGGTGCATGACCCGCTTCCACTGAAGACACGAATTAAAAGCATTTAACGTGCCCTTCCATTTGCAGCTCACCAGGATAAAGTGAGTGAGCAGAATGGGGAAATGCAAGATTATTTTCATTGCAGGATTATGTATTGGTTATTTAGGTGATGACTGATTTTGATAAGGACATCCCTGATAAGTGATTTACATACTTGTTGTTGGATTTTTCTGCATTGTGAACAAGATTTGCATAAAGTTTCCCCCCCCCCCCCCCGCACTCCCTTTTTGTCAACAAAACCCCTCACCCTCGACTTCCCTCTTCCCTCTTCCGTCATCTTGTAGATCTACGTGGACTTTGTGGTTCGAAACCCCTTGTGCTCACTCGACGAGCCCATCCAGAGTGAACTGTTTAAGCAGAAGATCGATGCATTTGTAAGAGGCTTGCCTTTTTTCTCTGCTCGTGTGACATAAGACTTCATGAAAACCGTCATCACCTTCCCCTTCACCCTTTTTTTTTTTTTTTTCCAAATTGAGAATCTCTTGACTTGTTAAAAATGTTTACTGAAAGAGGCACAAATGAAAATATTTATAGCCATCATTTCACCTGACCCACACCTGTGTTCGCTTGCTTGTGTAAGGATTGTACTTTGGGTGTATATAAATATCAATCATTATTTGTACTGTCTGCATTTGGTAAAATAATTTTTTGGGAAATATTGGCATCGCTGCTTCTCTTTATTCTCCTCCCGCTGTGGTTTTTCTTTTTATTTAAATAAACATGATAAACCAGCTTTTGATTTCTGCTTTTCACTTCACGTACTCATTCTTTATATTGGGGCTCACAGGATGGTCGAGACTCGAGAGGTCGAGACGCACACTCGCCTCAAAGCCCTCGAGCTTGGGTTTGAATCCCGAACCAGCTATCGACCGTCATCCAGGTGCTTTGCAGATATGGTGTGCCTTCCCTCGGATGGACGTCCAACTGGACGGTCTGTTTGCCGAGCGGTCACTGGCCCCATGGCCAAATTCCTGGCCCAACTACTTAGTGGAATGTCAGGCCTGGCAAGCCGGTTCATGAAAGATTTTGGCCAAAAACTTCCTGAGCTAACCCCATAAGAGCGTGGGAATAATTGTGGCTGTTAAAAAAAGAATAAAAAGTCACTCTTTGTTATTAAAAGAGGAAAGGAATTGTTTCGGTTAAATTGTGGGATATTTTACGAGAGCAACACGACCAAGTTGATGCTCTGTGAAGACTTTGAAGATGACAGGACATTGTGAATATTGCCGGAATAAGATCTCCAACCTGCTGGTGTATGTGGTGTCTGAACGTTGTGAAGCTGGATTTTCAATTCCATCTTTTTCTGTTTTTTTTAAATCCTCGTGGAGGATCTCCAAGTCTTACTCACGTTGTTGTTCTTCATCTTCTTCTTGTGGACTTTTTTGTTTCACAGCCAACAGTTTTCATCGAAACTTCCTGAAACTTGGCATATATATGTAAAAATACCCCGCGCAGACGGTAACCATCTCCGATTTTGAAAATTCCTCTGGGAAAAAAAAAAGTTATGACGTCAAAATATCTCCGCCCATGGAAATCGCCTAAAAATTATCTCCGAAACAAGGCAAGCTTTTTGAATTCTGTTTGCGGGAATTGAACGGGGCATTAGCAGAGATGAA
>NC_140962.1:37045286-37187786 GCF_056783735.1 Eptatretus burgeri
TCAGCAACCAACTGTGACATTGAAATGCTTCCCCGTCCAGCCGATTAATCACATTTGGCTCCTTGAAACGTTTATTTCTTTTTCAAGTTGAAGGAAGAGTTTCATGGGAAGAGCTTTGACGATGATGTGATCGTTGAGGCGAAGGAATTGTTGAACAGGCAAGATCTAGACTTGTTGAATCTGGCATAATCAAGTCGCAACAGCATTAGAGGAAGTGCACCAAACCCCGAACAGGCAACTTTAGTGGAAAAAAAAATCAGAATTAAGGTGTGTGTGTGTGTGTGTGTGTGTGTGTGTGTGTGTGTGTGTGTGTGTGTGTGTGTGTGTGTGTGTGTGTGTGTGTGTGTGTGTGTGTGTCAGTCAGTCAGTCAGTCAGTCAGTCATCATGGCTTCAACTAAGTAGTGTTCTACCATCTCATGTTATCCTCCATCCCTACCCGTGTTCTTTTGTACCTCCCATTGACCCAACCCTCTCCGCAGGTTATTGTGTTTCTCGTCCTGTTTGTTCATTCCCTTGCTGTGACGACGTTGTCAGTTTGTCGCCTTTTTACCCTCTGTCACTTCTCTCTCTCCCATAAACCTCGGGTTTGGCTACCAAATAGTTGTAAATTTATTTCCCTATAAAGGTATTTGTAAGAACGTTCGACCGTCTCGTAGTCGTGTACCATCATGGCCTGATGTGAAAGCAGGAAAGTTGTAAATATCGATTTGCTATCATGTAAACATGACACAGGTTTTTTTTGGAACAGATGTTTACTTTTATTTCAGTGGTTTCAGTATGAAGTTATGGTTGTTTGGAACGTCATTTATCCATGGGATGTCTGTGATGTTACGAGGCTGTTTGTGGTTTTATTTGTAAAAATTTTTTTTATTTATATCGTGCTGCTTTAATTAAAACTTAGATAGATATGTTGGCCTATTGGTATTTTCATCTGAACTCTTGCATTGTTTCTTGATTCTTTGACCCCAGATTTAATCCCTCATGTCGTGTTGATTCCTCCAATGTCTCAAATCTTTGTCGTATTATGTAATATGCAAGCCGTTTCCAAATTGTCTTGGATCTTGGGAATAAAAGTCAGCGGGTCCAATTTTACACAAAATATTGTGTATTTTTCAATGTCAAAAAGAAAGATGGAAACGCTTCTCATTGCTGTTCAAGTTTCTGGAGATTCTTCAAGAAAAGCTACGGTTCTTGGTGTTTGATTCGCTCAACAACAACAACAAAAAATTGATGTCATTGCTCGTCATATCGTGTTTTCAGATCTTGCATGAGTGGAAAAAGGAAGAAGTCAGACTTTGATTTGGGGTTCAATTTGTTCAAGTGCAAGAACGTTTTTTTTTTGTATGATGTTCATACATTTACGGTTTATAGGTGATGGCACTGACAGAGAAACAACAAAGGCTGCATGTTTGTGAGAATGGGTCAGGAGGATTGTGGGAGTGAAGAGTGTTGATAGAAGGAGGATGGATGAACTGAGGCAGGAGATTGGTGTGCAGATGAGCTTGACGGGGAGATTGGTGAAATTCCGACTGAGATGGACTGGACACTCGTGTGGATGGAGGAAAAGAGGTAGACTGTGGTTGAGATGGGAGGATTGTGTGAGGAGGGATATCCGTAAGGGAGGGGTGGTTGGAGAGTGGAGAGAGTTTGCTGAGGGCAGATGGGGGTCGAGGAGTGTCGTGGTCAAGGCAGGGCAGAAGCTTGGTGCCATCAGACCTCACCCCTTATAAAGGGAAGAGGAGAAGGATAAGAAGAAGTACGATCATGTGGACAATTATAATTTAACATCTGGTAATGAGAGCCATTTAATTGCAGCATCAGTGGCCACGTGTACTTTTGCAAAGGACCTGCTAAATCTCCTCGACACACAATCTTGTACTACATGCAAGACTGATATTGATTGCCATCGGTACACACGAGGCTCTCAATCCACCAGTGCAAGAACTGCAATTGTATTAATCTTCCTTTCCTCCCTCTCCTGTGTATACCAGCACAGATAACTTCTGCAAACAATTCCAACCAATCTGCAAAGAGGAAGAAAATGTTCCCTTATGCTCACATTTATCACATTTGGCATTATCATTATTGTGTGTGTGTGTGCGTGCGTGACAGATTTTTTTGAAAGCACCATGAGCTTTAGACACGAGAAATGGGTAATTGTTTATTATGCAATGGGGAGGGTAGAAATAGGTATAATATGACTGTCCTTTTCGAGGTAATAGCCAGTACAGTGCAACAGCTTATCTCAGCTGCAACTAGAAGGGCACTCGGTCGAGCACACACCTCCGCCAAGCTGATTAGTTCATGTTTTGTATCCCACTGAACAGGTCCGAATGCAGATCCGGCCTAACTAAAGGCCCGGTCACACCTTGACGTTTTAGCCAGCGATGGCAACGTATTAAAATGTATGTAAAACGCTGGCTTACGTTGAACTTTTGATGTTTTTTTTTAAAGATTCGTACGTATTCATAGCCACTTGGTCTTATGTATAACGCATTGGTAACGGACACAGAACATTTCGTTGTGTTATAGATAACTTATACCAACGAATGCTGAACCTGTTGTCGGCCTACACAACCGATGCCCAACAATAGTCTAACTTAGGCATAGCGCGTTGCACGCATCGCCGACGATGTCGTGACGTAGCCTATTAAAAGGCTGACGCACAACGATTCGAATCATAACTGCCGTAGAAATGGAAGTGTCAACATCGCGGTCACACCTTGGCGATCTTGCCAGCGTATGCCGACCTAAGAAAAATGTGTCTAAAACGTTGGGGCACGTCAAATACGGTATGAGTAAGTTTGGTATACGTGAGTACAACGCTAAAGTACGCTATCATACGTCGTAGTAAGTAGAGTACGTCAAGAAATTTTAAACATGTTCAAAATTTTACGACGTACTTGGCGTATGACACACGTTCCGCATGCGATGGGGATAAGTTTTACACACGATATGTGGACGCTTACACACGTCCACAAAGGCTACTTGTAAGCTACTCATAAGTCGAAACACGTCGCGGTAATGTCTTTTTTACGCGAAACTTATTTCTAACTTGTGTTTGACGTGCTTTGAACCAATTCTTTACGTAGTCCCAACACACATCGACGTATGTAGACGTATTCCAATGACGTCTTCCGGTCGACAAAAAAAAAAAATGAACGTGTTTCTAGCTTACAACTGCCCTATAAAGACGTGTTCCCAACGGTTTTGGGAATTGGTATATAAAAGGGGAACCCAACAGTGTTTTCGAGTCCTTTTTGAGTCGATGTCCATGTCAGCAGTAACAGTATCAGTATTAGTATTAGTAGTAGTAGTAGTTTGTTCATGTTGGCAGTAGTAGGTGAGTGTGAGGGGGAGGGTGTGGGTTATGATGGATCGTCCTTGCGTTTAACGATTTAAATGATAAACTCAACGATTTAAATGGCTGCAACTCCACTATTGAAAGTAGACGCTTGCGCTCAACAATTGGATTTTTTTTACACTCAACGACTTTTAAACGGTACCACTCACCTATTTTCATTGTTTACAATGAACGATTTAAATTGCTGTCACTCGCCTTTGTTTTTTGACGCTGGGGTTTGGAAATTTTAATTGTTTCTATTGAACGTGCTAAATCGCTCAAACCCCACTATTGAAAGTAGACGCTTGCGCTCAACAATTGGATTTTTTTACACTCAACGACTTTTAAACGGTACCACTCAGCTGTTTTCATTGTTTACAATGAACGATTTAAATTGCTGTCACTCGCCTTTGTTTTTTGACGCTGGGGTTTGGAAATTTGAAGCGTTGCTTCTGAACGTGTTAAAACGCTCAAACTCGACTATTTTAAATAGACGCTGCCGATGGACAATTGGAATCATAGCCAAGCTCGACATCGAAGTGTGAACATCCTCGTCATGCCGAAGAAATGTTTGAAGAATGCTGCAAATAAGTGTCCTGGCCTTGGCCGTGGACGCTGACGCAAGGACGATCCATTATACCGACGTCTTTCAGCCTATGAGTAACTTAAAAGTAACGTCTGTCGATGTGTGGCAACGATCGCGTAACGTGCCAACAACACGTTAATCATAGGTTAGAAATAAGTTTCGGGTACGCTAAACATTACCTCGGTGTGTCTCAACTTATGATTAACTTACAAGTAGCATGTGTTGACGTCTGTCAACGATCGCAGACCGTGCATACAACTTGTGGCCAGCGTAGCGGAACGTGTGAGTCATACGCCGGCATACGTCGTGAAATTTCAAGCATGAAAAAATTTGAGGACAACCAAAAAGTACAACGTTTAAAGCCAACGTACAACGACGTATGGCAGTGTTTTTCAGCGTGCTCTCAATGTTATCAAAACTTACCCATAACGTATTCAACGTGTGCCAGCGTTTTAGAAAAAAAATTCAAAAATCGGCATACGTTGGCTAAAACGTCAAGGTGTGACCGGGCCTTAAAATTGAATCGGCTTGTTCTTGTCATCTAACCAACTCATCCACCAAGTTTCGTCTGACTCCATCCATAATTTTTTGAGGTATCGTGCTATGTATTATTTCAGCCCAATCACTCAATGGTGAAGAATCACTGAAAAATGCGGATCCGGATTCGGATTTTCACCCAAATCGAACCAATTCTTCCTGTTCCACACCCAACCTGCCCACCGAGTTTCATCCGAATCCGTCCACAACTTTTTGAGATATTTTGTTCACAAACAAACAGACAGACAGGTGAAAACATAACCTTCGGTGGACGGAGGTAGCTATAAAGAGCAAGTCGAGATTGCAGACCCTCGTCAGGACTTGTTTTGTGTGGCTGTAGTTGTTCATATGTTTGTGTTTTGTGTGGCGTGTAGATGATACATTGACGACATACGTTTGTTAATACGGCGGACAAGCACACCTTTTCAGTTTTATTGTGCAGATTCACAGTCCAATCGTACACACACGATGGATATAAACATGTTATAATGGTCGGTACTTCATCGATGCACTCGTTCTTAATACACGTACTTTATAGCTCCACTTGCATGATTAATGCTACATCCTTGACAGACAAACTTACATTCTAATAGACGTGTTTGCATCTTAATTGTACGTCCTTTATGGAAGTACTCGGTTGAAAAAAAGATAACATTTAACACCTGACAAGGTGGTGTTTGTTGCTTATGGCAGCACATTATGTACAAACAGACCCAAATTCAGTACTGTCTGGTGCGGGTAATTAATGGTAAGTGTAATTAGTACTGTTAAGATGAATATGAACAAAACTGTGGCCAAATAAGCCATGCACATATTATTCGTGACATCCAAAAGACTCAAGACAACTTTTAACTGAAACTCTTTTTAGCCTTAAAGCATGAACTTGTAACCGAGAATATCCCCCTTTCATTTCTTGCCCCCTCCCTCCCCACCACCCCCCCTCCTCTTACCATAGCCACAGTGACGTATGAAAATGTTCTCCTTGATCTGGAAGATTTCCCAGACACCACAGAACCCATCTGGCTACTTGGTCAGCGTTATAACATCTGCACAGGTGATACCATCCATAATGGAATTGTAAATTAAAATGGCACAATGCTCCATTGGCTTTCCTTTCACACCACCTATATATCTTTTTTTTTCACTTTTTCTGAATGTTTTTCCAATTGAGTGCACCACTGTTATTATTTATTATCTCCTATATCTTGAAAAATAACCCCAAGAGTTCACTTTGAGAACTGTGTGCAAAATATTATCGCGTGATAACTTTTAAGAAGGGCTGGCTGGAAGGCTGAGAGGTAGGCACACTCACTTCTAAGCTGTCGAGGCTGGGTTTGAGTCCCGAACCAGCGATAAACTGTCATCCCGCTGTTTCACGGGTAAGGCGATTCAACAACGTATGTGCCGCCCCTTGGATGGACGTTAAACTGGGCGTCCCGTCTGCCGGGATTAGTTGGTGGGTGTTAAAGATGTGATGGTGTCCTTCATAAAGAGTAGGCGAGCTATCGCCAGCACAAGTATGGGTGTTTGGGTATGGACACCCAGCAGGATTAAAAACAAAACCTGTCAAAGGGCGGACCATAAAATTATGGTTTTCATAATTCACCAAATTTGGTAGTTGTGATCGCCTCATGCCAAGAAGGTGAAAGTGCTGGATCATTTTTGGCCCCGCCCCTTGGGGCGGCATCAAAAGATCCATCCATTCACTGGGACCATACTCTGTGCAGAGCGTTGGTGCTGCTTAAGCAGTCTCCTGGGCTATTGGACACAGTCCTGGCCGGGTCACCACTCCGACACAGGATACCAGCATGCTGACACTCATTTTGCTGACCTCGGAAGGATGACAGGCAGTCAACCCCACCTGGCATTAGTTCAACAGCCGAGCAGGATCAATAGATCAAATACCAAATAATGCCCTTATCAGCACATTTTAAAGCATTTTTGATAAAACTTTGTATATGCAATCAACATTGTGGGATGCATGAAATATGTAACGATATTTTGGATTTGACCCCTGGTTCATGCCCCAGGGGTTGGGGACTTCAGATCACAGGGGTTAAAGCAGAATATGTTTTTGTTTAACTCAAAATTTGATATTTGGTTATTCCTGGTGGAACTGTTTGCAATCTGTCAACTTTGCTTTAGGTGGGAAGCATAGGGATTTGTGATGTCGTGCCATCGACTTCGCTCTCGTGTGGATTATATAAATGAAAGAAAACCCTTTTGTATTTTATTCAACCATCTCTTCCAACAATGTGTCTATTTTCATGGGTCTCTTTCTTACTGATTGCCACTCACTCACCCGTGAAAACATCGCATATTGGAATGAGAGCACCGTAATGGCCCAAGTCCAGGACACAACTGCAAAGCACAGACACTGACCTATCATTGAGTCATCCTGTTATAACTCCAGCTTTTGCAGCGAAATGCTGTTCATTTTTGAAGTGAATATTGACCGTCAAATTGTACATCTCACAAATTGCCTTTGTCTCCAGGTTATCTGCAAATACGCCAAGTCTCCCCATGTATGCCTAATAATGGTCTCTTGTAACGACACATGTGCGGGCCACATGACATGGATCTGGGGCACATGGATCAACCATTCCTGCAACGAACCCTGAGAACCAGTCCCAGAATTTGCATACATGATGAACAGTTTTTCGTCTCGGTTCGATATGAATTTTCTAATCACTCTCCACCAATAAAGCGAGACTTAAAATAAACAGTTGCCATCACCAAACATCTTATTGACTAAAAATCTGATTATTCACACCAGTAATTAATGCCATCGCTACAGACAAAATCTCGAGCACAAATCAACACACCACAGAGGGTTACAATACACACAAAGTTATGAATTACGTCAGATGAATAATTGCAATATATAATACAGTCCAACAAATGAGACGTTCCCTGGGGATGCTTAGCGGTGAGGGGGGCAATTTGTCAAATAAATACAGTTTTGATGTGATCTTCAAAACAACAACTTGAAAGCATCTAAAAAGGCAAAGGCCGTCTGCGTCCTCTTTGTATTCAGACTTCTTCTGCATGCTAAATGTGAGAAAATCAGCTAAAAAAAATTAATACAAAAAGCTTGACGATTTTAGGTGACTTTGTCCTTTTGACCTCAAAAGCAATGGGTTTCAATGACCCAATATGCAAACCCTTCTCAAATTTCAAGTCTCAAATGGAAATTGACGATTTTGTGATCGTGACCTTTGACTTTTTCTTAACAATACAGGTTACACAAATTGGGTCATATTGGGTAACTGACATTGATATTTTATGCAACCTTGACCTTTGACCTTTTGATCTTAAAAATAAATAAATAAATAAACTCCAAGCTATTTGGTGAACCAATTCAGTGACCCCAATATGCAAATTCTGCAAATTTCAGGTCAATTGGATGAAAATTGATTTGATGTTGACCTTTGACCTTTTGACCAAATTATTTTTTTCTCTTCTCCATATTCTCATAATAAATGTTTGTTGAAAATTTGATGACAAAAGCTCGAATGGTAAAAAGGTTACAGCTTGGACAGACAGACAAACAGACAGACAAGCCGGTAGGCAGCGATGGGTCGCCGAGCATGGAAACTATAAGATATAGAGCAAAATGGATGTCATGTTGCGGATAGGGAATCACTTTAAGATTATGCATATCAAATCTCATCCAGTTCCATCCACTGATAACTACTCGGTATCCATTTGAATGAAAAGTACCGAAAATGCGGTTTGAAATTGGAAATCCCCAACGTTCGAGGGGGTGCTGTGGGTGAACAAAGTTCTAAATCGAAAATACGGCTTGATCGTTTGTGCACAATGTATTCCAGACGATTACTGTGAATTTTCATGACCATCTGACCATAACCCTAGGAGGAGTAGCATTTGGCGCGAAGGCACCTCCAGCTCTCGCATATTATCGATTTTTTTTTTTGCACTAATTGACCTTTGACCCCTGACCTAAGCTAAATCGGTCAATATGTCCTGAGGCAAAGTTGTAGTACTCATTGAGCACCATGAACCTGCAAAGTTTCATTCGTATCGATGCACTCACCTGGTCGCTAGGGGACCTTCAATTTTCGCCAATTTTCCTGCATACCCTAATTGTAGAGGGCGCTGCGGGTAAAGTATTCCATATATCACAAAAACCAGAATATATTTGATAGAGCATCACCTGTAGAACATTCGTGCCAAATTTCATAACCCTACGTGGGATAATGGCTTTCGGAATTGATTTCGCGTGAACGGTACCGATTTTGAAGGTTTTTAGGTTGTTGCTAGGGAACCAAAGCGTCCCGAGCAATCATCACAATTTCCAAAGCACTAGGTCATAAGATGTACCGACCACCCGAGTTTGGTCAAAATCCGCCCACGTTTACTACCATTTATGCTGATGACAAACAAACAAACAGACAGAATTACTGACAGTAAGGGTCAGCTATTTCGGCGACCCAACAGAAATAATTGCAAAATCCCATCTCCTGCTGTGCGGGGGCCAGGTTAATAAGAACAAAAATCCAGTTAATGGTTAATCCCTTTCTTGGGTGGTGTATAGACAATTAACCATTGCAACCTGGAATACATACATGAGGCAAAAACATGCCTAATGCTGATTACAGGCGACCCTTCTCTCGTTTCACACTATTCTGCTTTGAACACTAGCGCTAAAACCGAATTTTCATACAAAAAAAAGTCATGGGATTGATCGTGCATTTTGTTTTCTAAAACCATAAAATTATGGGACGTTCATCCATGGGACCCCCATTTAATATCCATCTGAGGGAAGGCACACACGCTGATTCACCTCGCCTGTGAAACACCAGCTGACCGGGGTCATAGTTCATAGCTAGGTTGGAATTCGAACCCTGGCTAGATATCTGAGAGGCGAGTGGGCATAACTCTTGGCCATCTCGTCAACCCAATACACCACTCAACTCAACACACCACTGACCGTGACTGTGCTGCTCCGACAAATCCGGGCTGCAGGGAAGAGTGGGGAAGATTTGGTCCCCGTCTTGCATTGTGGGGTGCAACCACCGCGAAGAGGAATCTCCAATAGTTTTTGCAACGGCAAATGCCAATGTTAAAGGTCCCATGTCATTCAAAAGTACTGAAATTGCATGTATATGTATATATATATGTATGTATATATATATTGTTGCGGATTCGCGCCCGCCGGCGTGCTGACGGCCACGTAACTCGAATCGCGGCACGTCGCCCACCGGACGGACAATCCAGTCGTGACCCTCTCGGACTAACGCCGGGAACCAGTCACGGGTGGACCTTTCGGTCTCACCGCGATCGAGCCAATCAGCCCCCGCGTGGGATAGGGTTGCTCGCCAAATTCGACCTACCTAAGTACCCACGCGGAGGGTAGACCGGGCGATCGCACCTCGCCGCAGGTCGACTTCGGACACGGGCCACTTAAGCGACCCGTTCCGTACTATCAGAATAACCGAGCGGTGTTATCGTCGACCTCGACGGTTCGATTAATTATCGGGCGTATTCAGCCCACTACCAACCCTTTACGTGAAGCAAGATGAGGATTCAATGGAGGAAAAGACGAAGCGAAGCGGGAAACAGTTCAACACAAAGCACATTTATTCGCGACGAACGGAAAGCACACATTCAATTCCACCAAAAGCACACAGAAAAGACACAATGCAATTTACACAAAAAGCAAATGTAAAAGCGAAAACACAATGCAGAGCTAATACCGACTACCGAGCACACGGCAACACTTATACAATTCTACTTCACAGACGGCGCCGACAACACATACCCAAAACCAAGGAAAGAATACCCTCAAGGATGAGGCGGGCCTGAGGCCGAGACCGGGTCGGCCTACCCGTCTGGTGATGAGACGCGGAGCGGCGATGGTGCCTCAACTCCGCGGGCCTCGCGGACAGTGTCTGGTAGGGGGTGGGAAAGGGGCCCCCTTGATCGCACTATCTCAGCGCGGGGGGAAACAGGAGGGGGTTGCTGATGCTCGGGGTATAGAGGATTCTTATTGTCCCGCGACGAGCGTCTCCACCTCGGCCAGGTCGCGCTGTCGGCCTCCCTGGGTGCAGCTCCCTGCACGACGCGAGCACCCCCTCGTCTGCCCTCGCCGCCTCTCCACAGCTCCGTCCCCTCCGCTCCGACTCCAACACACGACGCCGACCAGCTCCTTCTTGCCAACTCCACCGCCCGCGAAGTCTTAACTCTCTGTTCCCGACTCTCCTACTCACTGGACTGACGAACACGGTCGCTATTATAAGCCCCGTGGCTTCGCCTTTGACCCCCTCCCTTCGACCTTTCACCTCGCTCCCCATTGGCCCGAGAAAAAGTGGGCGTGAATGCTTTTTGATCCGTTTTTGAAGCACAAAATCCGTGATTTTGTACACGCTGTTCGGCGCGCGCCCTGCACGAGTCCAACACCGGTACCCACAGGCGGCGCAAGAACGGTGGCGATGCGACGGTTGCGAGGTGTGACGTGAAGGTCGTGGCGGTTGTGGTGAAGCGGCGTTGTGGTTGGTGGTTGATGTTGTGGTTGTGGTGGTAATCATGGCGGTTGGTCCAAAATAAAGATAGCAAAAGAAAAACGGCTATCCTGAAGAGTCGCAGCACGCATAAATGACATGTATTCCCACTAGACAACGGGTTTGGGCCTAACTACACATGTACTTACCGAGATACCTCACCTAAGGGACCTGAATGGTGGTTTGCGAATTTGGTAACCACAACACTACCCCCTCCCCTTTTTACAGACTCGTCCCGAGTCGTCAAATTTTCGTGTGCCATCATGTGTAGTTTTTCCCTAGTACATTTTACCTACGGATCCCTGAGTGCGACATTCATGGTATTCGTGTCCCCAAAATAAATAACCTGAGGGCTGCGTAACTACCTAAACAAACTCACTCACACGGACGACTTAAATAAAATTGCCGGCGCTAGACAGACATGCCGGGGGGCGCACTCATATGTACAGTACATCTTAACCTTAACTTACAAATTTTACACTAAACCATGGCCCAGGATCAATGAACTCTGCAAAAGAAAAGCAGTTAACAGGGATCCAGGCTGCTCGCATGCAGTCTCTGGCTCAAAACAATGCAGGTGATGGGGAACGTGGCTGGCTGCTCACACGCAGTCCAAGGCCTTCCCTTTTGAACTGAACGCAGTGAACCACAAAGGTGCATGGGCTGCACAAACGCAGTCTCCGTGCCAGCTCAAGTGGCACACGCAATGAACACAACGAATGGATGGATGGACACAAACACGGTGCACGGGCCGCCACTGCAGGCCCGTGTTGTAGCTGCCAACGGGGCAGTTCTTGCAGCTTGCAAACTGTTGCCTTGCGGATCCTGGCGCACATGGCAATGAACAGGGGGGGGGGGCAAAGCAAAAATTGAACGGGGCTGGTGAACCTGGGCAGTGGGCATGGCATGGCAAAGGCAGCAGGCAAACACAGCCCGCAGAAGAAGGCCGCTGCAGGCAAACACAGCCGGCAGATGAACTGGCCGGCACAGGCCTTGAAGTACCACAGCTGCAGATGATCCGGCCGGCACAGGCCTTGCAGCACACAGCCAGCAGATGAAGCTGGCCAGCTTTTGCCGTTCAGTGGAGGTTGGTGGAGGGAGTGCGGTGGTGCTGGCCACTTGGAAGGCGGGCTCGGACCTACCTACCTGTCTCCCTCCCAACCTATCGCCTTTGCCTGTCCCTGTACATACCCACTCCCTTAATTTGTCAAACCCCAATTTAGCCCCAACTTATTTTTATTTTTATTTTTTTTTATTTTTACTTCCCCACTATAAATCGTCCCCTAACCCCCTTTATCGTCCTTGTTCGGCTAACCTACCCTGTCACCTAGCCTACTCCCAACCCCTACGTTCCCTTCCCGGAGGGGAATAAGGGAGAGCTAACGTCCTGTGTCGAGGCCCAACGAAGCCTCAGAATGGCCTCCCCAGAGTTCGGCGATCTATAACCAAAGTGGGTCCAGCGGCCCACAACGACAGCGAGGGGATGGATGGTGCGGAGGGGTACACTTCCTAATCTACCCTATCCATTTAACTGTTAAACTACCCCGGGGCTTTCAACAATCGCTTCTCGCTTAAACTATTGGTTCTAACAACCCAGATTCCCGTCGCCTGTGTTGGTGTCCTCACAATTTCGGGCCTCACCCCCCAATTTTCTCTCCGTGCCCTCACACGGTCTCCTGGCTGGGACACGTGGCTCCCTTTGGCAGGCACGACCCTCTGCCGATTCTCCCGCTATGGCACCCCCGGGCACTACACTGCCTCCGAGCCTACCAGCTCCCTAACACCGGGGAGTGCCCCCCATGGCACCTCCCCTGAAACGCACACGTGGCAGGCTGGCTTCCCAGGCCCCTTTCCGAGGGTCACCCTTGCCCACAACACTGCCCACGCGGCTAATGGCGCCCCGGGCCTCCGCACCAAGCAGACGCACCCGTGCCCACTACGCTATCCCGGCCCCCCATGGGCCCATGGCCTACCGCGGCCGACTAGCC
The DNA here is from genome assembly GCF_056783735.1 of Eptatretus burgeri. Classification (NCBI taxonomy): domain Eukaryota; kingdom Metazoa; phylum Chordata; class Myxini; order Myxiniformes; family Myxinidae; genus Eptatretus; species Eptatretus burgeri. The sequence goes on from NC_140962.1 coordinate 37,058,266, forward strand.
TGGTGCCCGGGGTACCCACTCAGCGATACTCACCTTTCGCAGCCACGCTCCCAAGCCCGTCAACAGGGCTCCTGCACCCCTCCAAATGGGTTTCGAGCCTACATTCCCACCAACAGCAAAACGACCTCCATTTTTCAATTTAACTAACCCAGCTAACTCACTCTACACTGACCCCGGGGTCCCTTGGGCGGGAGTCACTCCTCCCCCCAATCACTCATCGCACCATGCATTCCCCATTCGTTCCACTCGCACAGACCCGCTGGCCTCACTCACTCAACATGTCTTCACCTCATAACTCTTCAACTCTTCAACACACACACCACTGAACTCTGCCATCCTTCTATCTGCACCCCCGAACTAACTCGTGCTCCCACGTCGTCCCTTAAACTACAGCACGTTCCTTTTAACCTACGTAGCTAAGCTACGTCCCCTCTACACATTCACAAGTCTGTCCATGTCTCCAAATAAATCATTTTATTTCCCAACCTAAAGCTCATCTAAATCCCTCTACCTAATCCATTCCACGGACTCCATGAGGACTTACCCCTGCCCCATGAAGTCGGTCTAACTAAGCTAACCCTTCCCCCTAACTAGTTTCCATCCTGTGCCCAGGGTAAGGGGGTCTTTCACCCCTTGCCCAGGAATCCTGTGCACCCGAAAGTGAGGCTTGCTTGTTTTCCTTTTTTTTTTCATGCGCAGCACCTGCGCGGCAACTCAGAGCTCGCGCACTTTGCAACTGCCCTTGACGTCATGCAGCTGCACGTGTTCCTCGTCCCTCCTTGGACGGTACCATCCGGCAGAGATACCCCTCCTGCCGGATTCCAACCCCACGTGCAGCCATGACGTCACCGTGCGCAAAAAAAAAAAACACAAGCCCCACGTCTCGAGGGGTTCCCCACGCGAACACATGTGCTTTGCCCGTTGGAGCTTAACACACACGATCGCGTGGAGAACCCATCCGGTCCAAATCCGTTTACCTGCCTAAACTTTGTCCGTCCGCGGGATCGGCAAATCCATCGCTGGCGTTTCCGGACCGGGACGTCACTCTCGCAAGCGAGCACGTGGCGGTCTCGTGCGTTGCACAGCACGAACCGCGTGCTCACTGCTGGGTGAACCCGGCATGGTCCCCGAAACAACCACAGCCGCTACTCGGCTCTCTCTCCTCTGTCGCCGTCTCCGTCTCCATTCCACACACGCATACCTGCGTGTTACGACGCACACAGTCCACTCCATCACATTCACACCGGGAGACGCGGCTGCGTGCTCCCGCATGCCAACCGACATCTCCCTCTCATACCGCTCTCTCACACACACGGTCTCCCTTGCACACAGCGACCTTGCACACGGCCGTTCACTCGCGCGTGCGGGGGCACTCACCCGCGGTGCCTCACTCGCACTCCGTGCCTCATCCACACACGCGGGGGCACTCAACCGCGGTTCCTCATCCACACTGGCCGTTTCATCCACACACACGGCCTCTCTCACACACGGTGCCTCATCCACACACGGCGTGCTGGGAAGCACGCACTCCGGCACCATCGCCACCACACCACTCACACACGGGGTCGCTTCCACACACGGGGACGCACTCACACCTTGCACCACACACACAGGGACAACCACACTGGGGATTCGTGTCCCCACAAGGGTCTCCGGGGCCTCTATACCCCCCAAGCTCTCCGTGCACCTGTCCACAGCACCCGTCCCCTCAACCTCGCAAAGCACGACCGAACTCACCTAGTCGTGACTCACCTCAAGGGGGCATACTCCCTCCCCTCGTTCCTGGAGGAGGCCACCCAGGTGCTCGCACTGGGTCTCTACCCTATCCGTCAGCTCACCCCCATTGTCCTCCACGACCTCTGTGTGTGTGTGTGCGTCACTTACCCCGTCTTCATCGTGTAGTCTTTCCTCTATTTTTTCTATCTCCCGTGTCTCTATACATTTTTAAGTTTCTGTCGTCGTCACCTCGTGTCTCGTCTCACGTTTTGGTCTCCCCATTTAATTTTTCCCTTTTGGTCACCGTCGATTCCTCTGTCACGACCCTCGCCCAACACGCTCCCCGAATTATTTTTTTACCCGCCTCCACCGCGGGCCTGTCAGCCGGTGCACCCCCTTCCAGCTCGTTTGCTCCCACACGTGGAGTCGCCATTCCTATCTCCCTGCTCACGGCCTTCATGCCCGCCTGCAGGCATCGGCCCATGTTCTGCGTCTCACCCCGCAGCTTTTTCATTTCTTCCCTCATGTTTGCTTCCATTCCGTTTATTTGCTTGTTCATGTCTTTCATTTCGTTTTTCATATTCGTATCCATCTTTTGTGTATTCGCATCCATCGTCGTTTTCACTTCATTCATTTGCTTGTTCATGTCTTTCATTTCGTTTTTCATTGCCGCCAGCATGGCGCATTGCTGGGCCATGTCGGGTGCGCTTGAGTGAGCCGTTTCGGCAGGGGTTGGGGAAGGGTTTTGGTGGAGAGGGGGGGGGAGGTGTCATACACCGCGGCCGCTGCCGCACCCATTTCGGGCTCTGGGTTCAGTTGGGCGAGTCCGTGTTCCTGCACAATCAACATTTCCTGCACGGGGATTCCATCCTGGACCATGGATCCTACACATTCTACATCCATTTCTAATACCCCCGGCTCCCGCTCGCCTTGAGACGCCATCTTGCTTCTCGTGAAGGGTTAATTTCGCTTGCTCGTAATTTGGAGGGAATCGGGGGTCGCTTCTCTCACCCCTGGACCGATTCCCGTGAATTTAGCCGAAGACAGGAGAGCCCGTTTTCCTGTTCTCCGATACCAGTGCCGCGAGGAGGGCGATGAATTTGTATCCCACTCCTGACACCATTGTTGCGGATTCGCGCCCGCCGGCGTGCTGACGGCCACGTAACTCGAATCGCGGCACGTCGCCCACCGGACGGACAATCCAGTCGTGACCCTCTCGGACTAACGCCGGGAACCAGTCACGGGTGGACCTTTCGGTCTCACCGCGATCGAGCCAATCAGCCCCCGCGTGGGATGGGGTTGCTCGCCAAATTCGACCTACCTAAGTACCCACGCGGAGGGTAGACCGGGCGATCGCACCTCGCCGCAGGTCGACTTCGGACACGGGCCACTTAAGCGACCCGTTCCGTACTATCAGAATAACCGAGCGGTGTTATCGTCGACCTCGACGGTTCGATTAATTATCGGGCGTATTCAGCCCACTACCAACCCTTTACGTGAAGCAAGATGAGGATTCAATGGAGGAAAAGACGAAGCGAAGCGGGAAACAGTTCAACACAAAGCACATTTATTCGCGACGAACGGAAAGCACACATTCAATTCCACCAAAAGCACACAGAAAAGACACAATGCAATTTACACAAAAAGCAAATGTAAAAGCGAAAACACAATGCAGAGCTAATACCGACTACCGAGCACACGGCAACACTTATACAATTCTACTTCACAGACGGCGCCGACAACACATACCCAAAACCAAGGAAAGAATACCCTCAAGGATGAGGCGGGCCTGAGGCCGAGACCGGGTCGGCCTACCCGTCTGGTGATGAGACGCGGAGCGGCGATGGTGCCTCAACTCCGCGGGCCTCGCGGACAGTGTCTGGTAGGGGGTGGGAAAGGGGCCCCCTTGGTCGCACTATCTCAGCGCGGGGGTAAACAGGAGGGGGTTGCTGATGCTCGGGGTATAGAGGATTCTTATTGTCCCGCGACGAGCGTCTCCACCTCGGCCAGGTCGCGCTGTCGGCCTCCCTGGGTGCAGCTCCCTGCACGACGCGAGCACCCCCTCGTCTGCCCTCGCCGCCTCTCCACAGCTCCGTCCCCTCCGCTCCGACTCCAACGCACACGACGACCAGCTCCTTCTTGCTAACTCCACCGCCCGCGAAGTCTTAACTCTCTGTTCCCGACTCTCCTACTCACTGGACTGACGAACACGGTCGCTATTATAAGCCCCGTGGCTTCGCCTTTGACCCCCTCCCTTCGACCTTTCACCTCGCTCCCCATTGGCCCGAGAAAAAGTGGGCGTGAATGCTTTTTGATCCGTTTTTGAAGCACAAAATCCGTGATTTTGTACACGCTGTTCGGCGCGCGCCCTGCACGAGTCCAACACCGGTACCCACAGGCGGCGCAAGAACGGTGGCGATGCGACGGTTGCGAGGTGTGACGTGAAGGTCGTGGCGGTTGTGGTGAAGCGGCGTTGTGGTTGGTGGTTGATGTTGTGGTTGTGGTGGTAATCATGGCGGTTGGTCCAAAATAAAGATAGCAAAAGAAAAACGGCTATCCTGAAGAGTCGCAGCACGCATAAATGACATGTATTCCCACTAGACAACGGGTTTGGGCCTAACTACACATGTACTTACCGAGATACCTCACCTAAGGGACCTGAATGGTGGTTTGCGAATTTGGTAACCACAACAATATATATATATATATATATATATATATATATATATATATATATATATATATATATATATATATATATACACATACACACACACACACACACACACATCTTCTTCTTCTTTCGGCTGCTCCCTTTAGGGGTCGCCACAGCGGATCATCCATATGATCCGCATAGTGATTTGGCACATGTTTTACGCCGGATGCCCTTCCTGACGCAACCCTGGTCGCCTCTTACGACACAGGGATATGGTACACCTATTTTAACCGGGGTATACACCGGCCCAGTACACTGGTACTCATTTCGCCGACCTCAGAAGGATGACAGGCTGAGTCAACCCCCTGGTGTATTAATTCAGTGGCCCAACGGGTCTTGAACTCAGGACCTTTTGGATCCCAAGCCGCTGCCCTAACCACTGCGCCAACACCAGGCTATATATATATATATATATATATATATATATATATATATATATATATATATATATATATATATATATATATATATATATATATATATATATATATATATATATATATATATATATATATATATATATACTGTATATATATATATATACATATATACATATATACATATATACATATATACATATATACATATATACATATATACATACATACATACATACATACGTGTCCTATAGGAGTTTTGCATCGTGATTTCTGATCTGACAATGTTTTTTCACAATACTCATTCTGTAAAATGTAAGATTAAGAAAACAAACTTTTTCGGGAACGCCCCTAAAAATTCTGCCGAAATCTACTGAATGACGCGTAACCCACATGACATCATCTCCAGAACAACAAAGGCTGCACGCAAATTACTCGGGTTGGTGGTCTACGTGATTGTATTGGCTTTCTGTGTGTTTCCACATTCGATTGATCGACTCAAACGCTTCGTTCATTTCTGCTTTAAAAAAAAAATCAAATATTTGGTTTTGAATAATGGATGATATGGACTTTGATTTGTCTGGTAGCGACAGTGAGTGTGAGAAATGAAGGCTTTTGATCTGAATCAAATGGAGAAGTGTCGGATGACGTAGTTACGGGAGGTGAAGTTCAGGCAGCTGGAAATGGAATACGGCCTTACCAGTTCGAACCCGAAGCAGGACAAGCAGAGGAAAATGGCGATGAAATTCCCGGCGTTCCTGATGATCGGGAGGACATCTAAGGAAGACTTGGCAATAAAAACTGGTTCGACTAAATCCTATTCGTAATTCAATAATGTAAATTCTACTTGCATACTGCTCGATATCAGAAATATTTTCATGAGGTGACGTGACCAGCGCAGCGGACTGGGCATGTTGCTCCGCGGCGAATGAATCGCAAGCAAGGCCAGCGCATGTCATCGGCCGTATCTCTCAGCGCATAAAACGAAGCAATCTTGCTCTCCGGATACAATGCAAAATTGTGTGCAGAACACACCTTGTGACAATTGTCTAGAGTAGTCCGATAAATCTGACGTTCTGTTGCATTTTTATTTATTTTATTCCTACTGTCGTCATGTAGCGCCAGTAGAAAACAATGAAGAAAAGAGAATAATAAAAAAGCTACAGCACGTCAGATTTATCGGACGAGTCGGACGAACGATGGATTTATCGGACAACATTGCTTTTGATGATGGGTACTGCATCAGGTTTCAGCCTCCTCAACTTCTTCAAACTGAACAGCGAATAGAGCCCGTGATCAAAGTCACTGTTTTCGAAGTGGGTGCTGCAAATGACGCTCGTGTCGCTGGGGCCTTTCCAGTTTCTCCTCGTCAGCTTCACTTTAGATGTCCTTATTCTCTGAAGATTATCATATTTCTGGAATACATGAAGGCTTACACCGTCTTTGGTTGTATTGCTGCATCCTGCAACGATACATCTTGCAGGCATTTTCGAAATTAAGGCTAAAACTCTGAAAAACTTTCACGAAACAATCACAGGAATTAAGACGATCATTGAGATAGCAAACACATGTGCACAATGCATTTGTACGTACTTTATATGGCGCGCGACGTCTCATCAATTGAATCTAAGCGAGTCGCGTTCTGGAGATGACCTCAACGGTCACGTGACCTGCTGTTTGCTGAACTCCACTTTTTTGAGGGCCGGGGCATAGCAAGTTGTGAAAAACACTACAAATGTTCAAAATATTGGTCTCATTATCCCATTGTTGATTTTAAAAAAGAAACATGGGTGATTTCTTCACTCGGAAGGTCAAGTTAATATATAAATAACCAGCAACTTGAATAACATGGGACCTTTAATCACCCTTGCCACTACATGTACAACCACCCACAGGCCCCGAGCCACATTAAAGCGACACCACAAATACACGATCGTAACATCCCCCCAATGAACAGCGGAAACAGCAAAAAACACATCCACACCCACATCACCATAAACACAATCAACAAATTAGGCCCAAACAGTATCCTGGACAGTCAACCCCCACCCATCCGTGACAGACCAACTACTCTCCAGATCCGATCATGTTCACCTTGCATGCCTCTGCTGTGAACACCACCCACGGCTCTTGCACTGCAAACACAGACTCGACATCACCACTCACGACACCTGCAACCTCTGCCAGGCCACCCCACATACAATAAAACACATTCCGAAAGACTGTGCAGTCCTGGCTTCACATAGACAAGAGCACAACATCATAGATGTGAGGGATCTCTGGGTCGCTCTTTGGAGATCGATCGGATATCTCCGTACCGCAGGCCTGTTCGTGCAGAACTGACTGGGGTAAAACAACAACACTTTATTATGCCATACACTCACAACAAACCATCCCCGCAAAGCATGGAAACACACCTCAAACCACACATACCACACCACACTTAACATGCCCCACACCACAACACCATACACACCACACTCAATACATCAACACACTTACACACCATAGCTCCAACTTCAACGCAACACCAGCAAAATAAATGAAGGTTTTTGTGCATAAATTTCAGTTTTAGCCAGATTTCTCACACCAGTAAACATTGCTTTATTTTGGCAGTGTATCATGCCACAGATCGCTGCCGTTATCGCTCCCAAGAATAATAAAAATAACCCCATGTACATACGTGAATCAAAAACATGTACTGCTCATGTGCATACATAATACATCGTGGTTATATATCTGGGATCATTCCAATTGCACTGGACCATGGACTGACACTTTGGCCTAAGGTCTGAGGCCTGTCGTCTGTGCTGCTTCATGCAATGGCAGCACATGTTTTTGAGTGGACAGCTTGTCCGACTCTGCCCACAATCAATGGGGTGAAGGCAGTCCGTCGGCACATACATTACATACATTCATACATACATACTCCAAAAACGAACTGGCATGTATGTATATGCATATATATATATATATATATATATATATATATATATATATATATATATATATTTATTTTTTCAATCATTTTTAGAACTGCTTTGCTACTGTTCACTAAACCCATGAATGATGCACATGTTCACAGAGAAGAAAGAAATGTTGGCAGATATTCGAAGCCGTCTTTGGTTCACCTACAGAAAGAACTTTCCATCAATAGGTGTGACGTCTTCATCAGTTCACTGTCTAGAATGTTTATGAACATTTAATTGTGTTTGTTCTTTCTTTTATTGTTTACATGTCACTAACTTTCCAGCTTCCCATCTTTTTTCCTCCTTTATTTTTTTTTCATACACATAGCTCTCCCTAAATTTTAATTCCTTTGCTTCATTGCCCTTTATGCATTTTCTTTATTCTTATTCCCCTTCCTCCATCTCCGCTTCAACCCCCCCTTTTTCATAGTCCCTCTTTCACTTTACATCATATTCCTTCCTTCCTACATTTTGCCTTTCAATTTCATCTTTCCCCAACTTTTACTCCTCTTCCTTACTTATCTCCTTCCTTTGTCTCTTCCTCACCCTCTCTATCTTCCTCCTTTTTGTCCCCCCTTTTATTATCAACACTCATTCCTTTTTTTCAGCACTCTTCTCTTTTTTTCCCTTACCTTCTTTTCCTCCTTTTTTTCCCCCTCCCTCTTTTTCTCTTCCTTCAAACTTTTTGCTGCAATTACACACTTCTCATCTTCACCCTCATTTTGCAGCTTTTTCTGTTTCCATCACAATGACTGAATCATCCTGATTGAATGATATTTTTCTCAGGGGGCACTGGCCCAACCTCAGATTCCGGCTGGGGATGTATGCTTCGCTGTGGTCAAATGGTTCTCGCTCAAGCTCTACTATTATTGCACCTTGGCAGAGGTGATCATGATGATCCTCCATTTTTTTTCGTATTTTACAAAAAACTAGGAACTATTTATTGGAAGGACAGGAAGAAGGGGAATATGATGCATTGCAGATAGGAAGAGGAATGTCTGAGTAGTTGTACTGTAATTTCAATATGCATGCATTCCCATATGAGGGATGATGTCTATTATTATTATTTTTTATAACATGCCGTTTAATATCGTCCTCATCCTACAAAGTGCCTCGTTTTTATTCCTAAATGTACTGCAATTTGTATGTCGAACAAGGTAAAAAAAAATTGTTAAACAATTCATTAAGTTGGGTTTTTCAAAATTTTCTTAAACACTGATCTTGACTATGTTATTAATGAATACGGGTGCATGTATCTCCCACTAACTTATATGCCACTTAAAAATAATTTATGGTGTTTGTTTGATACTACAGGGTGCCCCACAGAAAACCAGGAAATTTGGTACAGTTTATTTAAAACAAAACAAAAACAAACTTAGATGTAGTATAAAACAAAGATACACTTTATTTTCAAACAAAACAAAAGCAAACTTAGATGTAGTGTAAAACAAAGATACACTTTATTTATATGTTAGTTTATTGATGTGGTAAAATACGGCAAAATAAATCTCAAAATATCAAATTTCCTTGTTTTCTGTGGGGCACCCTGTATTACCTCCATCACCAAAGGTGAAAGGATGTTGTATTTTTACCCCTGTCTGTCTGTCGGTTAGTTTGTTACTTGGCAAAAACAATTTTTTTTTGACAAGTATGTTGATCACTTTCGTTTGTTTATCTGTCCACTCACGTTTGATCACCTCCAGGTCACAATTTTAAACTGATCTTCACAAAACTTCATCAAATGGTCAAGTCGGTGGTCCGACAGAATCCTATTTATGTTTCGGTCAAAAGGTCGTCATAGGCCAAAGGTCAACTTTTTCAAATTTCTGAAATCGTAAATTTCCATCTGATCGACTTCAAATTTATAAAGACTTTGCACATCAGGTCACTGAATTCAACCACCAACTATGTTTTAGGACAACTTAGGGCAAATTTCTAAAATTCAAATTTCATCAGATTGACCTGAAATTTGAAGAGGATTTACATATCAGGCCACTGAATTCAACCACTTATTATTTTTGAGGTCAGGTCAGGTATGGGAGCATGCGCCAGAGCAGCGTGTCGCTGTGTCCACTTTCCGCCGGTACTCCACGGGCCTCCGTCTGGCCATACCCCAGGCAGATGCCTGGCCCATCCCCATCTCCTTGAGATGCTGATCAACCTGCTGCAACCACGAGGCACGTGGTCTGCCCATTGGCCTCCTCCACTCACGAGATTCCCTCGCTGAGAGAATATGGTGAACAGGATCAGCGTCAGGAAAAGAAGCCACATGTCCATACAGCTGACGCTCACGGACTATGCAGGTTACAAATCTCATTTGAGTCTCTCAGCAACTGCTCGTTGGACACAAAGTCCGACCAGCGATAGCCAAGGATTCTCCGAAGAGACCTGGTACCAAAGGAATGAAGTCTCCATCTCAGATCCTTGGTCAGAGTCCAAGTCTTGCATCCATAGAGCAAGACTGGAAACACCAAGGACCTGAAAACTCGGACTTTCGTCTTCCCGCACAGGTACCAGCAGCGTCACACCCCATTATCCAGTGAATCCATGACTCCCCAGGCCCGACCCAGACGTCTATTGACCTCTGACTCACAGCCAGCAGAGACATGAATATCACTGCCAAGGCAAGTGAATCTCTCCTCTACCAACATCCTCACCACAAACATATGCCAAAAGGTCAACATAGGCGAAAGGTCAACAACTTTGGTGCAATTTATAAACTCCTCAATTCTCTGATTTCATGTCCAAGATTTTGGTCCTCCATCTATTGTTGGGAGAGCAGAAGTAACATGTCCAGGGTAGCGTGACCAGATCTGAATCCAAATTAATCATTGTTGGATAAAAGGAAGGATTTGATGTCAATGGGCTTTACTTATAATTGGAACTTAGCCAAAAGGTCTGTGGTGAATAGGATTGTTTTTGCACCAGGCTTGTGTGTTGCAGTGATGTTGCTTGACTTCCAAGTATATGGAAGGTGAGCTCAAGCAAATGATAGTGTTAACAGAGTAGAAAGAGGATGAGCAAGAGCAAACATGCGCTGGTGCCATCTGGGCAAGTTGCAGAGTCGGTGTTGATGGTTTGCCAGAATCTTCACTTTTTCAGGTGTGAAAGACAGTGTCCATGTGCAGTTGGGTGCATGTGGATAAGGCAGATGCACTTTTTGGAACTTGCAAACTACAGCACCATGACAAGATGGAGTTCCATTGTTGAATCCTGTGGTGGACTAAATAGGATAGTCAAATCAAGTCAAGACTTTAATTCATTTCATTTAAAGTTTTGAGACAAATAGGTTGACCTATTTGGCATCCCATGTGTATTACCCATCTATTCTGTTCTTTATTTTTTGTTTTGTTTTTTTCCTATTGTGTATTGATGTCCTTGTCCCCTATCTTATATATTTGCAAGCTCCACCTTGAGCACTGTTTCACTGGTAAAATATAGATATGAATGCTTCTCGTAATATGGGCAATAATGTACATATTGAAAAAAACGGTTTTCTGTGCATATATTAGACCTACATATCTATGCAAATTGCATATTTTATACACAAAACTTTGCAAATGTATGATTGTATATCAAACCATATGAAGATTATGCGTTGAAAAAGAAAAGCAAAATAAACTTTAAAATTTGAGATTGATTTTTAAAAATGCTGTCAAATATGTTTTATATATATATATATATATATATATATATATATATATATATATATATATATATATATATATATATATATATATATATATATATATATATATATATATATATATATATATGATTGGAGACCTTTTAATGAGAAATTGGTTTTCAAAAACCCAATGGCAGTTGCTATGAAGCAAGAGTTGGACTTCAAACCTGAGATGAAGGTTGCATTCAGGGTTTAAGTTTTATGTATTTATTAGCAGAAGCCTGTGGTTAAAAAAAAAATACCATGATATGAAAAGAAGCAAAAAAACAGGAAGCCTTTTCGTGCACTGGTTGAAAGATCTCAAAAATGGGAGGTTACATATTTCTTAACAGCAAATACATTTTTTTCAGGAGTCTATTTCCTATATACACCGCTTGGGTTCAATTTCTTGTCTGATTGAAAAGATTATAATTTTCATGTGCACTACATGGCCAAAAGTATGTGGACACCTGTTCATCCAACACCTCATTCCAAAAGCATGTGCATCAATATGGAGTTGGTCCCCCATTTGTTGCTATAGCAGCCTCCACTCTTCTGGGAAGGATTTCCATGAGATGTTGGAACACTGCTGTGGGGATTTGCTTCCATTCAGCCACAAGAGCATTCATGAGGTCCGGCACTGATGTTGAGCGATTAGGTCTGGCTCACAGTCAGCGGTCCAATTCATCCCAAAGGTGTTCGATCGGGTTGAGGTTAGGGCTCTGTGCAGGCCAGTCAAGTTCTTCCACACCGATCTCAACAAACCATTTCTGTATGGACCTCACTTTGTGCACGGGGGTATTGTCATGCTGAAAAAGGAAAGGGCCTTCCCCAAACTGTTGCCACAAAGTTGGAAGCACACACAGAATCGTCTCGAATGCCATTGCATGCTGCAGCGTTAAGATTTTCCTTCACTGGAATTAAGGGGCCTCGCCCGAACCATGAAAAACAGCCCCATACCATGATTCCAGTGAAACCTCCAGCAATGTCATTGACTTGTGCTGATTGTTGACAGACTGAAATTGATGACTCAGCTGAGAACTGGTGCTGGTATGCATCTGATTTCCTGTTATAATCTCCTGGAGTGTGTGTGGGATGTTTGTATAGACTTTAGCCTTGAGGGACCCACCCCCCCCCCCCAATAAGTAGTCATTGGGAAGAAACAGATCCTGGGAGTAGGAAGGCCACAGATTGTCCGTCAAGAAATGAGTCAATCACCTGGGAAATGTCATCTCAAAAACTCCAAAATACCGTGAGACGTATGCGGTGGTAAATTGTCTTGCTGGAAGGTGATTGAATTAACAGTGATGTCCTGGTTTTTTTTCTCAGTGCTGAAAGGAATCTTCTCTGCGGCATATCTGCATATCTATCTGTGTTAACTCTCACTTTTTATCCGGCTTCTTTCCCAAAGAAGAAAGGTCCTGTTATACTGCTACATCCGATAGCACACCAAACTGTTACTTTCTCTACAGGAACTTGTTCCATATGATCATGCGCTTGGTGTTCTTACCAAAATCACATGTTCTGTTTGTTCACATGGCCGCTGATATAGAAGTGGACCTCATCACTAAAGAAGATGTTGTCCAGAAAATGCTGGTCGTCTTCTATCTGCTGTGCAATGTCAGTGCAAAATTCAAACCTCTCTCTCTTATTTCTTTCGGTCTGGTGCTGCAGTAACTGTATCTTGTACGGATCATGTATGATTCTGCCAACGGTAGCGTGAAGTTTCTACCAGCTGTCCAAGTCGGCGTGTCAACCTTTTTGGAGAAGCCTGTAAAGCTTATCTTACAGCCTCTATCTTGTCACGTGTTCTCACTGAAGGTTTTTAACCACTGTGTCATTTAATTTTATCTTTCACACTCCCAGTGTCTCTCAACTTTTCAACAATCCATTTGATGGTTTTGTAAATTGTGGAATTCTTGCATTTGGAGAGATCCTATGAAACTACCTTTGTGTAGAATCGTGTGATTTGGTCACAAAAAAAAGTCTCTCAAATAAGCATCCGCTGGGGGAACAGTGGGGAACAGAGCAATTCATCGACGTGGTTGAAACTTCGATGTGAAAGAAACTTCAAACCTTGTTCTTTCGGAGACATGAAAACAAAAGAGGGTCTCATTAGTAAAATTATGACAGCTGTTCGAAAAGTTGCACGTCATTTTGGACCACCCTGTAGATAACGCAACAAAACCTCCTCCATACTCTCCAAAAGTAGAGAGGTGGCCCATTGTGTGGATATTGTGAGAAACACAGATGGGGCATTGACAGTTTTTGATACATCATGGGCAAATATGAAAATGCTTTACTTGCCACCAACTATGCTGTGACATTCAGCCAATTGAAATTTTTCACGAGCAAATTCAATGCAACTTGCACTCTGTTGTGAGGCAATGTCATCGAGGCTTCTCGTGGGCGAAGCCAGAAAACATTTAAGGCAAATTGCATGGGATTTGCATCAACAAATTGGCTTGGTTTATGGTCGACTTTCGAGTCTTTGCATTGTGCGTGTACTAACCAGACTTGTGCTGATTAGAGATGGAGAATTTCTCAGCCTGCAGAAACTGAGCTATGAAGAATGCATGAACCAAAATGTGTTACTTTCCTATTACAACGAGTTGTTGAAGAAAAGTGTTGTCTGTGAACGTTATGCAAGGATTTACAAAACTGGATCAGCATATTCAGGAATGCTCATTACCTTCTGACAAAGAAAGTGTTCTTGTCTGTTGAATCGTAAGAAAATGTGCATCACAGTTTTATCCTGGCTCATCTTCAAAGCAAATTGCAATAGGCGCAGTCACCCCATAGTTAAATATGCAGGGCACTAGACTGGAATACTAGAGATTATGGATTCTAATCCGACTTTGATTGCCATAAAAATTCTGCCTCTAAAATGTAACACCACTTCTCCCTCCCCCACATTCTATCTTTTCTGGTTTTCCGTTAATATGTCCATTCAACTTTAACGTGAAGTTGAATTGCAGGCAATGAAAGTGTTTTTTGTTTCAGGGAAATATGAAGTGCTGAATGTCAGCATCCAATCTAAAATACTGTTTGTCACCATGTTAGCCACACTCCAAATTCCTGTCCTAACCTCCAATGCACACTGCGCAATGCTAGCCACACTCCAAACGTCATCAGCAGTATAGTCGTGCTCTCCGAAATTATGCAACCAGCAGCCTGGTGTTCCACACAGATAAATGAATAAAAAAAGTGCCATTTTCAGACACAGCAAACCCTCTCCTTAATGTTGCAGTTACGTTCCTTAAGAGTGTGACGTTAACTGAAACGACTTGAAGTGAATCCAATTTTCCCATAAGAATTAATGTAAATGGGGGTGGGGGGGGGGTTAGGTTCCAGGGAAAAAAATATCAATCAAAGCACATTATTTACATTCAGAGTGTAAGTTTTAAATAATTTGAAACAAACAATTGAATATCATCATCTCGTATTTTTTTCTCATCATCTCCAGGTGCTTCAGATTTTCGTTTGTTAGCTCTTCTCCACGTGATTGCAGAAGTTTTATAACGTCAGCTTCTTCCACTTCATCAAAACCCACTTTATTGGCCAAGCTGAAGATAACTTTCTTCATCGTGGGGACATCTTTAAATCCTTTCAAGTCATTGACACATTCAGACCACAACTTCCTCTACACACCATTCATGCACACCTGAGGAACTTCAGCCCAGGACCCACCGATGTTGTTATTTGCACTGGAGGATATTTCCATCAGTTTAACGTATAAACATGTTGCAGCTAGTTAGGTGCATCACTACTTGTCAAACACCTAATATCGGAGAGGGTGACACAACCACCAATGTTATTGATGCACAGCTCGGTGTATAGGAGGCCTACGGTGCCTTCAGAAAGTATTCACACCACTCGACGTTTGTCATATTTTGTTGTGTTGCAGCCTGAATTTAAAATGGATTAAATTTAAATTTATTGTCACAGATCAACACAAAATACCCCGGAATGGCAAAGTGAAAACGTGTTTTTAGAAACTTTTACAAATTAATTAAAAATGAAAAGCTGAAATGTCCTGCATCAATAAGTATTCCGCCTCTTTGCTACGACACTTCAAATTGAGCTCAGGTGCATCCACTTTCCTTTGATCATCCTTGAGATGTCTCCACAACTTGGTTGGAGTCTACCTGTGGCCAAGTCAATTGATTGGATATGATTTAGAAAGAAACACACCTTTCAATATCACGTCCCACAGTTGACAGTGCATGTCAGAGCAGAAACTCCACCATGAAGTTCATGGAACTGTCCGTAGAATTCCGAGATAGAATTGTGAGGCATAGATCTGCGGAAGGGTATAAAACAATTTTGAGTGTCAAGTTCCCAAGAGCACAGTGATCTCCATCATGGGGAAATGGAAAGAATACAGAACTACCCAGACCCTTCTTAGACTTGGCCGTCCGACAGAACTGGGCAACCGAGCAAGAAGGACCTTGGTCAGGGAGGGGATCAAAAACCCAGTGACCACTCTGACAGAACTACATAGTTCCTTGGCTGAAATGGGAGAACCTGCCGGAAGGACGATAGTCTCTCCTGCACTTCACAAATCTCGGCTTTCTGGGAGAGTGGCCATACGGAAGCCACTACTGAGAAAAAAAGTCACATGACAGCACGCCTGTGTTTTCCAAAAAGGCATGTGAAAGACTGAGA
This sequence comes from Eptatretus burgeri, assembly GCF_056783735.1. Classification (NCBI taxonomy): domain Eukaryota; kingdom Metazoa; phylum Chordata; class Myxini; order Myxiniformes; family Myxinidae; genus Eptatretus; species Eptatretus burgeri. The sequence goes on from NC_140962.1 coordinate 37,074,379, forward strand.
GCATGAGAGGCAAAAAATTTTGTGATCTTATGTGACAGAAACTGAACTCTCTGGCCTGAATGCAAAGCACTACATCTGCTGGTGGAAACTGAGCACAGCTCATTACCCATCTAACACCATCCCTACCGTGAAGTATGGTGGTTCATTGCCTGCGGTTCAACTTCACATTAAAGTTGAATGGACATATTAATGGAAAACCAGAAAAGATAGAATGTAGGGGAGGAAGAAGGGGTGTTACATTTTAGAGGCAGCATTTTTATGGCAATCTAAGTCTGATTAGAATCCATAATCTCTAGGATTCCAGTCTCGTGCCCTGCTTATTTACCTATGGGGTGACTGCTATGGAGATGCTTTTCAGTGGCAGGACTGGGAGATTTGTAGGGACAGAGGCAACAATGAATGGAACCAAATATAATATAGGCAAATCCTTGAGGAGAACCTGCTTCAGAGTGCAAAATACCTTAGACTCCAGGGAAGATTTCATTCCAACAGGACAATGACCCTAAGCATGCAGCCAAATCAACTCTGGAATGGCTTCATAACAAGATTGTGAAAGTCCTTCACCCAGTCCTTCAGTCAGTCACCCAGCCAAAGCTTAGACTTGAATCCCATTGAGAATCTGTGGAAAGACTTGAAGATTACTGTTCACCGACGCTCTTCATCCAACTTGACAGAACTTAAGCAAATATGCAAGGAGGAATGGGAGAATCTCCCCAAATCCAGATGTGCAAAGCTGATACAGACATCCCCAAGAAAACTCGAATCTATAATCTCTGTCAAAGGGGCTTCTACAAAGTATTGACTCAGGGGGTTGAACATACTTATTGATGCGAGACATTTCAGCTTTTTGTTTTAAATGGATTGGAAGGATTTCTAAAAACATGTTTTCACTTTGTCACTATGGGGTATTTTGTGGAGATCGGTGACAAAAAAAATTAAATTGATCCATTTTAAATTCAGGCTGTAACACAACAAAATGTGAAAAAGTCAAGGGGTGTGCATACTTTCTGAAGACACTGTATACTGTCCTTACTCTGCGTGGGCTGATTTATGGTTTTGGATTTCTGGGCTGGAAACACCAGTATTTATGGTTCATCTTATCACCGGTATTTATGGTATTTTTTATACTGTCGCTTTAGTTAAACAAGGAAAACCATTAGTTTGGTACGAAGTTAGATGTAAAAACGACTTTAGAACAGAACATTGAACGACTTTAAACGAGTATGTTCTCTCATAGATCATCGACTTAATAATGAGACAATGTTAACCGGGATGATAAGTGACAACTTGCTGTTTTGTAGCACACATGATGTAAATTTGGAACCTTTTATGTGCAGTTTTACCCCGATTTACGTCTACCCTTTTTACGTCGTTTTGCAAATACATCATCACATTATTAATACTATTTCTGTATTCGTTGTCTTAACTCACACTTTCATTGATTTAAAAGCCATATCTTTTATTCTCCAGCGTTTTCAGAACTTACAAAACTGATAAAGACACCAGAATACATCGCGAAAGTACCAAATTTGGAGATTACAAAATTGTCGAAATAACTATTGTACTTTGTGTCGCACATCAAAAATGTATTGTGCTGTGGAATGGCAAAGAGGCATTGTAAAAGTTACCTTGGAAGTTATGTTATTCATTGAATGGATGCTGATGAATGTGCCCTTGAGGTTGCTGGGTTAAGTTTGCTTCCGACCACGGTGCGTACTATCTATAAAAATGCCGACGTTCCTTGAAGAAGAAGAAGAAGAAGAAGAAGAAGAAGAAGAAGTACCACCAAGTTCAACCGCTTTCGGAAGAGGTTTATTTTAATTTAAATATGTCTGGTAATTGTTTTATTTATTTATATATTCATATGTCTATTTGGATATTTGAATATAATTGTCATTAACCAAAACAAAGGGTTATACAGGTAAAAAGCAAATTATAATATGTGTAGTGGCAACGTCAGAAACGCATCCTCAACATAAACCAGGGTCTGTCTTTACCAAGAGTGTGATGTTAACACGCAGATAGAGAAATTGCGTTTTATAAAGTAATATCTCATTGGAACTTCCATCAGCTAATCTATTTGCTTGGATTATAAAACTTCAAACACCACTTCTCTATTTCACCAATTGTGCTTCCTCATCGTCACTCAGACTGTCTAAAATCACCGACAAAGCACTAGCAAGTTGCCCATGCCTGCAGGGGCTTCTAAACAGGGTAGGGATGGGGATGGCAAAAATGCAAATGGCATCTTCTGTCATCGAGCCGGCAAGCTGGGAGCAACAATTCCGATTTATTGCCACATCTGATGCAATTTAGAAGCTTTATTGGTGGTGAGGTGCTCCATTTGAAACTGTTTGTTTGATGTATGTAGCTTTTTGATGCCTAGAGTCCATAATAAAAATTTGTATTGGTGTCAAATCCAGTGACTAATTGCATATTAATGGTCAGATTGAACATAATCGATATCCTTCACTGTTTATGAGCATTGTGGAAAGGGCTTACACAAAATACTTTTGGTATTTTGCTGTCTATTTTGGTGCCATTTCTTTCATTTTCATCACCTTTCTCATTGTCCTATCAGAGTGGAGATGGAAGGAGGGTTTAAAGCAACCAGCTGCCTACTACAGAGTCCTTCATTGCTTCTTGGATCAGAAGGACTGTCTGTACTCCATACATCAGATTGGTAAAAAGTAGTAATTAAGCACCTGAGGTGGAGAGAGATATGGACATTGGCAACCTAAATGAAGAGAAAGATTATTGTTATTTTCCATTCTGTTTACAGCTCAGATGGGAGTTGGTGAAGGAAAAGCAGTGGGACAGTGGTATGGGCCGAATACAGTGGCTCAAGTTCTGCGGTGAGCTCCCACTACCCTTAATACATATGTTCTTATTTTCATCAATTTTTCACCTCAAAATACAAGTCAACTTTCCAATGTCCTTTACATGTTTTCTATTTTGGTCTCCTTCCTCCCCACAGGAAGCTGTCATTATTTGATGATTGGAGCTCTTTGTCTGTGCATGTTGCCATGGATAATACTGTTGTTATTGAGGACATCCGTGAGTAAGCGGGTTCATCTGATTTGTGTATACTAATTGCAAGTGAGGACAATTAATACTTGGTATACTAAAGAGATTAAATATTTATGCTTTCTTTGATTAGATTTCTAACCTAACTTCCAAACCTGATTAGGATCATATTCTCAAACCTCAAATCTCCCATTGTGAGATGGGCTCAAACATATCCAAAATGTACAAAGCACCTTTTTGGAGGGTAGTAGGGTGATGGTTGAAGTTAGCACACTGAAAAAGGAATGTTTTCTGCATAACCGTGTTCTGCATATCCATAACCTGCTCCTGGCCACTTATAAATGTCATTGCGTAGTCCTATTTGTGAATACAGTACTCTACTTCAATAAGTTTTTATTTTTATTTTTATGTCATTTGCTGGAGGATCCTCACAAACTTTCTCTCTACTCCAACCAAATTTTCACAAATTGGGGTACAGTCATGACCAAGTTAATGAGCCAGTGGTGAGGACACTGGACTGACTTCTTAGAGTTTGTGGAGTAAGATATACCAGAAGCCAACATTATTAAGGATTTAGATTCTCAGCTTGTGGAAAATTACCATGTCATTGTGGCATTGTCAGCAATAGCCCAGCTGGTTCATCAGTGCCCTTTAATGAGGGATAATCTTTCCATGCCACTTGGCCTGACTCGTGTTATCAGGGCAACTTGGGTTTGGAACAAAAATGCTACTATTGAAAAAGTGGTGCTGCCCAAAATCTTCCTTTCCAAAACAAGAAGACTTTAGTAAATATGACAAATAATCATTATACTTACACTCAAAACTGAAGGCATAACTGATGAGTATAGCTCCTGACTGGTCAGCAAAACTAGTTGGTGGTGCCTTCCATTTTGAATGTGAATCTACCCAACCACAACCAGTTTTTTGTTAACATACCCTCTATGACAGGCTTTTTTTTGTTACTTAAAAAAGTTTTTTTTTCTGAATGCGCCATTAGGTGTAAATTATACTTCTATTTCAAAAACTTCGAACAACTAGATTGAATGTGGAACATCACTGCCTTTACATCAGCCAAACAGGTACCGCTCAAGGCAAAACATGGCTGCCTCCACAGAAATTCCTGTGAAATTCAATAAGCTGCATTTGTGGTGCACTTTTTAATCTCAGGATGTAAAATGAAACATTTCATTCTGATCAGAACTACAAATCTTAGATTTTTGAAATTAGAGTTTTTTAATTTATTTAAACCACAATTGGATCCTTAATTTCTTAACATGAATGAGAATATGCTTCACATGGAGTTGCATTTTAATCTGCAAGATAATTATACCCATGCTTTTTGGAAAAAAGGGGAGATATTGGAAAAAAAAAAATAGCTCCTGTCTGTCTGTCCGTCCGTCCATCATGTTATCCTCCAAAACGGTTGGGCAGAAATTCACCAAACGTAGTTATGACCACCACATGACAAGAAGGTGTGAGAGCTGTATCACTTTGGCCCCTTACCCAGGGGTGGAGTCAAAAGGTCAAACGTCAAAAAAAGCAATTACGGGCACATTTTAAACATTTTTAATGAAACTGTATATGCAATCCACATTGGGGGGACGCATGAAATACATAATGTTTCTTTGTTTTTTTTAATTATTATTATTTGACCCCAAGTGGTAGGGACTTCAGGTCACAGGGATCAAAATGGAGTTTTTTTTTTATTATTAAAAATTTGATATTGGGTCACTCATGGTTAACTTTTTTTTTCCCCCATCTTTCAACTTTGCCTAATGTGGGAAACATGGGGATTTACAATGGTGCACCATTGACTTCATTCCAGTTTATATTTCAGAGGTTAATTGCATAAACTACTTTTATAACGTTGTGATCATCATCATGATGATGCTTTCCTGCTATCTACAGTGGGGAGAACAAGTATTTGATACACTGCCGATTTTGCAGGTTTTCCCACTTAAAAAGCACGTAGAGGTCTGTAATTTTTATCATAGGTACACTTCAACAGTGAAAGATGGAATGAAAAACAAAAATCCTGAAAATCACATTTTATGATTTTAAAATAATTAATTTGCATTTTATTGCATGAAATAAGTATTTGATCACCTACCAACCAGTAAGAATTCCAGCTCTCACAGACCTGTTAGTTTTCTCTTTAAGAAGCCCATCCATTCTCCACTCATTACCTGAATTAACTGCACCTATTTGAACTCGATATCTGTATAAAAGACAGCTGTCTACACTCAATCAATCAGACTCCAACCTCTCCACAATGGGCAAGACCAGAGAGCTGTCTCTTGACATCAGGGACAAAATTGTAGACTTGCACAAGGCTGGGATGGGCTACAGGACAATAGGCAAGCAGCTTGGTGAGAAGGCAACAACTGTTGGTGCAATTATTAGAAAATGGAAGAAGTTCAAGATAACAGTCAATCTCCCTCGGTCTGGGGCTCCATGCAAGATCTCACCTCGTGGAGCCTCAATGATCATGAGAAAGGTGAGGGATCAGCTCAGAACTACACGGCAGCACCTGGTCAATGACCTGAAGAGAGCTGGGACCACAGTATCAAAGAAAACCATAAGTAACACACTACGCCGTCATGGATTAAAATCCTGCAGCGCACGCAAGATCCCTCTGCTCAAGCCAGCGCATGTCCAGGCCCGTCTGAAGTTTGCCAATGACCATCTGGATTATCCAGAGGAGGAATGGGAGAAGGTCATGTGGTCTGATGAGACCAAAATAGAGCTTTTTGGTTTAAACTCCACTCGCCATGTTTGGAGAAAGAAGAAGGATGAGTGCAACCCCAAGAACACCATCCCAACCTTGAAGCATGGAGGTGGAAACATCATTCTTTGGGGAAGCTTTTCTGCAAAGGGGACAGGACGACTGCACCGTATTGAGGGGAGGATGGATGGGGCCATGTATCGCGAGATCTTGGCCAACAACCTCCTTCCCTCAACAAGAGCATTGAAGATGGGGCGTGGCTGGGTCTTCCAGCATGACAACGACCCGAAACACAGCCAGGACAACTAAGGACTGGCTCCGCAAGAAGCATCACAAGGTACTGGAGTGGCCAAGCCAGTCTCCAGACCTGAACCCAATAGAAAATCTTTGGAGGGAGCTGAAAGTCTGTGTTGCCCAGCGACAGCCCCGAAACCTGAAGGATCTGGAGAAGATCTGTATGGAGGAGTGGGCCAAAACCCTGCTGCAGTCTGTGCAAACCTGGTGAAGAACTACAGGAAACGTCTGATCTCTGTAATTGTAAACAAAGGTTTCTGTACCAAATATTAAGTTCTGTTTTTCTGATGTATCAAATACTTATTTCATGCAATAAAATGCAAATTAATTATTTTAAAATCATACAATGTGATTTTCAGGATTTTTGTTTTTGATTCCGTCTTTCACAGTTGAAGTGTACCTATGATAAAAATTACAGACCTCTACGTGCTTTGTAAGTGGGAAAACGTGCAAAATCGGCAGTGTATCAAATACTTGTTCTCCCCACTGTATGTTTATTCACTTTTCAACGCTTTGATTATTGCATTATGTTGTGAAACTGCTATTAGTAATTTCATTTATATAGGAGAAGGAAATCGTTTGACAGTGGACTTTCACCAATTTGAATTCATCACTTCAAATGGAGGACTATGTTGACTAATCTCACGAATTCTAATACTGCCATTTTTAATAGGGACAGGTTTTGAGTGAAGTAATTGTTGGAGTGATCATGCGTTTCACTTACAGCAATTGGGATCCACATCTATTTGCTTATACTTCTTCAAGGAAGGTTATAATTGCCGTGTGCCAACTGGGATTTTCTTCCAACTAACGATGACTATGGACGGATGAACACATAATTTGACACAATTGAATGAGAAAAAGTTTACCTGAAAATCATGATGCCGATGGGCAAGCTTAGAGATGGAGTGGTCATGGAGGATGATTATCAATAAGCATGTGCCTGCGGCATGTGGCAATATGGTGTTATGAGACCATACTTTCTTCATTGTCTTGATGAAAGGACAGGAACCTTTTGAGTACTTCATTGTATGGCCAGAAGTGTTTTTAAGATAGTTGCTGCACGTGGAAACTCATTGGTGCTTACATTTCCTATGGCAATTCCGACCAAATTGTTAAGCCTGGATGCCCAACGCTGATGTGCAAACATTAGGAAAGACCATCCTCAATGCATGTTTACTATTGAGCTCATTATAATGAACTGCACACAGGGTGAAGTGCTACCTCCACTATCACGCCCTCTTGACAATCCTTGTTTCTATTTTACCCTAACTTTGTGTTGACTTTAAGATGCCGTGTAGTATGATGAAGGTGCCGGTACCATTGAATGATTATACAATACTGTACATGAAATTCGAATCCCTCCACAATTCCTGTCCTTTGCTTCATTTTAGTTTGCTGATAAATTTTCTCAAATTATAATTTTCACTCACTCTAATGGTGGTCTCTGGATCCGATCAATTCAAATTGGAGGAAGTTCACTGCAGGTAAGTTTTTCTATCATGGAGTTTGGGTTTAGCAAAAGTTTTTGAGATTCATCAGCTTGCTGCATGTGCAGTCGTTTTATCTTCCTGTGGAATTATCCTTATTTGAACCATTATTTCTTCAATTATAATGATTTAAGCTTCAATATATAATGAGTTGGGTTTGTTGTTGTTTCCAAGTGATGTGTTTTTAAAAAAAAAAATTTGTACTGTTCAGGGAAACTGTGCCTGACATCATCAACCAAACCCCACGAACATGAGCCTTGTGAAAGGTACTCTGAGCAAGGTGCAAGTTATCGGTCAAGTTGGCGGCCCTTACTGTTGCTTGTACCACTGAGGCTGGGCTTGACCGATGTCAACACAGCATACATTTCAAGCTTGAAGGTCTGGATCTGATGATTGTTGAGGATGTAGTTTTGGAGGATATATATATATATATATATATATATATATATATATATATATATATATATATATATATATATATATTTTTTTTAAGATGTGCTGAGTTGGTGGTTGGTTGTGATAAAAAGGTTGAGGGAGAATTTAGTTGGTGAGGAGGGAGATGTGAATAGCAGGGTGGAGGTGAGTGGGGTTTCCAAGATAAAGGGAAAACCATAAATTTTGTTAATTCCAAAACTACTGTGCCCTTGTATTGCAGGCCTGTCTCACTTCTCCATATTCTCTTGGCTTCATTGGTGGACAGCCAAACAGCGCTCATTATTTCATCGGTTTTGTTGGTAAGGTTTCCAATTCTGCCCTTTTATGTAGTTTTGGTGTTGTTTTTTTTCCACCCACATTTTCCCTCATATTATTTTTATTTCCCCATTCTTCCAAAATTTTATTTTGTCTTGGCTTGTATATCATACTTCATACAGGAGAAAAAATACTCTAAAAGACTGTTTTGCAAAACATCTAGCATTCTTTTTCTCAGCTTGATGAAAGGACAGAACACACACACACACACACACACACACACACACACACACACACACACACACACACACACACACACACACACACACACACACACACACACACACACACACACACACACACACACACACACACTGTCTTGTAATTTTGCTGCCATATTGATGGTCACACGACCCTCATGGTCACACAGCCCACTTAAGAAGCAAGGCTAATGATCGAGTGAACTTCACACCCACTGTGGATCTGGCCTGCTATGAAAGCATTTCCTGCAAGTGGAGCAATGGACAGCTCCTCGCTGTTGACATACTGGTTTCTGTCTTTCCAACACGCACTTGTGCTTCTTCGTATTGCTTTCTTTCCTGAAGGACCGCATAAACTGCCGACATTGCACTTCAAGTATTGATTTCTCATTGTTGTGCTGTTCCGTTCTTATGAGATCTACTCCAGCCACTCTTTAAATGCCACACCACCTTACCCTTGACCTTGATGCCCTTTCATACCATGTATACTCTTGAACTTGGAAAATGAATCAGAACCTCTTTCAGATCTTTGTGGATCACATCTTTCCAGCATTTATGAGGGCTTCCTTGAGGACAAGGCTGATGTTTGGGTTTAGCAAATATATAATTTGAAATAGCTGAAATAGCTAATCTTGGGCATGTTCCCCAATCACTCCAGGTTGTGGTTGGAGATCTTCGCAGTCACTGTTCTAGGCTCTCCCTAACGCCGTCTCTTTTCCTGAGATGTGATACTCTGGGCCCACTGCTGCCTTCATGAGATACACCGATTGGTATGAGTACATATGTAAAGGGTTGAGTCCCTAAAGATTCCTCCTAAAAGGAGGAATGTCCAGCACTTGGACCCATTCAGGAAGACCAAGTGGATATATTTGGTGTTCAGTACTTTGCAAGGGAAATAGGAAATGCAGGAAATAGGAAACGCCGTAGGAAATGCAGTAACTCTATGACATGCTCAATCTCACCTGTTCCTACTCGAATAGGGGCATTATCATCCACTGTTGCTTCCCTGCCGGTCATCAGTTTTCTTATTAGTTTGGCTGACAGTCAAACCAAAATTAGAAGCCACTTGGATATATTCATGAAGAATCATCTGAGTGCCAGACCTGGTGATGGCAAGTGGAGCTGCATCATCTATAAACTGCATCTCAGCTAGCTGAGTCTGTCCTGCATTGCATGTACACTCCTGTGCAAAAGTCTGAGGCAGTATCTGCCTAAGACTTCTGCACAGTGTGTATATCTTCAAAATAACTTGTGATTATGCTTGTACTTTAAACGTACCCATGCTCATCGAAAGTGAACTTTTTCTGCTCACCAATCAACACAAAGACTTGCATTATTATTTAATAGCACATGCACTGAAAAAAAACCCATTATCTTACCCCATTCTCATTGATGGTATCATCCAGTGGAGTTCCATACAGTTGTATGACAGTCTGCATGCCTTGCGCAAAGGATTGGAGCAGGTCGATAGTTGAGTGTAGGCTCTTGACAGAGGAGTCTGAAGTGAAGGCCCGCTGGGCCGGTTACTTTGTGCGGTTGTACCAGGCTGATCCACCAGCTGTCCAGTTGGACGTCAAGGGTGTTACAATCCCTGTTGCTGACCCTCGAATCAACTGTGGTTCATCTTCGCTTGTGGAAACACAGGCTGCGGTGAACCGGTTGAAATGGGGCAAAGCTCCAGGGATCTGTGGCATCCATGCTGAACTTCTCAAGGCTGGTGGAAATGCTGCACTCGTGTCGTTGCATGCAGTTTTGTGCTCTGCCTGGAACACAGGCATCATCCCAACTGATTGGAAGAGGGGCCTTGTTGTTCCTCTCTGGAAAGGGAAGGGTGATCGCCAAGACTGCAACAACGACCGAGGGGTGACGCTGCTCTCAGTGCCGGGCAAGGTCTTTGCTCGGATAATTCTCGATAGGGTTCGCCACCATCTGCTTGAGCACCAGCGTCCAGAGCAGTCAGGCTTTACACCAGAGAGGTCAACGATTGACCGTATCCTTGCTCTTTGTGTCCTCACTGAACGCAGATGAGAGTTTCGGCAGGGGCTGCTTGCAGCCTATGTTGATCTCTGTAAAGCGTTCGATTCAGTGAATCGGAATGTCCTCTGGAGGATTCTTGGTCTTCGTGGGGTGCCACCAATACTGATCGATCTGATGTCTGAACTCTACTCTGGTACTGAGTGCTGTGAAATGTGGTGGTACCATCTCTGACTTATTTCCAGTTGTTACTGGAGTTCGTCAGGGGTGTGTACTGGCCCCCACACTTTTCAGCACTTGTATGGACTGGATTTTAGGGAGGATGTCGGAGAGATCAAGCTGCGGTGCATCGTTTGGGAATGTTGATCTCGGACCTTGATTTTGCAGATTATGCAGTCATCCTTGCGGAGACTTTAGATATCCTTTTGGTGGCCCTCGAGGTGCTGAATGAGGAGTCGGAGCCGCTGGGATTACGGGTTTCTTGGGTCAAAACTAAGATCCAGGCTTTCGGTGACATCTTGGATGCTGCTGTCCTGTCTGTGTCTGTTTGTGGTGAGGATGTTGAGGTCGTGGAGAGATTCACTTACCTTGGCAGTGATATTCATGTCTCTGCTGGCTGTGAGTCAGAGGTCAATAGACGTCTAGGTCGGGCCTGGGGAGTCATGGATTCACTGGATCATGGGGTGTGGCGCTGCCGGTACCTGTGCGGGAGGACGCAAGTCCGAGTCTTCAGGTCCTTGGTACTTCCAGTCTTGCTCTATGGATGCGAGACTTGGACTCTGACCAAGGATCTGAGACGGAGACTTAATTCCTTTGGTGGCTGGTCGGATTTTGTGTCCAACGAGCGGTTGCTGAGAGAGACTCGGATGAGATTTGTTACCTGCATAGTCCGTGAGCGTCAGTTGCGGCTGTATGGACATGTGGCTCGTTTTCCTGACGCTGATCCTGCTCACCAGATTCTCTCAGCGAGGGAGTCTCATGAGTGGAGGAGGCCAGTGGGCCGACCACGTGCCTCGTGGTTGCAGCAGGTTGACCATCTCAAGGAGATGGGGATGGGCCTGGCATCTGCCTGGGGGATGGCCAGACGGAGGCCCCTGGAGTACCGGCGGAAAGTGGACGCAGTGACGCGCTGTTCTGGCATATGCTCCCATACCTGACCTGACCTGATAGTTGAGTCAAAAACTCGTGTTGCTTCATGTGGTACAGAGTTGTAGGATTGGTAAATAGAAAATGTGTTTTTTTTTCCGGTGCTCCCATGATCTCTCCATGAATTTTGAATGGCAAAAATCATATCCATGGTCCTTGTGCAAGCCATACTGGGACTCTTCATCATCAACAATTCTTCTTCTTCTTCATCTTCTTCTTCATCAACAGTTGTTGATGATAATTCTTCATCAACAAAATGTTGTAGCCTGTCCTGAAGTATTCTAATGACCACTTTACTGACTTTTATCTAAGAGGGATATACCTCGCCAGTTGTCGCAATGAGTCATGACACCTTTTTGGGGGATGGGTCAGCACAGCATCTGCCTACTCCTTGGGAACCTGCTACTCTCTCCTTACTGTGTGGACCAAGTTTTTCAGGTGATCAAGGAAGTCTGCCTTCTTGATTTGGCCAAGGTGCTGGCGATAGCTCGTCTACTCTTTGCGAAGGACACTGGGTCTTTGACGTCCACCAACTCATGCTGGTGGACGGGACACCCATTTAATGTCCATCCGAGGGATGGCACATACATTGACGAATCACCCTGCCGATGAAACATCAGAATGACAGTTTATAGCTGGGCCGAGATTCAAACTCAGGCTAGACAGCTTGGACTGTGTACCAAATTTCATGCTTGCATCATCAAACGCACAAAACTACCAGAATATTTCACATATCTGCCGGACTAGGAACCAATCATTTTTTGCACCCCTCACTGTTTGATTAGCAACTCTTTGAGCCTTTACAGAATTCTGTCGATCAATTGTGCAGCCACGACATAGCTAGTTGTTGTACAAGCAGTTTCTCTGCTGAAAGAAGGGTTCAAGAACCTCTGCGTTCTCTGAACTGATCTGACTGCCGCCTCCACCCGTTACCGAGGAAGCCTTGCAGCACCTCACTTAAAGCTGACCGGATACATAACCACTTGTCTTCCATTTTACTTTCATTTTCTCATAACCTTGGTGCACACACAGTTCTGAAAGAGAACTCTGAAGGTGTCTGCATTCGTAATTGTTATATTGGCGTCTGACTGTGACACATCAAACTTCCCTTGGATGTGATTACAAGGCTGGTGGTAACCCTTTACCCCTAACCTTCTCATCTTGTTGTGGAGACCTTGGTGATTGATGTTGCATTCTGCAACTTTTTTCCCACAGAGACATTGAGACACCTTTTCAATTTCTTTGCTCTGGAATGCAAAACTCTGTGCGCACACACACACACACACACACACACGCACACGCACACGCACACGCACACGCACACGCACACGCACACGCACACGCACACACACACACGCACCTCTTATTTACAATGCATATTGCATACCCTGTACATTGTTCCCAGGTGAAGAACTGCTGTTTCTTGATCCCCATACGGTACAGCCAGCTGTCGATGTGAGCGACGATGACATGATGGGTGAGACGGGAGAGATGACCAATGCCGATTGTTCATATCATTGCATGCATCCGCCATGCCGCATGGACATGTCTCAGTTGGACCCTTCAATCGCTCTGGTAAGGGCTATTAATATAACCCATATACAGCCACCAGCAAAAGTACCCGTAATGCATACTGTCAAGTTCTTTGAACTTTCTTTATGGAAGAAGGTGATTTGTAATACGAGCTACCACCAGGTGGAGCTATACAATACACATTTACATAGAGAGAATTGGGGTCTTCCCGCCCTCCCCCCACACTGTACCCCTCCCTCAGATATATGACCCACACCAAAATCATCCTTTGGCTACCCTTGGGCAACATGCAAAATTTGGTTGGATTTGCTTCAGTATTTTTTTTGTTTAGTTTTTAAATAAATATATATATATATATATATATATATATATATATATATATATATATATATATATATATATATATATATATATATATATATATATATATATATACAGGGTGTCCCAAAAAAATATACAACTTTTCATCTGCAAAGATGATGGTCATAACATATTTTTTTTAAAAAAGATATATGGCTGGATAGAAAGCTGAAAGGTTGAAGTTTATTGTACCAATGTCAAAATTGCCACCAAAATTTAAATTTTGGTATAGAATCGTCGTTTTCTTTGAGACCACATGTTCGACGTTGGCTCCACGTTGTCCGATCACTGCCTGCAAACGCGTTGTCATGTTCTCCATCACTTTGGGAAACGTTTTCTGAGGAATGTTCTGGATTTCTCGATGGATGTTTTCCTTCAGCTGATCAAGAGTCTGAGGCCGAGGGTTTCCATAGATCCTGTCCTTGAGATACCCCCACAATAAGAAGTCTGGAGGAGTAAGGTCAGGGGAATACGGTGGCCACTCAACGTCTTCGTAGAGGGAGATAAAGCGGCTCTCAAAATGTTGGTTGAGAAAACGCCTTGTTTCCCTGGCTGTATGGGGCGGTGCCCCATCCTGCTGGAACCACTGGGTTCTCATCTGGATCAGGTTGTTTCTCCTACGGGCCTGAGTACGTAGCTCAGGCAGATAGAATTCCTGAATCATTTCGCGATAGTTCCTCTGGTTTACCGTGCAAGTGCGTCCCGAGTCATCTTCAAAGAAGTATGGACCAATTATCCCATACCAATCAACCGCCACCCACATGGTGACTTTGAGAACAGATCGAGGCACAAGTTCAGTTGATGCATTACCAGGATTTTCAGTTCCCCAGTACCGAAAGTTTTGCTTGTTTACCTCCCCGGACAAGTGAGCATGGCATTCGTCCGTCATGTGAAGTTTTTTGAGGAAGTCTGCATCTTACTCAAACTTTCCTGAGAACCAATTTGCAAAGTCTAGTCGTTTGCATTTCTGTTGATCAGTAAGCACCGTTTCCATTTGAATTTTGTTTGGAAAGGCATGAATGTCTTGGCGAAGGATCCTCTGAACGGTGCTCTTATGAATGTTTGTCTCGGGAGAAAGTCGTCGAATCGATTTTTTTGGACTCTGAACGACCGCCTGTCTCACCATTTCCACATTTTCTTCACTACGACCTGTCCTCTTCCGACCACTGTGACCCTTGTGAAGGTCACAGATGGTTTCCACATTGGTAAACTTTGCGATGGTTCACTTTATTGTCTGAAAGTTTGGTGCATGGCACAAGTGGATACCAAAATGTCTCGAGTAAAGACGTTGCACCTGTATGACACTTTCCGTCTGGTGCCAAAGTTCGACAATTTTTGTCCGTTGTTGTACGGTCAGTCTTGGCATTTTTCTGGCGCTTGCTTGGTATCAAAATGAACTTCAGGGTCTCTGCAACAAGAAATGAAGCATTCGTAACAAAATTACTGCTTTTTTAGGATCAAATGAAGCATTTTAAAAGTTGTATATTTTTTGGGGACACCCTATATAAACAAAAAACACAAATTGAGCTTTATATCTACACTTTTTACAGACATGTTCATCACACTAATGTGCATGAATTTGTTTTGTTTGAAACTAAGTGTTGTCTGAATCTCACATGATCTGATGTATGCATTTCATTAGAAGAGAGAAAGTGAAAGCAGCACAATGCTCTCAGCAGCTGGAGTTGCAGCAGAGTTTGCAAAGAAAACATCAATATGCATTTTCACATGCCAGGACCCAAAAGAGATGTTTGAATATTCATTTTTTCTGATGTGAAAAATCATGTTCGAGTTAAAACCTTCGATAATATAACAATGACTATCCCTGACATTTTATTTTTGAATAATGCGTCAATTTATTTATTTAAGAAATGATGTACTCCTTGTTAATAAACCCCATTTAGCTGGAAAACTCACTTCGTTTGACCAGTTCTAAATATAATTTATTCTTCCTGTAAAAAATGAAATGAAAGCAATGTTAATCTTCTAAAAGCCACCCCCCCCACGCACAGATATCCCCAAATTACCCCCCCTCCCAACCCCCATGTAGTGGGAGAGCGGGTTTTTCCATTGTGTCCGTCTGTGTGTGTGTGTCCAGACCATGACTTTTTTTTTTTCTTTTTCTGCCATTTGAGCTTTTGTCATCAAATTTTCAACAAATCTTTAATATGAGAATGTGGAGAAAATAATTAGCATTGGGTCAAAATGTAAAAAGGGAAAAGTCATAGTGACTATAAATAGCCATTCTTCACCACGCCGCAGCATGTCAAGTATTAGATGTCCCGTTTTAAAAATTGCTTTCTTGTTTCTTTCTTTACCATTGAGCTTCAGTGTGTATGTCCAGGCCATAACATTTTTTCCAATTGAGCTTTTGTCATCAAATCTTCAAACCTTTATCATGACAATACAGAGAGCACAAATAAATGTAATATACAATTTTTGTTTAACTGTCGTTTTCGTTAACTTTAGTTTGAGTACAAAGCGGACGCATACGGACCTTGCATTTTGAGATGCTTTTTAGTTCTGAATTAAATTGCCAGTGAGCACATGCACTGCTATGTACATTTAGGCCAAAAAAAAAAATGTTGCATTGGCGTAACCCGCCCGACCCTAAAAATTCCGCCGACCCTACGTTTTTTTTTTTGTTTGTTTTTTTTGCTATCGAAAAATTTTGCCCACCCTATTTTATTGCTATTTTTGTTGTTTTGCTGTCGTTTTCAAGTATCTTGTTGATTGCGATCGCGATCGCAAAAACCCGGAAGTGTTTCGGACAGAACCCGCCGACAAAAAGGGTGGTACTCGAGCCGGGGGAGATTTTGGGAGGGATTTATTAGGAAAAAAAAAAAAAAAAAAGATCCCGACCGACCTACCCTATTTTTCAGTGACCCGTTACGCCAATGCAACATTTTTTTTTTTTTTTTTGGCCTTATTGTTGCCCTTGCCAGAGGAGAGGGTATTTCGTTTGGGTCCATTTGTCTGTCTGTCTGTCTGTCTGTTTGTTTGTCGGCACAGAACATGAGTGTTTTTCTCTGCAACCGCTTGTCAGGTTGACACGAAGTTTTCACCATAGGAGCATAGGAGCATATCATGTCAATGAATTCAACCAACCACTATTTTGAGGTCAACATTGGTGAAAGGTTAACAACTTAGGTGGAATTTGTAAAAAAAAAAATCCTTAATTTTCATCTGATTGACTTGAAATTTCAAGAGGATTTGTTTATCAGGTCACTGAATCTCGCAAGTTTCGTGCTCTGCGCGACATCTTTCTTGTTTGCTTGTTTGTGTGCAGGATATCTCAGCAAGTTGTGGAAGGGTCTGGATGAAATTTTGTGGGCAGGTTGGGTGTGTGACAAGGACGAGTTGGTTCAATTCTGGTGAAGATCTGGATACGATCATTTTTTTAACTGATTTCACCATTGAGTGATGGGGCTAAAACCGACATAGGTATAGCACAATATCTACAAAAGTTAATTATGGATTTGGAGGAAAGTTGGTGGACAGGTTGGGTGTATGATGTAACCCTAACCCTAACTGCTTGTAATATGCTTAGAATTTCTAACAACAGCGACTTGCTGAAGTCTGCATTTTTGCCATAAATTCGACATAGGAGGAAGCCTATACTTTAACAGACACTCTTATTTCTGTTGTTTGCGAGTAGATTTTGCACAGACTCTCACCTTGCCATGGAATAGTGGATAGCACCGTGCTCGCATTCTCTTCATGGGCGTGGCAAAAAATGAAAGCAAAAATGACTGTTTACTGGGAAGCTCAGTGTATTTCTCATTCGTCCAATGTCTGGGGAGAAAAAGTCACATTTAGAGAAAACCTCAAACTGGGCCTTTTATGATCTGAGCACACCTCAAGCTGTGCTCGGCAAGAAGCGACCTCACCAGCACGGCTGATTATGCATGGATTCACAAATAACAGGTTGTGGTTTTCTTTTATTCTAATTATTCTTGGGAAGTTTTCCACTGGTTAAACATTCGAGGCTTGCCTGTCATCCTGCTAATTAAATACTATCCTTTGGCATCAACATACGGAATACTATTATATTAACACCTGGAGTCCTGAACCATTTTGGTCACCCACTTTTAATTTTCAATAACCCCTCATTAGTATTTTATAAATTTGAATATTATTTTTGCACTGACTCCACACAAATGTTGTCTTGATTAATTGTACAATAAATTCAGACCCACAGCAATGGGTCTAACTTTTCATCTTCAACTATTGGGGATGCCTCTTTGCATTGGTTGTACAACTCCCCCCTCACGCCCCCTCATCCCCAATGTGAATCCCGGCAGCTCGGTCATGATCAAAGAGGCTATCGATGCCCATGAACCTACTGTTTGCGGCTCTACAATGATGACATTACATCTCTATTCAGTTGTTTGTTTTTAGTTGAAAAATAACATTGTAATTTGGTTAATTGTGCTATTGTTATCTTAGTGCTGGCCTGATAGCCGAGAGGTTATGTATATTAGCCGATGAGCCATCCACATTGGGTTTGAATCTCAACCCAGCTATAAACTGTCATCCTGATGTTTCGCAGCTAGGGTGAGGCATCTATGTGTACACCGTCCATCGGATGGACGTTAAACTTAACTGGGAACCTCTGTGCATTTCTCATTTATCCAATGCCTTGGAAAAAAATTCAAAACAGACCTCAAGAAATGACCTGAAACTTGTGAAAGAGGCAGCAGCCTCTTCGATCTCTTCAGACATTGACACACCGCACCGTAAACCCTCCCATATACTTTCGTCAACAACTCTCTCAAAAAAGTTCAGTCACTCAAACTCTTGAGTCACACTCTCAGCCATGATCTCTCTTAGGCAAACCACATTTCAAAGTTGGCCGCCAAAGCCAAGCTCTGACTGGGCATTCTCTGTCGTGCAAAGTCTTTCATTGGCACACCTGAGCTCCTGTCCACCGACAAAGCTTTCATCTGCAGATTTATGGAATACTGCACTTGCGTCTGACCGACACCCTTGCCTCACACCTTGCTCAGCTTGACGCCGTGGAAAGGCCAACAAGATCATTGGAATCTCTTGCTATTAATCCGAGTCTCTGGGCCTATGACTTTGCCATTGTCAACAGGTCGGTGGTCTCTGTCTTCTTCTGCCTCCTTTATGGTCTTGCACCCTTGGTGTGCTTTGTCCCCACTAGGTATTTTCAGGATGCACACGGTGCACCAGCAACCCCCTCCTTGTGAAACTCCCGAGGTACAGGATCACTGCTCACCTCCACTCATTTTTCCGCTTTTTCCCACCTGTAGAACCAACTTCTACATTCTCTTGAATTTCATTCTTCCCTCCTGGTCTACAAGACAGCTCTTCAACGCCATCTCAAATCACCCCCCATCCAAAACCATAGTATTTTGTACACTCATTAACCACCCACCACCCCCTACTCCCTCTCCCTCTCGTACCCCCAATTTTTGCTTCTGTATCCATATTGTCCACCCCTTGCGTTCTCCCCTCACCCTCATCATTTCCCACGTCCTTTGTTTTTCCTTCTCCTTTCGTTTTCTCCCAATGTCCTGCTGTTGGCATTTCCCCCCTCTTTCTGTTGTTC
This sequence comes from Eptatretus burgeri, assembly GCF_056783735.1. NCBI lineage: Eukaryota > Metazoa > Chordata > Myxini > Myxiniformes > Myxinidae > Eptatretus > Eptatretus burgeri. The sequence continues at coordinate 37,093,453 of NC_140962.1, forward strand.
CTTTTGTTACGTTTGCTTCCTGATCTGTTCTGTGCTCTCACTCTTCTACAAGCCTCGACTGTGTACCTAAAAAAAAAAAAAAAACATACTCACTCGCTTCCATCTGTACTTACGATCACACAAGACTATTTTTATTCTACTAAAATTTCCAAGTTTGAATGTCATTTGCACCTTGACCAAGTGTTTCCTGCACATATCTACATTTAATGCTAATTCTGTTTTTTTATTTTTAACTCCACTTTACTTGCCATGAAGCACTCTCCCCACACAGAGGCACTCTACACATGGCCCAGGAGGGCTGGTTGCTGTCCATGGCTCTCATAGATCTTTTATGTTCTGCTTATTTATATTTATCTTGTGTCTTCATGAACTTCACTTGAATAATGATTCTTACTTTATGGAAGAACTCAAACACTTGAGGTTGATTTCTTTTTTTTCATGCTGGGAAACCCATCTCTGTCACAACCATCTCTTTTATTCTCTGAAAGCAGTTCCCATCACAACAATCTTAAATGAGTGAATCATTTGCTGTGAAGATGAATAAACAATAGAAATTTGCCCATAGGTCTGTTGCTGTGAAAGAATGTGTGCACATGCATGTTGCTGCCATCAGGATGGCAGAAAAGTACTGTAGTTGATGGATGTAGGAGGCATTAGTTGGTACAATGCCAGGATATTTTTTCGGAGTGATGCGAGTATTACAATTGAAACCCCAAAACAAAATTTTGAAGCACATACTTCTTGAAATGAATGGTGGCCAAGGCCAACAATTGCTGTAAATGAAATACATTTATATTTCAAATATGTATAAAAGCTGACCATCATATTCTGGACCAAACTCTTTTCAAAAGCAACCTGTGGGAATATATATATATGTATATATATATATATATATATATATATATATATATATATATATATATATATATATATATATATATATATATATATATATATATGTATATATATATATATATATATATATATATATATATATATATATATATATATATATATATATATATATATATTTACACACACATTACACACACACACACACACACACACACACACACACACACACACACACACACACACACACACACACACACACACACACACACACACACACACTGTATATTGTTGCTCTCATCAGAGGAGAGGGTATTGCATTTTGGTCCGTTTGGTTGTTTGTGTCTGTCCACAAATTCCACCTGGTGGTAGCCAGGATTACATATCTTTTTGTCAATCAAGTACTTCTAAAAGTACGTACCATTGGAGAGCGAGTGTGCATGTAAAGTATGTACCATTAAGAATGCGAGTCGGTCTATAACGTATGTGCAATTAATAATGAGTACATCTATAAGGTACGAGTACGTACAATAAAGTACATACCATTATAATGTGGATGCCATTTGTCTATAAAGTACGGGACGTGAGTACATCGATAAAATACATACGATTGGAATGCACTTATCTATACTAATAAAAGGGTGTGTGTGTGTGTGTGTGTGTGTGTGTGTGTGTGTGTGTGTGTGTGTGTGTGTGTGTGTGTGTGTGTGTGTGTGTGTGTGTGTGTGTGTTGCTGCGTCGCTGTGTCGACTCCATAACTTCAAAACCATAAAACCTGGCAACCTGAAACTTTGCATGCAAACTAAGAAAACTCCAAGGAAGTGCAACAGTGAAAATTGGATGTTTGGGTGAATTAAAACACCCCTTTTGAAGATAATTTAGGGGATCCTCGTCACAAAAAAACCAAAATAAGCCTTACCAAGATGGCATGCTGCCATCTTGGTCAGCCCTCTATGCTTGCTGGAATCTTCAGCCACCATTTTGTTCGGCCTATTCAAACATGCTTCGATTTGGAAACACGATCTACTGTCACGGACGAATTAAAGTATATTATCAAAATATTAAGTCCAATTTGAGAATCAGATCTGATGAACAAAATTAGTGTTGAAATCTGTCGTGAAATCCGAAAATTTTAACAAATCGGTGATTTTTAGGTCATCTCTACCGAGATGACCTCATAAAGCCGGACCAAATATCCGTACGTCCGTCCGTCAACAATTTTTCTTTCTGATCTTGATGAAACTTAGTATGTGGGTAGAAGTCGATGAGTGTTGCACAACGACATAACTTTTGTCCGGGTTCAAGGTTAGGGTCACGAAGTCACGTAAGTTAAAAAATCGCTATTTTCAAAACCTATCTCGTCTGCCATTCTACAAGATATTCGGCAACTGTTTATTGATTATGATAGTAAAAAATATTATCTTGTATCTAACAGGACAGATTTTTGAATTTCCTTCCCGTTTGATCGTCACGTGATCTGGAAGATGGCCAAAAATGCCGATGCGATTCGCAAAGAAGGAAGGAAGGAGAAATGAAATATAAATATAAAACACATTTTTAGCCTTTTATATTTATACATTTTCCGCCGAAGGTGCAAAAGTTTCAAAACCCGAAATGTAAACGTCGGCATTTATTTTCAAAATGTAATTTCGTGCGCGTGCGCCAAAATGCCGAGTCATCTTTAACCAAACTGCACAGTTCGAGCTGCGCAGTAGTCTTCGGTCATAACTGAACATTGAGAACTTGTGGTATTATAGAGATGACCGTCACCCCCACACGGGGGTAATTTTTATAACTTGGTGTATTTATTTAAGCAAAGCATTAAACTTAAGTTGTTTTATTTTTCCTATTATTCGGATAATTATATTGAGTCATGAAAAAATTATGGAATGTGCGGAAAGTGTAAATTCATTGAGTGAAACGCCGTGCTTCATAACCTGCTTATGCAATCCATGATTGCACAGTCCACAGAGGGGCTTTTTTTCAGCAATGACTTCTATAGTTTGCCGTTTCCATTTTGGGCGATTTGCTAACATTTCAAAATATGAATATAAATACACTATTGTTGTTCTGCCAATATATTAATGGTCAGTAATTGCTGCAAGCAAAGATAATTTTTTTGTTGCTGCAAGTGGAGGCGTTTTTTTTTCTTTTTTTCTTTTTTGCTTTACACCATCTTGTGTGTGCTTTCATGACAAAATATTAATACAAATATACGAATAGTGACTGCAGTATATTAAAAGTCAGTTTCGGCAAGTGAAGGGGTGTGTAGACTACACACATGGACGTGGTAGAAATGGGAACAAATGACTCTTTGGGGTGTGTGCGTGCCTGTTCTTGGTTGCGGTCGCGCGATCTGAACTCGAACATGGGCCCGTGGTGCGTGGCGCTGTGGAGGAGATTATGCGGCCGTCTCGCAAACCATGTACTTGTGCAGCGCTGAAGCATCGAAGCCACGCATGACGTGTCACTGTGCAGTGCAGGTGTGGGGAAATCGTGCATGTGTGCGAGTGAAAGGTTGAGTAAATCGCTGGTGCGTGTGCACGTTTAGTATCGACCCCGAGGAGGTTGGAGGAATGTTTTGGGGAGACTGTGGGTAGGAATGTGTGTGTGGGGGTGGGGGGACTGCATGCAGGCAGGCCTTTATCAAACAGCATTAGGTTTGATTTCTAAATGTTACCACCTGGTTTTAGATAGAACGTGGAGGTTAGAAAGAAAACGCTGCTGTTTGGACGTGTTTTATTGCCCCAATGATGCCGTGGTACGCTGCCTTCCCATTCCCTCCCCTCGCGCCACCTTCCCATTCCCTCCCCTCGCGTCGCCTTCCCATTCCCTCCCCTCGCATCGCCTTCCCATTCCCTCCCCTCCCCTCGCGTCGCCTTCCCATTCCCTCCCCTCCCCTCGCGTCGCCTCCTCTTTCCCTCCCCTCCCCTCGTGTCGCCTTCTTATTCCCTCCCCTTGCATCGCCTTCCCTTTCCCTCCCCTCCCCTCGTGTCGCCTTCCCATTCCCTCCGCTCCCCTTAAATACAAGCCTTAAATTTGCTGTCTCTCATCATGTATCGTGTGTGGCTCTTTGATGTATGATGGCTTGGGGCAGAGATGGGTGGCAACTTAAGGTGGAGATTGGTGGTGGCTTGTTGTTGATTGAAAGCTCCACTCTGTCCTTGGAGGAGGCATAAAGAGAACAGTGTTAGAGCAAGAAGAAGAGGCAAATGGAGGATACTATGCATTTTTTTCTCCTGCGTGCCCTTGAGACTTGCATGCCCTTATCAGCACGCCTTTTCCTTCCTGCTGTACCTTCTTGAGCATCCAGCTGACATCTTCTCCAAACTTCTTCGTGTTCTTCTCCTGTTGTTTATAGCAAGTCCGACGTGTTTCAGCATACTGTATACATCTGCACCACTGCATGGGTATTGTGAGTGATTGTTGGTGTGGTTCCTCGGAGGAGAGAGAGCTTGATTTCATGGTGTAGACTGTCGAATGTAATCTTAAGTGAAATTGTTTTGTATTTCATATCCTTTCTGGTAATGTATTAATTGTTTATTTCCTAAGGAATGGCCTGCAACTGGTTTGTTTGCCATTTTGTTGAATGAACAATTCGGTTCATTTGGAGTTCCTGGAGGGTTAAATTCTTCTAACTTTGATAAACGCTGCTGGATTAGCCCCACTGGTACCCAGGCCTGTTGGAACCGCTTGACATGGGCTTTTTTATAAAAGCTTTAAGCTGGCCTTCTTTGGAAAAAGGCCCAATGTGAACACAGTAGCCATAATAAGTGAGAGTATTGTGTTTTATTTGGATTACTGCTGCAGACTGTGTGACTACATATTTATTGTTACGGATTCATACTCGTGTTCAAATCCCAACCTGACTTCCAGTGTTACTGGGATCATGTCAGCCGATCAATCCAGATGCTCCGAGCCGGATTGAGGGCATATTTGCACTTATACCTTGCAAATAGACCCTTGATCCGGCTCGGCTTGGAGCATCCATGGCTGATCAGGCGGCTTGCCGAGCACTCAGAATGACATTGTGAGCGGATCACCACACCCCCAGCAGGGGAGAGAATTTAATTGAGCGTTACTCGCTCCAATCCTCTGAAAGGATTGTGAAAGCCAACGTGGCTATTTTCCAAGCGATCATGACTGTCTGAAGAACTTGATGAGAACCAGGGAATTCAAAGTGTGAATTCAAACAGGGAGGAGGGAGAGAACAGCAATGCCCTCATTATAATCAACTTATTTAAAACAAGAGATATGTGCCCTGGGGATTCGTATGGTCGGAAGGTCTCAATTATTATATCCTTAAAGGTCTAAAGCATTCCACAGGAGAAAGACCAGAAATAAATTACAGGATACGGAATACCAATTGCAGCCCATTCTCGTGCCTTAAAATTGTCAAGGGCAACCACCAGATGGAGGCGGCCAGAGATGAACACGGGCTCCTCTTGAATGACAGTGGGAGAGCCGACTGGTTGCGGAAACAGCTCCTGGGTGGAGGGATGGATCACTCGCATACCAAACAGGCTTCGTCCCCTTCGGAGCCTTGTGCAGCACTGCCTCCTTCGACGAACCCCAGATCAAATGAGTCTGAGGTGTCAACAGCTAGCCCTGGACCTTGACATCGCCAAGGCCCGCCCGCTCGGTACCCATTGGCCGTCCAGGTGTCACTCAAGGGGAAACCCCTCAACTGAGCTTCTCAACGACTCTCAAAAGTTCTCGGCCCGGCAAAGTCACACCCAAACTTGTGCCTCGGTTGATATGCAAGGCCGCTATTCACCAAAAGCACATAAAAGGATAGATTATATGGAATAAAACATTAAAAAGGATTGAAGGGAGAAGCGTTTTTTTGACACTAGCGTTTGTGAGGGGACCACATGCTTTCTATACAACAATTGGTTCATATTTGTTTTACCTCACTCTTACACGAAGACATGTAATACAGGAAATGACTATTTCTAAGCTCCTATAAGTCATTTTCACAATACTATGCATGCACGCACACACACACATACATATTATTATCGATAAAATTTCATTTGCATAAATGAGTAATATCGGAGCCCCTTTAAGTCCCAACCTTTGTTTACACCCTGGCCAGCATCATACCCAATGCAATGAAGGATTGTGTTTAAATATGGTTTACATTTCTTTTTCCTTTACAATACGAGGTAGGTTAGTCAGCACATACTACTCTTTAACCGAGCGTCGGAGCACTCGCAGCAAGCCTGGACAGATCACCATTTTGTCTCGGGGAACTGATATAATTGTAACCTCTCACTCTCAGCAGCCATGGGAATTAAACCCATTCCCATAAGGACATTTCAATAAGGCTTTACCCAACCCCTCGTGATTCCACTCCATAATATTCACTGCACAAAAAGCCCTCACTGTATCTCCCTCATTGAATGTGTTATGATAGGTGAGAATAATGTGCGTATTCCAATTATAGTTTTCCTCTGCTTGCACCGTTTCAAAAGGATTTTTTGTTAATGCTGAAACACAATGTGCAGGAAACCTTTCGTATTTTTTTGTTTCTTGTGCCTTCAACAAAATGTTTGAGTTAATGAAATATAAACATCTCGAAGAGGTATAAGTTTGACTTTTGTGCAGTGGTCAGATTACTGAATTGATAATCATTTACTTGCTGTAATGGCACATCCATGTTCCTGCAGGGATTCTTCTGCTGTACAGAGCATGATTTTGACAGCTGGTGTGAACACATTCGCACGGTAAGGATTCCTCCCCCCCCAACCCCCCACTCCACTCTCATAGTACATTGTACAGTACTGCAGGATGTTATTGTACTTTTTTCACAGTAAAGATTCCACATGTTTCGTTGTATAAAGCAATTCCTTGTTTTCCGTGGGGGTTACGTTCCTGGAAACCCCCGCGTGAATCAAATCCGCATAAAATAATATTTTTTTTTCTCTCAGCAACCACTTGTCAGATTGACAAAATTTTCAGGGTAGGAAAGACTCCTCCCCCCTCCACCCCCACCCATGGAGTATATTTTAATGAAAATTGTGATGTCATAGGTCATGTGGTATGGCAGCCATCTTGGATTAAATGCAAAAATAATTGAAACATTGTATCTCTGAAACGGCTGCATGGAAAATTTGAAACTTGGCACATCTCATGCAACTCCCAATTGGGAATAAAGCATTGTAAGTATGACATCATCAGTTAAGTAGTAAACCAGCCATTAATGTTTTCATCAAAATCCTCGTTTCCCATATTGAGATTCAGTGTGTATGCCCAGGCCATAACATTTTTACTAATTGAGCTTTTGTCATCAAATCTTCAACAAACCTTTATTATTTGATTGTGGAGAACACAAATTAATAAAATGTACTTGTTTTTTAATTGTCGTTTTTATCAAGTTTCGCTTGAGTATAAAACGGACGCCTTGCATTTTTAGATGCTTTTGAGTTGTATCTGTTATTGGCCATTCCAAATAAATATAACAACTTTCTTTTAAAATAAATTAGCACAAAAATCCGACTTTTTTGATAATTTGCAGTCCCTTACTCTGTAAATATATCATTTATTGTCTTTTGGCATCTTAAAAGTTCATCATGTTATTAAAACCATTTCTGCCAGTTGTAAACTTACTGTGATCATCTATAAACAGGTTATCATTACCAATTTGCATGCTTAGCTCAGATAGCCATTTTGTTTTCACATAACTTAACTTCGGCTGTCACACTGACACAAAATCTGTGTATGGAGTGTACATACCAAAGTGCTGCTCTTGGTCAACCCAATATGAACACGTTTCATAAAAACAAAAACAAGCACTGAAACTTTTGTTGCTTAATCCATTTATGAGGAGAAATTACAAGATGTTGATAAACAAAATTGGATTTAGTGGCAATTCAAATGCACAAATGTCAGACAACATCTATAGCAAGATTGGGTGATCTTTCTGCACCCCCCTCCTCCTTCTCAAATGGCAGGTCATGTGTGGAAATCAACTTCCAATGTTTGAACTCGTAACAACACGCCCGAAGCATTGGCCCCCCTTTGTGTTGCCATCGGGACCCTCAGACCAGGCAGGAGGTGCAGGTGAGTGTCTTGATATGAAAAGATATATGTGTATATAATCTTGCATTCTCTCTGTATGCTCTTACTTCAATCTTCCTTGCCAATCACTGAATAAAATGAACCACACTTCTTGTTCCTCTTGATGTTGAACTTCATGCTATAAAAACGGTGCTGTAATGGTGATTACTGATTAATTTAGTGTCTTTTTAATATTTCCAACTGCAATGAGGTTTTTCCCACCATTTTTATCATTATTTCAATTGATTTCGTCTGAGCGTTCAAATTCACGCATTTTCACACATGCTGGATGAATTAACGTTTCAATTTCGAATTTGAAGCATTCAATTTAATTTATGGGTCGGAATGAATTTTGTTTTGCCAGTCAAAATCACATTTGCCTCATTCAATTTTGAAATTTGATACAAATTCCTAGTCTCACCATTCAATTTCAAACCAAATGTTATGCAGTAATATCAGACTCAACTTGGCCTTTTATTTTTAATTTATGAGCAATCTATTTCATGTTTGGTGAATTCAAAATCCAACCAGTCAGTATTTGTTTTACTTGATGTTCTGCTTTTTCTTCCTCTTGAATGCATTTTATCATAAAATATATAACCACTGGATATGTATATATATATATATATATATATATATATATATATATATATATATATATATATATATATATATATATATATATATATATATATATATATATAATCTGTTAGAGAGCACACTGAGCATTCATTCATCTGAAGTCATCCTGATCGTGCATGTGCAGAGAGGAGTGAATTAATTATTTTACTCTGTCTGCCTGTCTGGCAGTCAAACAAAATTGAAAATCATTTCAAACAGGAAACTTGCTGTTTTTAGGCATGTCATAAAGGACACAAACAGCAGGCATGAAGAACTAATGTAACGTGTTAAATAAGGTGGTGTAAAAGACGCTGCATCAATGGCAGTAAACGTCCGATTTTTTTTTTTCCAACAACCTTTAAAATATCAATTTTATTTAAATTTTATCAGAGTGTGTGCTCGTACTCTCGATGTGGGGATGGTGTGAAAAAAAATGGCAGTCCCACCTGCTACAGACAAAACTAAAGTTGGAGTATCTTCTCTAAAAAGTCACATAGGTTATATATAAGAGCCCACCTGGTCTGTTCAGCTGATTGTCTCAGCAGAGATCACTTTTTAGTACTTCAGACCATTGCAAAGGCAAAAAAAAACCCCCGAGATCGGTCAAAACTGGCAAATCATCTTCTCGTTAATCAAAAAAAATATATAAAAAATCTTCAAACGGCATATTCCCGTGCTGCTTCTCTCAATCGCAATGACTGGTACCATCCGACATAATTTTACTTGGTTCAGCATCCCTTGCTATCGTAATTTTACCTTGAAAGGATTCCACAAAAAGTACGCAAAATTGCATTCCCTTGTAAAGGAAGAGCAATGGAACAGAGGGGTGGGTGAGACAACGACTGTCAATCAGCCTGATGGGAGCGGGGCCGCTCGACACATTTGCCCAAGGGAATATATTGTTGTGGGGCTGGGTTTCGGTGGCGAGCACGACCGCTAGGGGGAGCAGTAGAGTCAGCTCCACCGAACACACCGGAATTTAGGTCATGACCCTTGGATAAGTCCGAAAGGCACGGGCTCCTTTCAGGACCATAAATCGCCAATAATTCGACCGTGTGGGGTAGGGTTAATTGCCAAACTTCAATATACCTAAGTACCCACACGGCAAAGCTGCCGGTGAATTCACACCCTCGGCAGGCCTCGAGTGGGAAGAGCCGTTACCGTGCTCGAACCGTGTGTAACCCGAGCGGATGGTTACCGATGCCTGTCGGTCCAAATGAACAATTATGGCAACAACGGCCTTCCTAATCCCCAATACGCACTGTGGCAAACCAATGGCAGAAATGACAAAGAACAAGCTGGTACATTCAACAAAAGGGATATTTATTTATAACAATATTCGGGGAGGGAAACACAGAGCAGAGTTATCACGAATAAAGAAAGGTATCTAATGTACAAGCAATTCCTTAAACAATTCTACTTAGAGACAGGGCCCACGGACACACACACGCACACACAAATACCCCAGAAAGAGATGGACCTCGAGGCCTTTATTGCCCTTTCAGTTCGGAGGGAAGACGAGCTGAGGGAAGAGAACGTGCTGGCTAGCTGGCCGCGTTCATGCGGCTGGACGACCGCACCTTCCCGGAGCACCAGTCGCCAAAGAATGGACTCGGGCAGCTGAACCCAGAGGAGGTGAGATGAGGTGATCTCCCGTGATGAGATGGTCGACCGCTTGTTGTAATGCACCAGACGAGACGCCTCGGATGCGCGGGATGCAGTCAGCCGCAGACCCAGATAGAAGCGCGCTTGAGCAGACGGGGCGCAATCTTCAATTCTTATTTGGCGCGCAGCCAGAACGAAGCGCTCCGTGCCCATGTTTGGGCCAAGCCAGAGCGAAACGCTTCGTGACCATATTTGGTGCGAAATCCACACCGCCTGGGGCATGGAATCCCGCCCACGCACACATGCCGGCGAGCACTCGAAGAGCGTGGACAATGCCGCGAGCAGAGGGTTGTTGTTGTCATTATTGGTGATGTAATAATCCTAACTATAAAATAATTCACAGCGCACGTACAATTAATTACCCATTAAACATAGGACGGGACCCAACCTAGAACACATACTTACCGATATAACTGATCTATATGGACTCTGGCTGTTGTGTGTGATGGGTTCCAGATTCGTTACAATATATGGGTGTGGTTAACGAAAGAATATTGACAAAAGGTATGTACTATTTAGAATGTTAGATCGTCTATAAAGTATATACAGTACCATTACAATGTGAGCTTGTCTACAGAGTTGGTACAACAACATTTGTAAATCAGTAGTTGACCATCTATACACATATTTCGAAAAAAGTAAAGAAACAAGAAATAAAAACATTTTTAAAAATGCAAAAGGATGTATGGATGGTACACCAACAAGAATGTAAATTTGGTAGGGATGGTCAAAAGAATTGATAATGTGAAACTATCCCTTCATCTTTCTTTGAATAATGGTTGTCCTGAGAAAAGACAAAGTTAAATTGAAAAAAAAACCAAAAACACACACACACACACACACACACACACACACACACACACACACACACACACAACCTCTTATAGGGACAACCATTTTTCAAAGAAAGATGTAGAGATAGTTTTACATGATCATTTCTCGTGTTGTTTGTTGTTTTTTTACTTGATCTTTATTACTTGTGATATACTTTAACATAGCAGAACACAAATTGCCTTTTTGGCACCTTCAAAGCCCTTTCGTTTAGTAGTCCAGTACTTGGACTATAGTTTAGTAGAAGAGTACAGTGAAATATTACAGCATTTTAAATCATATTGACCAATCAAATTTGCTTCTTGCAGTCCCTGCCCATGTCCTTTTTTTCTCCATATTATGTGGGGTAAGGTGTTCTGTGAGCTCTCTAGCTCTTTCTATCCTTGCTTTAAAATGATACCCCACTCTCTTATATCTGCTACATTAAGGCTCAAATTTAGCTAACAATGTATTTGTCTTTGTGTAAAGCTAATATAAAACAAGCAAACTAATTTACGAGTATATCTTGCCAAAGCTAATGCAGTGAAATGGCTATCATTAATCTTGTAGATGTCTTTGAATCTTCAAAATGGACTGAAAGCATAATTTTCGGTTTTCCTGGCCATTTTCATATTTTGGCATTCAATTTAAATGCATGAACATTCAATTTCAGAAATTGAAAGCTCCTCAATGTGATCATTCAAATATCGAAAACGGCTGTTCAATTTCATTTTCTCAGCATTTGACTTCCTTAAACCTGCAGTCAATTAAAATGTCACGTGAACTGCATTCAATTTCACTCAGGTCAGCAGCTGTTGGTGGTATTTGGGCATTCAAATTTATGAATGTGTATTGGAATTTATGAATGGTTAGGTTCCTGGAAAATTCCGTGATCGTGGAAACGAAGGGCCAATGGGAAGTGGGCGGGGGGCGGGGGATTGGTTCCTGGACTTAGAGAAAATGTAGAAGAACCTCGACGGCATCCAGAAATAAACACATTACAATTTAAACAAGAAGGGCACTCGGAAGAATGCATAACTCCACCACTCAATGCCTGATACAGTTGACTAAATCGAGCCCAATAACTCTTTGAAATATCATGCAAATAGACAGAAAGGGGTGAAAACATAACCCTTCTTAACCTTCGGTGGCGGAGGTAACTACTGCTAAACTGCAGGTTCGTTTACCGATTCATGGTATGATTTGTGTTCAAAATATAACATTAAATTCAAATTAAATTGTTCTTCGATCATAAAACCGACGTTTGTGGACAGAAGACAAAGTGAACTCTGCAGTTAAATGCTGCAGAGCCCTTATGCAGAAGTGGAGGAGATGATCAAAATTGCCCTACCCTTTGGGGGGGGGTGGGGAGGCTCTAAAACAATGGAGCAACTCCTGGATTGCCCCCTCTTACCAGAGCCTTGCAGAAAGACAATCTGAAGGTTTTCAACTCTTGTGTCAGAGCCTGAATTTTGCAGTGCCTGGGAAAAGTGTAGCGACACGGGGAAGAAGAAGAAGAAGAAGAAGAAGAAGAAGAAGAAGAAGAAGAAGAAGAAGAAGAAGAAGAAGAAGAAGAAGAAGAAGAACTGAGATAATTTGATCAAGAACATTTTTTCGTCAGTTACACCTCAAGAGATTCAAGAGAAAAACCAATAGGAGTAGAGCCCTTGCCAAAACCAAAATAATTGCTTCCAGATGTGCTGCAGGTGGAACTTGATCTCTCAAATATGTATTATTCTCTCGATGTGAGCTGTCACTTTTTCTGTGAGATAATCAAACATTTCTGCAGGCATTCACATTTGGTTCATGATGTCTCTGCAGGCTGTTACATGCAGAATTCCTGAAATATTTAGCTGCAATTTTCCCTCTTAGTTACTCTCTTTTTTCCATTCTTTCATCCAAATGTATTTCTTTCATGGAGATTGTTCTTTGTCAATCACACTTGCTGCAATTAGAGCCAATAATACAAATTTCTGACGTTTTTGGGAATGAGGAAGCACACACCAGTCTCAGACGAAAAACTGATGGACCTGAAGGCGACAACAAACACATTCTGGACACAATGCTACCTGTAAGTTAAAAACCGACAATCTCAGTTTGTCACCGAGGAATAATATACAGCAATTAGGACGCCGTAAAAACGAGCCTAATGAGGAATCTGCAGTTTTATCACCCAGTCGATTTCTGATCAAGAGAAAGGGTGAAAGCCGCACAACAGCAATAAAATAGCAGAGCAAAATCAATGGCATGCCATCGCAAATCCCCATACTTCCCACATAAAGCAAAGTTGAAAGATGACAAAAGGTTCCATTGGGAATGACCCAATGTCAAATTTTGAGTTAAATTTATTTTTTCTGGTTTAACCCCTGCGACCCTAAGTCCCCACCCTCTGTGGCATGAACCATGGGTAAAATCCCCCAAAACCATTACATATTGCACGTGTCCCCCAATGTTGATTGCACATGTATAAAGTTTCATCTAAAAACGTGCCTGTAATTGCATTTTGGTGGTATTTGACCAATTGACCCCATCCCAGGAGGTAGAGCCAAAAATGTTAATGCTCTTGCACCTTCATGCCATGTGGTGATTATAAAGTCGACCAATTTTCGTGAATTTCTGCACAACTGCTTCGGAGGACATAACGTGACGGACGGACAGACAGACGGATGGACAAATGGAGCTGATTCCAATATCCCCCGTTTTTTGTTTTTTTGTTTCCAAAAACAATGGGGATAATGAAGGAAAAGCAATCAGGGAAGGGGAGAAAATTAGAATTTATAATATCATTCCAGGAAATTTAGTTTTTGCAAAATTTGTTGACCTGGATGTACAATGCCTCAACGAAATATACGGCAGTTGGGATGGCTTGACATTCACTTCAGTAAAGTTGATATTCCTTGACTCTTCCTGCATTTAATGGTAGAAAAGTATGATACTTCATTAAGTAAATGCTTATTTTCTGGGACAGAGCAGTCTCCAAAAGGGAGTTCCTTATTTTGACACCTGTATGTCAAGGAGTCCACAAACAGAAAAGGTTAAAATTAAATAAAAACCTGCTCGAAGCGATGCTGCCAGCCCTGGATCGTTGAAGGCATGGTGTTTTAAAATGAATGTTTGTTCCAGAAAATGTCGATTGGTGAGATTTTATTTTATTTATTTATTTTAAGTTTCGACTTTCAACCGTTTTTTGAAATTTCTTTTCATCCCTACATTAATGAAGGATAACCTGATCTACATCTTCCCAAACTCAATCATGATTGATGTGGACGCCCGCACTCTTCATTAAATATTCAATGATTATTCAGAATCGCAAACTTTTTATTTTATCACCAGAACAATTTCATACACTCCATTTCCATGACTTCTTAATTCATTTTGATGATTTAAAAAAAAAAATTATTATTTTCATCAAGTAATTCATTCAATTGCATGAAATGTTGTTGTGTGGATGGCCCCCACTCAAAAGTGCCTTTTCACTGTTAGGTGGGAACCAACCTCACTGAAGTCACGCTTCACGGATGACTGGCACAAGGCCAGTTTATCCACAAGACCAGGTTGCACGACTCGTCGATAATCCCATGAATGCCTGAAGACCTCGTGCTAAATAAAAAATCAGCTGCTGTGTTGCTAAACAGACCGATGGCTCGTTACGGTACATCTCAACCTGAGGTGTACACGACCACTACCTTGGCCAGCTATGGGAGAAGAATGTCTTTTTGCAATGTGATCACAATGGAACATGGAAAGTGCGGTTGGCAGAGGGATTGATTTTTGCTTGCGTTTGCATTTAGCATTCGTGCCGTCTCATAGTTAGAATAGCTCTTTGTGATGCCAATGTCGGTGCTGCAAAATGGCAGGAATACGAGGCACACGCAGCCTGAATGAAATAATTGAATTGCACAAAAAAAACAGACTGCACAAAATCGCAGACAGAAGGACAGACACAAAACACAATTATTCACAAGCAATGAATGAATTCCAGCTTCGGACCCACACATAGAACAGTCAGGCACACTGAACTGGGGGAGTGAAAGGAAATAGGATGGGGTGAAAAGCCCTGGGTTGTTCCATGCAGGGCTGATTCCAAGCAGAATGGCTTGAGAGCAAAGGTATGAGCAAGCAGGTGGACTCACAAGGGCAGAACGTCCAGCATTCAGACAACACAGCAGCAAAAGCATATCCTCGCGTGTGCAGTGAACTGCAACAGACAGACAGCGAAGGATGAGAATATGGTTTTTCTTGCATTTCCTGCATTCCTGCTGATTGACATCCCTTGGCCAATCATCGCACTTCCCAGAATAGGCCAGTGATTGTTTGCCTTGAGAGGGGAGGGGTGGGGTGGCCCCACGCCAGACATAGAAGACCAATAACTGATCCAGAGTTCAAACCAATCATGGTTTAAGCCCCCCCCCACATTTATGGACAGATTGGGAGGTTGGGGGGGGGGGTGGAAGAGGATGCGGAGCCTTTTCCGTTTGATGATGGGATGGAGAAACGCTGCATCCCCACACCCCGCTCATTCAGCCTTGCCCAGTTTGATGCGAGAGAACATACGACAGGACGTCCTTAACCTCTGTGCATCTAAAAAGACTCTGTCCATCTCTTACGGGCTGCACACTGAACAATATATCCTGAACAGTGCTGGAAAGACAATGGCAAACCACCCAGTATAACCCTTGCTATGAAACTGCATATATTCATACGCACACACATATTGAAAAGTGTTTGGAGTCATGCTGTTTTTGATATAACCAGCAGTGCTGCTTCATGACAGCCTTGGCTGCACTGCAAAGCAACCCATGCAGATTCCTCTGGTTACCTACCTTCAAACAATTCTTACTGTGAGACCAAAGTGCTCTGGAGCACATGATCAACACAATTACAATGATTGTAGGCTATATCACTGCCTCTCTCCAACTAATGCACTCATTTGAATGCCAGTTGGCAAT
This sequence comes from Eptatretus burgeri, assembly GCF_056783735.1. Classification (NCBI taxonomy): domain Eukaryota; kingdom Metazoa; phylum Chordata; class Myxini; order Myxiniformes; family Myxinidae; genus Eptatretus; species Eptatretus burgeri. The sequence continues at coordinate 37,109,412 of NC_140962.1, forward strand.
GGAGACACAATCGGCACAATGCAGCAGCAGACTCCTGTCTTCGTGAATTGCTGTGGCTGTCATTTATATGTTACGAGCAAATACAACCCGTCACTTCACTGACGGGAATATTAAAGGGGGGAATGAGAGGGGAGGGGAAGAGAATGGAGGGGAGGGAGAGAGAAGGGAGGGGAGGGGGAGGGAGAGAGAAGAGAAGGGAGGGGAGGGGGAGAGAAGGGAAGGGAGGGGAGGGGAAGAGAAGGGAGGGGAGGGGAAGAGAAGGGAGGGGAGGGGAAGAGAAGGGAGGGAGGGGAAGAGAAGGGAGGGGAGGGGAAGAGAAGGGAGAAGAGGGAGAAAGAAGGGAGGGGAAGAGGAGGATCGGGGTGAGAGGGGGGTTGTGGGTAGAGGAAGGGGGTGTTCTGGACATGTGTTTGATAGGGAGACTTGAGGGAAAGCTTGGGGGTTTAAAAAAAAAGACTGCTAAAAAAAAAGAAGAAGCTTTCTTTTGTCCAATTCATACATTCTTTGACACCCCTTCCTCTCCTCAACTTCTGGAGAGTTGTATGGTGGGGGGGGGGGTTGGGAGGAGGATAGCATGAGGGGAGGGGGAGGCAGCGTGATGGGGGGGGCACTGTGCTTGTTCAGATTGGGAGACGATCATGTGGAAATAGTGGAAAGTTTCATCTTCCTAGTTTCTAAGTTTGACATGAGTTGAGAACGTGGAGGAGAAATTAATAGATGGTTAGTGTTGGGAAGTACAGCAATGTCAGGATTGACAAAGATCTGGAAAGACAAAGATGTGACAATACAGACCAGGTGGAGGCTGATGAATGCTCGGGTATTTCCAGTTACAATGTATGGATGTGAGTTGTGGACAGTGAAAAAGAAAGAATGGAAGAAGATTGACAGTTTTTAAATGTGGTGATGGAGACGAATATTAAAAATTCCATGGACTGTAAGAAGAACCAGAATAGCACTCGAAAGAGCGCATACCTCCGCCAGGTTGAGCATTTTACGTTTTGCATCCCACTGACAAGCCACATCTGCATCCGGACCTGAACCAAAATCTAATGAATTCATCCTTGTCACACACCCAACCTGTCCACCAAGTTTCGTCCCAATACGTCCATAACCTTTTGAGATATCCTCACAAACAGAGAAACGGGTGAAAACGTAACCCTCGTCTACCTTCAGTGGCGGAGGTAACAAGCAAACCCGTGCTTGAAGAAATTGGACCACCATGCACATTGGAAGCACTGATGCTGAAACAGAAACGGTCCTACTTTGAACACATCAAGCGTGCAGAAAACGAAAGTCTGGAGAAGTCAACCATGCTGGATATGGTTGAGGGAATAAAAGTAAGAGGCAGGCCTTGTATGTGCCTGACGTATGGAGTAGAGGCTGCAACCAAACTTTCTCTGCCAGAGCTTCGGAAAGCAATGCAGGATAGGGATGTTTGGAGAAATCTTAACATGAATGTCTCCAGAAGTCGGACATGACTTAATGGAACATTGGGTTTATGTATACACGAGCAAATACAACCCGTCGCTTCTCTGACAGAAATATTAAGAGGGAGGGGAAGGAGAGAGAAGATGGAGGGTAGGGGGAGAAAGAGAGATGGAAAGGGGAGGAAGGGAGGGGTGAGGAAGCGGGGGAGCGAGATCCGCCTCACCAAACGTCGTGATTGGAGGAGGTAAATGTAAGGGGAGGTGGATGGAAGGCAGCATGATGGGGAGGGAAATCAACGTGAGGGCAAGTAGTCTCGATGCCAAACAGCCATTTCAGGGCAAAGCGTGCTTTAGCGTCATTATGAAGTTTTTTTATTTTTTTTGGTTGCTTCATCATCTCTGAGCTATCCTGAATCAGAATCAGCCGGGTGCCAGACTCGCACCCTTGAGGAATTTTTTTTAAGAGGCGAAAAACAAAATGGAAGCCATCGACTTTCGATAAATTCTGTTTTGGGCTATATCTCCACTTCCAATGCACTTACAAACACAATTTTGGTGTCTACTACTATGTTTTCATGGTGAAGGAATCCGATAATGATAAAATTGAAGTTAAACAGATAACACCTGTATCATACTTTCAAGATGGCGTCCACCGATCACCGATAAAAGCGAGTTTTTTTGCCAACATTTTATAACAGACCCCGATATAAGCATAATAATTATTTCTGCTGCTTTGTTTTCAGTGTCAATGAATACAAGGAAAACGCAATCCAGCTGGTAGAAGCATTTGTTATCATAAAATGAAGATTCCTGCTCTACCTTACCCATATTGACGTGTGCGGGTGTAGGCGGGGGGGATCGCAGGTGTGAGCTGACAGAGTGAAGTTGTCATACATGTAAATAATCTTCTCTGATTGTACTTTTCACCTTTTCCGTGTCGCGCGCGATTTGCAATCAGCGCTTATCGTCCGTAGTCAGAAAGCAGGTGCTGCCACCTGGGTGTCGTCAGGAGAGGTGGGATGCAGGTATGCAGTCTTGGAGCCGCCATTTTGTTGTCTTTTCGCGAACTTCTCGCGGAGTTTGTCTCTCCGATTTTGAGGTAATTTCTCGTGTTCGTCATCGTGATAGTTGACCCTATGTGCTAAAATATGTTCATGTTATTATGCTGAATGGTCCAGCTTCATGTACTTTTTCCACACTTTCTCCGCTCATCTCACCTTTTCATTCATTGCGTCGTAGAGTTTGCCAAGAAAATTAGTAATCAAACTTTATGTACGTTTTCAGGTGAGGGTGACAAAAGTAGGCCATGGCTTCTTCCGAAGAGAGTACATCTTGCTTCTTTAACTGCTCGAATGCTTCCAAGAAGCTGCTAACTGCCGGTAGAACTAGAATAGAAACAATCATCAGAAGTAGTATACGTAGAGGTGATTTGCTTCATGAAAAACTAACTGATTCTCAGTCCATTCTGTGTCACAAAAGCTGCGTATCCACGGATACATCTGAACACCATATAAAGAGGCATGAACACTTAGGCAAGCATGAAGCTCCTCCACCAAAAAAAAAACACGACGTTCTGATTCAGGTGAATTCGATTTTGAAACGCGCTGTATCTTCTGTGGCAAGCAATGTGAACAGCTCGATTCTCGAAATCCCCAGCGATGGAGAAAAGTGATACAATGTAGAACAGTTGATCGAGGGAAGAATTGCATGCCATTTCAGCCAAGTATTTTGACGGTTTGTGACCAGCGCGATGACGTCCAAGCTCACGATGTACGTCTTCGAGTCCAAGGGGCAGTCTCTGATTTGCACGCTGCTGATGCGCAATATCATCTTGATTGCTATAATTCCTTCATATCACCAAGAGCTATAGAAGCCGCCACCAAAAGGAAAAACACCTCTGCCGATGCTGACACAGCCTTCTTGCAGGTTGTTGAGGAAATGGAACAAGATAAGGGTCATCTTTGGAATTCGGTGGATCTTCATGTCAGGGACAATTATTTTGGTGGTGATACGCATGGATGATGCTGTCACGGCATCATCTTGTGGAATGTGTAACAACACATTTTGGATCATAACTCATAAAGTTGTCAGGAAATGGGTATGCCTGTCTTGTAGTCTTCAAGGGACATGCACCAAACATTTTGAGAGCAGTGGAGGACACAGATGAAAGAGCCTCAGAGGGTGAAGCACATTGTGAAGTGTATCATTCAGGATGCCAAAAAGTTGAAGTCTGACATTACATACTCAACCCGTATTTCAAATAAGATTGCAGCAGAAGCCGTAAGTCCAACCCTGGAAAACCTCTTGGCAGCAATTTCACCAAATTAGTTGAGAGCAACCAAGCCCTTCTTATTGGAAACATTGTTACAAGTTGTCTCACCAATAAAGCAACAAGTCTTCAGATCGCTCTTGAGGTGTTGCTCAGAGAGAAACAACTGAGAGATGAATGCCACTCCTTTGGCATTTGTGCATCATATGACGAAATACTCCGCTTCAAGGCATCAGCCACACATGCGTCATCCAGCAAAGTAGAGCTGAGAGGATTGTTTAACAGCAATAGTGGCTTAATTCAAGTGGTAGCAGAAACTATGATGCAAATGTGTCTTCCCCGAATGGACTTCGTTCCACCAATGCTCTTGCCCTCATTTTAACACAAATGGCTGAGGACGTTACGCCAGAGATTGAGGAGCATCCCCCAACAGTTCCGGTAATCAGACGCATCTCTAAAGGTGAGATAAAGGAACAAATTGTACCACCAATAAGTGTGCACCGGTAGATGGACCAAAAAAACCTGACATGCCAGAGAACTGTTGCAACCGCATAGTGCCAACATCGAAAGTACTAGCATCTCAGGCAGTGTCACTCTCAAGGGCATATGATAATCGACCATCAATTCTTACGAGAGGGAATAGACAATCCTGGTTGCACCCCTGAGGAAAATGAGTTCAACATTCTTCTTGCACGAAACCAGGGACATTCTGCCAAGCCTGCCACGACGGCCATATACACCCCATTGATAGGCATGACCCTTTCCGATCCGGACACAATTATGTCTGCCATGCTAGAAGCCCAGCGTCGCACCAACAAATGTGGACAAGAGATCACTGTGTTTACAAATGACCAACAACTATATCGAGTTGCTGTGAATGTCACATGGGTCTACCCACAATTATTCAAAAACTTTGTGCCGCGATTAGGAGGAATGAACTTCCTCATGAGTTTCGTCGGAGCTGTGGGAACTCTTATGAGCAACACAGGATTGACTGAAATCATGCAAACAACTTTTGGTGGTGTCCCAAATATGCTCACGGGCAAGAAGTTCCCGCAAAACATGAGAGCCTTGTGCATGGTGGTTGAGGAACTTCTGAGGTCAATCATTGTAACTACCGATAATTACAAGCAATTGCCATCCATCCTCAATGACAAAGCAAGCCAGAGCAGAACAGCAAAGCTATGGATTGATAACTTGATCAAGCCAGTACTCCTGATGATGGTTTTTCTAAGAGCTGAGCGGGAGGCCAACTGACCTCTCCATCGATGGGCAATTGCAGAGATGATTCCCTACTTCTTTGCTTCCAGTCATTGGAATTATGCCAGGTACGGTCTGTACTATCTTCGATCTATGGAGCATCTGCCAGACGATCTTCTCAAAGAGTTCATGAATGGTAAACACGTTATGCGTCACAACCCAGGCACATGGAACGCCATATGGTCCGATATGTTTAGAGAGTCAACATTTATGAGATATGGCCACGAATCTGGCGGACTCACAGGACTCGCTCTGAAGCCATCGGCTGTCACAAGATGGGCTCTCAGCTTGCATATCTGCAGCCAGCTGCGTGGTGATCTTGTGGCGATGAAAGTCAAGCAAAACAACACGATCGTCAACTCTCAAAGAAGAGGCCCCAGGGAGGATTACAAGCGATTCATCTGATCGTCAGAAGATTCAAAACACTCTTCAAAGTTACATCGATCCCCTGGCAACAGACACTCACCCACCTGGCCTCCTGAATATCGTCACAGGTCTTCATGCAACAGACAAGGTAAACGTTGGTGATTCTCTCAAGATTGGACGACAACAGATGGCAGAATTTGAATCTGGATGGCCAACAAACTTCAACAAGACACCAACCAAGAAGGTGACCCTGATGACTTCGACCAAAAAGAGCATCAAGCTGGATGGAAGGCCAGTATATGATACTGAATTGATCTACACCCGAGTCATATGTCTCCAACAATACAGAGATATTGATATCAAGGATGTCCTCTCTTACGAACTGTCCCCTGTCCCAGCCTCCTTGTTTGATGAGAGCGGTGCGATGCTGGCTCAGGTGAAAGCAATTCTGAAGGCAAAATTCCAAGTTGAGCAATGAAGTCGAATCCAAGGTGTTCCAGATGCTGTCATCATCGATGGATGCGCCATGTTATGGACTGTACATTGACCCACAAATGGTACAGTTAAGGATTATGTGATCAACTTCATGGGAACCATCAAATACCACCTGGAGTGTTGTGACGTATACCTGATTTTCGACAGGTACATCAAAATCAGCACGAAATAAATGACTAGATCCAGTCACGCAGGTCATGATTCAAGTCGAAAACATCAACTCAACTTACACACAACACTTCCAGCACAAAAAGTGGTCCTAAATGTAGCCTACAACAAAGTACAACTGATCGATTTGATCTGTCAGTATCTGATGACCCACATTGTGGACAACCAGACCAAACTGGTGATCACCGGAAAAGATCCTACACCAGTACAAGTATGGAACAATTCCACTCTCCAGAGACAGGATCTGAAAACACACCATGAAGAAGCAGATGTCATCATCATCCATCACTTAGTTAGAATTGTGTCAGGTGTCAATGGTGACTCACACATCAAAGTGGTCTGCGACGATACAGATGTCTTTGTCCTGTTGATTAATTTCTACCTCGAGGAAAAGATGAATGTGGATGTCAGCATGGAGAGTCCGTGTGCTGGGAGGGCGAACGTAGACATTCGCCAAACAGCACTGAAACACAAAAGCATCGCCAAATATCTGCCTGCTGTACATGCTCTGACCGGATGCGATACTGTGTCGTATTTGTTTGGCATTGGAAAGGCTACAGCACTGAAGGTACTAATGGGTGGACATCATCCCACCTTACTTGGTCAGCTGGAAGTAGATGAGGAAAAGATGATATCTGAGGCAACTACCTTCATTGCTGCCTGTTATGGTTCCAAAGTCGAAGGTGATATGTCCACACACCGGTATCAGTTGTGGAAGTCTAAGATGGCTAACTCCAAGATTACCTCTGCTCCTAAATTGAAGTCGTTGCCCCCATCGCATGATGCCTTTGTTCAACATGTACATCGTGCTCACCATCAAGTCATTATATGGAAATCGGCCACTCAGTCAGACCCTCCGAACTTGGATCCCATCAAGTATGGATGGCAAGAAGGTGAGGACGGTGCGACATGTCCAACCACACTTCCACCTGATGTGTCTGCTGCACCAGTCACCATTCTGCAGCTGATCAAGTGTGGATGCTCCACCAGCCGGCCATGTTCCACCGGGAGGTGTGGTTGTGTGGCAGCACAGATGTCATGTTCGATGTTTTGCAGTTGTAATGCTGGATCAGACTATTGTAACGAACAGACAAGGGCAGTCGCTGCTAATCACGATGACGAAGATTGAACATAATGTAGAACATTGCATCCTTAACAAAGTTAATATTTGTTTGCCAAAAATATAAGGTAATTTCAAAATCATATACATGTCCATACTTACTTTAAGACATAACCCAAAGTCATGGTCAACTATCCACATGTATCCGGATATATTTGTGTAAAAATCGTATTCCAATATAATCATCAATTCATTGATCATTGCAAGTAAGTTACTTCAGCTGTCATTGACTATGATTGTACGTAGTATTAATATTTGAGGGTTCATCAAATTCAATTTCTTACTCGAAGTGATCAGTGGAACTGCAAAATAGTCATTTTTCATATTAAAATGGTGGCCATCTTGAAAATATGAGACAGGTCTTGTATATATATATATATATATATATATATATATATATATATATATATATATATATATATATATATATATATATATATATATATATATATATATATATATATATATACACCTTCAATTTTATCATTATCGGATTCCTTGACCATGAAAACTTGGTAGTTGACACCAAAATTGTGTTTGTAAGTGCATTAGAAGTGAAGATATAGCCCAAAACAGAATTTATCGAAAGTCGGTGGTGGCCATTTTGTTTTTTGCCTCTTAAAAAAAATTCTTCAAGGGTGCGAGTCTGGCACCCGGCTGATTCTGATTCAGGATAGCTCAAAGATGATGAATCAACCAAAAAACTTCATAATGATGCCACAACATGCTTTTTCACATTTCCGCTGGTCTAAAGGGGAAGGGATGGCAGCATGAGGGGAAGGGAAGACAGCGCAAGGGGAGGGGAAGGCGGCAGGAAAGGGAAGTGCGACACAACGTGCCCAAACAGCAACATTTTCTTTTTAACTGCCGGGTTATATATAAAACCGGGTGGGAACATTTAAAACCTATGCGATCTCTCTGGCTGCCTGCATGCATACATACATGTTCGCATGTGCAGTGACGTTTGCACTCCTCTCGTTGGCTCATTCCAAATCTGATTTGTAAATGTTACAGTCCCCTCAACAGAAGGGGAGTCGGGGGAAGAGGAGGGGATAGGGGAGGGCGAAAGGACAGATGGAAGTGGGGGGGGGAGGGAGAGAGGGGACAAAGGGGAGCGAGGAGGAGCAAGGAGGTTGGGGGAAGAGCGAGGAAGGGGTGGTGGTGGTGAGGAGTGTGTTTCCTCACCAAACATTGTTACACACTCTGGGAAGGGGGGTGGGAGCAAGGTGAATGGGGAAGTGAGGAGGAGTGGGTTTAGGAGGAAGCAAGCGTGAGGGGAGGGATTCTCGACTTGTGTTTGCTTGTGGGACTTGTGGGGAAGTGGGGGGTAGGGGTAGTGAAGGATTGAACGAAATGGGGTACATTAAAATCTCACGTTAATGCAGCACGCGAAGACCGCCCGGAGATGTCCATGAGGGAAGGAGATTCGGGAGGAGGTAAGTGAGGGGTGGTGGTGGAAAGATTAGGCAGCATGAGGAGAAGAGAAGGTGGTGTGAGGGGAAGGGAAGGCAGCCTGAGAGGCAGGGAAGGGAAGGGTGATAAAATGTGCTCAAACAACATTTTCTTTTTGACCGCCAGGTTCCATATAAAACTGGGCGGAGCATTGAAAACCCATGCTATTTACCTGGCAAATTCCTGCCTGCATGCATGTTCGCACATGCAGCGACCTTTGCACCCCTCCGGTCGGCTCACTCTGAAACTGATTCATACATTCTACAATCCCCTCAATGGAGGGGTGGGAGAGAAAGGGAGAAGGGTGGGAGAGAAAAGGAGGGGGTGGGGCAGAGAGAAAGGGAGAGGGGTGGGGCGGAGAGAAAGGGAGAGGGGTGGGGCGGAGAGAAAGGGAGAGGGGTGGGGTGGGGCGGAGAGAAATGGAGAGGGGTGGGAGGGAGAGGGGTGGGGTGGGAGAGAGAGGGTAGGGTGGGAGAGAGAGGGTGGGGTGGGGATGGGAGAGAGAGGGTGGGTGGGGGTGTGAGAGAGAGGGAGAGGCAAGGGGTGGGAGAGAGAGAGGGTGGGGTAGGAGAGAGAGGATGGGGTGGGAGAGGGAGGGGGGAGAGAGAGAGATAGGGGAAAAGAGAGGAAGAGCAAGAGGAAGATCGAGATATGGGAGAGAGAGGTGCAAAGGGTTGCTGTCGGTGTAAGGGAGGCAGAGGGGAGAGAGTACAGTCTGGGTGAGGGAGGCAGAGGGGAGAGAGTTTGATAGCGGGGAGAGTGAGGGAGGCAGAGGGGAGAGAGTGCGGTAGGGAGGAGAGAGTGCAGTCGGGGAGAGAGTGCAGTCGGGGTGAGGGAGGCAGAGTGGAGAGAGTGTGGTCGGTGTGAGAGAGGCAGAGGGGAGAGAGTGCAATCGGGGTGAGAGAGGCAGAGGGGAGAGAGTGCGGTCATGGTGAGAGAGGAAAAACGGGGAGAGAGTGCGGTCGGGGTGAGAGAGGCAAAGGGGAGAGAGTGCTGTCGGGGTGAGAGAGGCAGAGGGGAGAGAGTGTGGTCAGGGTGAGAGAGGCAGAGGGGAGAGAGTGCGGTCGGGGTGAGAGAGGCAGAGGGGAGAGAGTGTGGTCCGGATGAGGGAGGCAGTGTGGTCCGGATGAGGGAGGCAGAGTGGGGGTGAGGGAGGCATAGTAGAGGTGAGAGGCAGAGGGGAGAGAGTGCGGTCAGGGTGAGAGAAGCAGAGGGGAGTGAGTGCTGTCGGGGTGAGGGAGGCAGAGGGGAGAGAGTGTTGTCAATGGGAGAGAGTGCAGTTGGTGTGAGAGAGACAGAGGGGAGAGAGTGCGGGCGGGGTGAGAGAGGCAGAGGGGAGAGAGTGTGGTCAGTGTGAGAGAGGCAGATGGGAGAGAGTGTGGTTGGTGTGAGAGAGACAGAGGGGAGAGAGTGTGGTCGGGGTGAGAGAGGCAGAGGGGAGAGTGCGGTCGGGGTGAGAGAGGCAGAGGGGAGAGTGCGGTCGGGGTGAGAGAGGCAGAGGGGAGAGAGTGCGGGCGGGGTGAGAGAGGCAGAGGGGAGAGAGTGCGGTCGGGGGGAGAGAGTGCGGTCGGGGGGAGAGAGTGCGGTCGGGGTGAGAGAGGCAAAGGGGAGAGAGTGCGGTCGGGGTGAGAGAGGGAGAAGGGAGAGAGTGTGGTCAGTGTGAGAGGCAGAGGGGAGAGAGTGCGGTTGGTGTGAGAGAGACAGAGGGGAGAGAGAGGCAGAGGGGAGAGAGTGCGGTCGGGGTGAGAGAGGCAAAGGGGGGAGAGTGTGGTTGGGGGGAGAGAGTGCGGTTGGGGTGAGAGAGGCAGAGGGGAGAGAGTGCGGTCGGGGTGAGGGACGCAGAGTGGAGAGAGTGTGGTCAGTGTGAGAGAGGCAGAGGGGAGAGAGTGCGGTTGGTGTGAGAGAGACAGAGGGGAGAGAGTGTGGTCGGGGTGAGAGAGACAGAGGGGAGAGAGTGTGGTCGGGGTGAGAGAGGCAGAGGGGAGAGAGTGTGGTTGGTGTGAGAGAGACAGAGGGGAGAGAGTGTGGTCAGGGTGAGAGCGACAGAGGGGAGAGAGTGTGGTTGGTGTGAGAGAGGCAGATGGGAGAGAGTGTGGTTGGTGTGAGAGAGGCAGAGGGGAGAGAGTGTGGGCGGGGTGAGAGAGGCAGAGGGGAGAGGGTGTTGTCAATGGGAGAGCGTGCAGTTGGTGTGAGAGAGACAGAGGGGAGAGAGTGCGGGCGGGGTGAGAGAGGCAGAGGGGAGAGAGTGTGGTCAGTGTGAGAGAGGCAGATGGGAGAGAGTGTGGTTGGTGTGAGAGAGACAGAGGGGAGAGAGTGCGGTCGGGGTGAGAGAAGCAGAGGGGAGTGAGTGCTGCCGGGGTGAGGGAGGCAGAGGGGAGAGAGTGTTGTCAATGGGAGAGAGTGCAGTGGGTGTGACAGAGACAGAGGCGAGCTACTGCGGGCGGGGGGAGAGAGGCACAGGGGAGAGAGTGTGGTCAGTGTGAGAGAGGCAGATGGGAGAGAGTGTGGTTGGTGTGAGAGGGACAGAGGGGAGAGAGTGTGGTCGGGGTGAGAGAGGCAGTGGGAAGAGTGCGGTCGAGGTGCGAGAGGCAGAGGGGAGTGAGTGGGGTCGCGGGGAGAAAGGCAGAGGGGAGAGTGGGCGGTCGGGGGGCGAGAGTGCGGTCGGGGGAGAGAGTGCGGTCGGGGTGAGAGAGGCAGAGGGGAGAGAGTGCGGTCGGGGGAGAGAGTGCGGTCGGGGGAGAGAGTGCGGTTGGGGTGAGAGAGGCAAAGGGGAGAGAGTGCGGTCGGGGTGAGAGAGGGAGAAGGGAGAGAGTGTGGCCAGTGTGAGAGGCAGAGGGGAGAGAGTGCGGTTGGTGTGAGAGAGACAGAGGGGAGAGAGTGCGGTCGGTGTGAGAGAGGCACAGGGGAGAGAGTGCGGTCGGGGTGAGAGAGGCAAAGGGGCGAGAGTGTGGTCGGGGGCAGAGAGTGCGGCTGGGGTGAGAGAGGCAGAGGGCAGAGAGTGCGGTCGGGGTGCGGGACGCGGAGCGGAGAGAGTGTGGTCGGTGTGAGAGAGGCAAAGGGGGGAGAGAGTGCGGTTGGTGTGAGAGAGACAGAGGGGAGAGAGTGCGGTCGGGGTGAGAGAGGCAGAGGGGAGAGAGTGCGGTCAGGGTGAGAGAGGCAAAGGGGGGAGAGTGTGGTTGGGGGGAGAGAGTGGTTGGGGTGAGAGAGTGCTGTCGGGGTGAGAGAGTGCTGTCGGGGTGAGAGAGTGCTGTCGGGGTGAGAGAGTGCGGTCGGGGTGAGAGAGTGCGGTCGGGGTGAGAGAGTGCTGTCGGGGTGAGAGAGTGCGGTCGGGGTGAGAGAGTGCGGTCGGGGTGAGAGAGTGCGGTCGGGGTGAGAGAGTGCGGTCGGGGTGAGAGAGTGCGGTCGGGGTGAGAGAGGCAGAGTGGGGGTGAGAGAGGCAGAGTGGGGGTGAGAGAGTGCAGAGTCGGGGTGAGAGAGTGCAGAGTGGGGGTGAGAGAGGCAGAGTGGGGGTGAGAGAGTGCAGAGTCGGGGTGAGAGAGGCAGAGTGGGGGTGAGAGAGTGCAGAGTGGGGGTGAGAGAGGCAGAGTGGGGGTGAGAGAGGCAGAGTGGGGGTGAGAGAGTGCAGAGTGGGGGTGAGAGAGGCAGAGTGGGGGTGAGAGAGGCAGAGTGGGGGTGAGAGAGGCAGAGTGGGAGTGAGAGAGGCAGAGTGGGGGTGAGAGAGGCAGAGTAGGGGTGAGAGAGTGTGGTCGGGGAGGGGGGAGGCAGAGGGGAGGGGAGAGTGCGGAGATGAAGAGGAGGGGGAGATTCCGTCAGATGTGACGCCCAGTTTTATGTCCATCCAAAAGATGCACACGCATTGATAAATCACCCTGCCTGTGAAACACTGGGATGACAGTTTATAGCTGGGTCTGGATTCCACCCCAGGCGAGATAGCTTCGAGCGAGCGTGTGTACCTCTCTGCTCTCCTGCCATAATGTGACAATGCATTGCTTTGTAACTGAAAACTTGTTTTACTCATTGTCATAATCCAATTTATTTTGCCTTCTTCATGCTGGAGATGTCCACATGGACAACTGCACCATGGTATTACCATGGAAGCTTGTGGAGATTGAAGCTTGAATAGCACTCCAAGCAAGCACTCCGACACGGTTGAAGAAACTTTTAAAAATGAAACGTTTAATTCTTTATATATGTATATATGACAGAGCAACAACTACTTGCACAGGAGGGAGGTAGCACTGCTGTTGTTGGTGGTGGTGGTTGTGTTGGTGTTGTATTAAATCCGAGCTGTAGCGAAAATGCGTCACCAGAACACCGGTTATACAAGGGTCATCCATGCAGTATTCATTGTAGAGTGCTCACCAAGTCGTTTAAGTACTCAAGGAAGCACTCCAACAAAACGGTTGATGAGGAACGGCTGTCCATCATGTTATTAAACACCTCCCAGAGATGCCGGAATGTCAAATATATCTGAATTGGACAAATGAACACTTTAATAGCAGTCGTAACTGCTGCTAAGTTCAATTCTGGAGCTTAAATTGTGTAGGTCGGCTGACTTTTTAAGAGATACTTGAGGTTATGGCACATGTGGAAATGAAATGCAGCCACAAAGGCTGTCATCTCCGGCATTTATAAGCATTGCAATGTATCCAACGATTTGTTGGTGTGATGATCAGGCATTCGATGAGATGAGTGAGGAAAGTGGGGGGGGGGGAGACTTTATCCTGCCTGTTCCAAGCCAAGGCATTGTTGAGCAGGCCAAAAAATTGGCAGCTTAAGATTTGCGAGCTGATTGAGTGCTGACCATGATGGTGCGCCACCATCTTGGTAAGGCTCACTTTGGTTTTTCATGGTGAGCACCCACTAAATTATCTTCAAAAGGGGTGTTTAAATTAACCCAAACACCAAATTTTAATTCATGCACCACCTTGGCGTTCCCTTGGTATGCATGTAAAGTTTGGGTCTGCTAGATTTCAATGTTCTCGAGTTATGGAGGAGATGGATGGATGGACGCACACTGACATTTATTGTTGCACGCACACGCACGCACCCATGCACACGCACACACACACACACACACACACACACACACACACACACACACACACACACACACACACACACACACACACACACACACACACAGATTTTTTTACATTTTTTTTAACCTTTTTGCCTATTTCTGGGATTACTGTTGGTATTTCGTTCATCCAACTTTATGAACACGTTGCTTAACTGCATTACTTTTATGAGCATGATATTTTTCACATTCCATTAACTTTAGGGCTTTGTTTGTTTATACAGTATATAATTGAATGGTGAGCACATTATTACATATAAAGTGTTAACTTTCGCACTTTCCAAAATTAATAACACATTGTAATTGGGTTGGTCTGTTTTACATTCCCATCTGCACCCCCTGGCTCATATTGCTGGGAATGTTCATATTCCATTTACTGTGTTGATTTGTCCAATTTTCTACTTCTATTCTTGTAATTCATGTAAAAGTACATTGAACTTCATTAATGTCTTTGTATTGCATATGATATTGCCTTGTGTTGAAAAAAATATCTCCCAGGATCAAGAAGCAGTAATGAATTCTTATTTTGACTTACCATCACTTTTCTGATTGAAAACAAAAGTTTGCACATTTTATTTTTCTTTCTTTCTTGGATTGAGGGTCATGGAAGAGCAAGGTATCACTGACAGTGGGACAAACATCAAATAAATGAATGAACAGGAGGAGAGGAAGGAGGTGAAGAAACTGAAACTCGCAAGTAAGATGATTGAGTTAGTAAAGGTTAATGTCGTTGATATGAATAATGGGTCAGGATTGGGGATGATAAGAGATGGTGGTGCCCCTGGAGAGAAGAGTGTAGACAAAGCAGCATCTGCAAGGTGATTCCGCAGATGGGAGAAGTGAGGAATAAAAGAGTTGAGGTGTGCAGACAGCCTGGATTTTGGAAGTTGTTCCTGGAAGAACACGTGCATCCTGGAGTTGCTGGGAGAGTCAGAGGACTGAGAGAGCCGAGGGAGCAATGTTGGAGAATAGATGGTCGACCATTGACTGACCTATCTGAGGTCTGAGAGCAAGACCCTTCCAACTACAGTCCTATTGCTCTGACTTCTACTGTTTCCAAAATCTTTGAATTTCTTTTCAATTCCCATTTTCTCAAGCATCTTGAATCTCACAACCTTCTTTCTGACCACCAATATGGCTTTCGCAAGGCAAGATCTACAGGTGATATCCTTTCTTACATTACAAATGTCTGGGCCTCTTCTTTGAAAGATTTTAGGGAATCCTTTGTTGTAGGCCTTGATATCTCAAAAGCCTTTGACAGAGTTTGGCATCGCGGTTTGAGATCCAAGCTTCCCTCCTTTGGCTTTCCTCCTTCACTCTGCTCTCTCATATCGAGCTTTCTCTCTGACCGCTCTATCTCCATAATTGTTGATGGTTCAACATCAAGCCCCTTCCCTATCAACGGTGGTGTACCTCAGGGTTCCGTTCTGTCTCCAACACTCTTCCTTATTTTTATCAATGACCTTTCTTCCACAAATAACCAAATGCATTAGTATGCTAATGACTCAACATTACATTCCTCCATGTCTTTTCCCTCTGCCTCGTCTTCCCTCACTTGATCTACATCTTGTTTCATCAGAGCCACCTCTTTAAATCCGGATTTGGACAAGATCTCCCAGTGGGGCAAATACAATCAAATTAAGTTTAATGCTTCAAAAACTAAATTTCTTCTCATCTCTGTCTATTTCTCTCTAAAACTCCTCTCAACTTTCCAATCTCCTTTGAAAGCTCTACAATTATACCATGTGATACAATAAACCTACTTGGTATCACTCTAACATAAAATTTATCCTGGAATCCACACATTACTCAAATAGCTAAGTCTGCCTCGAAGAAATTCGGAGTCCTGAACAGTTGCTCAGAAGATTATTTTCCTCTGAACAGTTGCTCCAACTAAATAAAGGATTGATTCATCCTTGTATAGAGTCCTGCTCTCACATCTAGGGAGGTTCCAGCTCCACATATTTACTGGACAGAATTGAATCCAAAGTTATTCGACTTGTCAACTCCACCAATGTGACCTCAAAGCTCGACCTGCTCAAAGTAGGCTTTCTTTCTCTTTTCTACAGCTGTTACTTCGGTTTCTGCTCACAAGAACTTGATGCTTGTGTACCTCCACCATTAGCGAGACCAAGGAATACTCGACAAGCCTCTGTATCACATGATTATTGTGTGGCCATTGGCAACTCAAGGGTGGGCCGTTACGATGTTTGTTTCTTCCTCTCCACTGCCAAACTCTAGAACTCTTTACCTTCTCACTTCTTCACAAACACCTTATGACCTTCCCCTTTTCAAAAATGTAGAATTTTTTTTCCTTTCTCAAAAACTCAGACTATTCTCTCTTTCCTTACTTTTCTATTCACGCAGTTCTTTTATTTAAGGCTTGGCCTCTGAGGACGATTCATTCCGTGCCTGAAACCTTCAACATCAAAAAGAAAACAAAAGAATATGGCAGTTCGTGGTGCAATACTCTTTCGACTAAAAACAAGGAGCTGTACATTCAAAGTACACCAGCCCCATGCCAAATAAATAAATAAATCCTCCAGCGCACGACCTCACTGGAGCGCCTTCCCAGCCTTCCCAGATATAAAGCCTTCCCAGAAGAGTGGAGGCTGTTATAACAGCAAAGGGAGGACCAACTGCATTTAATGCCCACGGAATGAGATGTTGGATGAGCAGTTGTCCACATACTTTTGGCCATGTCGTGTATTTGAAATCCTATGTTTCTTTTTTTGTTGTTTTTTTCAGTTAAAATTTTAACTTTTGAAGGTTTAATAAAAAAAAAAAACAATTCAATCCATAGCTCATGTTTAAATAGCTCATTGTAAGAAGTTTAATGTTCTCTTCCCCCATAGTTGTAATGCTCTCTTTGCACGTCATTTACTCATCTGATCACACCAGCTGGTGCTGTTCTTGATGAGCCTCTTAAGCATCAAGGTATTTAGCACACTTCTCTGGAGGTGATCAAAAACACTTGAGTAAGCAACCATTTCTCCATGCCACACGAACATGCTGCTTCAATCTCCCTGTCGCTATTGAAATGTTTCAACACTTCAAGCAATCATCTTCCTGTTGGTCGCATTCCAGCTCATGCAACGGCCACGTGTTGTTTGTTTATTTATTTTTGTATACACAGTTGAGGCTTGTGGAAGAGCTAGTATTTGTACACTGAATGGATCAGGACAAAACAGGACAAAAAGGAACAGTAGATAGAGAGAGGGGGAAATACCAACAGCAAAGATCAAGGCCAAGATAGAGGGAGGCGGACAAATGATGTATGTGGGTTGGAATGGGGGTGGACAGGATGGATAGAGAAGGAAACTTCTTCTCACCTTCCCCTCCCCCCCAATTCATTTCTCTATGTCAAACAAGGAAGTAACATGTACCATTTTAAATGTCTTTGAAGTTGGTACCTCCGGTGGGACAAAAAAAACAGAGAAACTAATGAGTGGAGGTGAGCAGTGATTGTGCATTTTTGGAATTTCACCAGAAGGGGGTTGATGGTAGACCATGCGTGCCCTGCAGAAACCTTGGAAAGAGTAGAGGCTGCAAGACCAGAAAGGAGAGTAGAAGACAGAGACCACTGACCTATCTGCAATGGGAAAGTGATAAGCCCAGAAACTCGCCTGCCTCGAAGAGGATTTCAATAATCTTAAAGGCCTTGGTTTCCACAGTATCAAGGTGTGAGGCAGGGGCACCACCCCCAGAGGGGAGGGCAGTATTCCATCAAGCTGTGAATGAAGGCCTTGTCGTTGAATAGGAGTTTCGGTGTGCCAAGGGAAGAATTTGTATGACAGAGAATGCCCAATCGACAACTGGCTTTGAGGCCAACTTTGAAATTGAGATCATGGCTGATAGAAAGAGCCCAAGAAAAATCATTGCTGATAGTGAAACCTAGGGGTTGGAGTGACTGAACTTCCACAAGAGGATTGTTGAGAAAGTCGATAGGAGTGTTTGCCAAACGGTTCTTTCAGACAGAGTGAGGGAGTGAGATTTGTCAAGATTGAAAGATATTCGAAGTTTGACCAGCTTGATATTTTTTCAAGGTCTGAAGAGGGAAGAGGCTGCAGCTTGCCTATCTGAAGGATGAGGAATATCACAGCAGAGGGTGGAGTCATCAGCAAATAGATAGAGGATTTTCCAGAGTCAGTGATGTTGTTGATGAAGATTAGGAATAGGACTTGGCCCAGAACATTGCCTTGGGAGATTCCAGCCTTAACAGGGAGAGAAGATGAAAGAATTCCATTGAGAGCCACATGTTGGCTCCAAGAGTAGAAGTCTTTAAGCCGTGTGGAGTTGGCCTTGGATGCCACAAGCAGAGTTTGGAGAGAAAGGCGGGATGCCAGACTATCGAAAGCACGAGATATTTCCAGAGATGGCCCTGATCTCACGTCTGACATTGAGGGCCTCCATCCATTGTTAGGTGAGTAGGAGCAGCATGCCCAAAGTGGAGTGACCTGGTCTGAAACTAAGTTGATGATCTTAGATGAGGGCATTGTTGAAAAGGAATTTCTTTAAACTGCGATGATGGATTCCATGACCTTCATAATGATTGGTACCAATCTTTCATGAATGACTCACCTCATTAAATTTCAAATGAGTGAATGAGTTTCCATTTTCAACATTAACATCCGATTCGTCTAAAATATGTTTGCTTTGGTGACTGCAGTTGTTTGCATCTGAAGATGCTCAAGCCCACTCACCAATTCACAACCATTCTTGACCTTTCATTTTTTTCAACAACTCCAGTACATTAAAGACATGCATCATCAAATTATCCCAGTGTCCTTCGTGAAGAGTAGGCAAGTTGTTCGACGGCACCCTGACCAAATTTCAAATTCCTACCCTGGCTTCCTGTGTTGGAGTGGCCACCCATCTGGAGTTGAAAACCGAGGCATGAAAGTTCTTGGGGAAAACCAATACTCGATATAGAGCATGGTCATGATATCGTCATCAAATTGTGCAGTTTCCTGTGATTTACAACTGGTTTAATGTTCTCTTTCATGGAGAACTAAATGATGCAGCTCTTCCACAACACAACTGGCAATGTAAGCTGCCATCTTGGTTGTACTCAAAGTGCTCTCAACCATCATTGAAGTCACTTCCTGTATAACTTGCTTTTGTGAATGTCATTGAACAAAGATTTGGCCTCTTAATTTTTGCACGTTCTGCAATGAAAAGGCCACGTCAATGCTGAACCGTCCTTTGCACAAATGTGCAGATAATTGTTTTCCGGTCTATTCTTGCCTGGCTTTTGCAGTAATGCGGTACAGGTTCAGTTTTGGATTCATTTAAGTTGGTGTTCATTTCACCTTCATTAAACATGGAGGTGTTGCAAATCGTGAAACTTGCATTGCACAAGGTGATTGTCACAGTTCGTAATGAGATCATCCACGTGTGGTTGAGACGATCCGGGTTTTTGAATGAAGTGAAAATGTCCGAAAGATTTTTTTTTCTTCCCTATTTTTTTTGTTGTTGTTGTTGCAGATTTCACAGCAATTGAGAAACCATTTGAACGGTTCTACGACTCTGATGAAGAATTTGAAATTTTGCACCTCTAGGATGGAGGGGGAAGACTGCATCGCAATATGGTTCGTGAGGTACAAAGAAGCGGGATCTTGTATAAACAAGAAGTGCCTCAAAGTGCAATTTATATTCTGGCTGTTTGTGTGGAGTTAAAAGGCCACTGACACAATCTTACCCTCTTGGACTTAATACGTGTGATCCCACATTACATTGGTCTGCTCCACCGATGGGCGAATTCCTTTGACGTATAAAGTGCATCACTTAGCTACAAAGCAGAATTTCTGCACAAAACGCACATTGGACTCAAAGGAAGGTGGTTTTGAATGAGCTCAATTTCAACAGTGGGGGGGGGGAGGGCGGGGGCTTTTGGGGGGTGGTCAATACAACTGACTCCCAAAAACAACCGATTGCACCAATTCCTTTACAATGGTGGAGATGATGCAGTTTCTTCATGTTTTCTCCATTGCCCCACACCATTCATCAATTTTATATTTTTCACGCTCCATTACACCGATGTGTAGTTATGTTTTATATTTCCAAGGAATTTTGGAGTTGGCAATTTTATTGCTATGAGTTTTCCTCCATGTTTACATTTGAAATCGTATGTGCAAAATCATTTGCATTTTCTAAACATTACACTAGAATGTATTAAGATCTTGTGAAACAATGATTTGGATGCTTGTTTAATGGCATGTTGTTTTGGGGGAGGGGGGGCAAAGGGGTTGGGGGAGCAGGAGGCTCATTTTCCTCATCGGTGGCATTTTAAAGATTGGTTGCACCATAAAACAAACGGGTGGCAAAAAAAAAAGTACCCATACCAAAAACGTCATTGGGTCAGTCGAAGTTGTATGTAATACTCTGTACATTTGTGCCCAATGAAATGCTTGTACATTGCAGTGCGTTTCATTCTTTATTAGTCTGTGCCTCTTTCACAAAACAATGTACACGGTCACAGTTCAAAAATTATTTTACACACGTGATAGCTTTTTCAGTTTACTTGCAGGATCACTCTTCATTTAAACTTCATCAGAGCTTGACTTCTCCTTTTCTTTATTTAAAAAAAAAATGGAATAGCAGCTGAAAATCCCTGTTGCTAAATAAACGCAGGATTTAACTGCAGGCCGTGGCTGATCCTGCTCATGAAGGTACAATGTTGGAGAGAAAAAAAAAACACAAGGTTTGGCCGACAGTCTAACAATCTAACATGTTAAGCAGTGCTCCGCTGGGAAGGTGTTTTCTCGATGAGCTGTGCAGGAAGTGAATACGGAGTGGATGGGCGAAACGAGAGAGGACGGCGGTTGTCTGTGAAGCCATATAGATGGCGGAGAGCAGTTCTCGCTGCCTCTTCTTCAGCCGCAAACAAGCTGTCTCCTGGAGCTTCGGCGAGAAGGTTCCCAGCACTAGAAAAATAAAGTACGGTACAATGTACATTATCATACTAAATATGCAATTTGGTGTCTGTCTGTCTGTCTCTATCTGACTACAATACATTTGGTCGTTACTTATTTAATCTCAAACAAATTTGATAGCTTAGGCCGAGGTCACATTTGCCACGGCGGCCGTGGGGTCTCCAAAATCTATGGCCACGAGCAATTATACGGTGGCTGCAGTATTTCCACGGTCACACAATGTAGCAGTCACGTACGTTTTTATTTTTCGGGGAGCTGCACGGCGTATTTATAAATTGTGGAGACCAAAAACGTGGGGTTGCCGTACGGTCTTTGATTTGATGTCGCACGGTGAACTTAGGGCGTTCCTTCGGCGGCCATAGAATTTTCAAGGCAGACGCAAGGTGCCCGCAAGGCGACCGCAGGGGGGCCCTAAGGCGAACGTGCGGCCAGACGGACGGTAACGAATGGGTTAATTTTTTTTTAACCAGTTTTTTTTTTTTTTTCGGCTTGTCGAATTGCTACGGCGAACATAGAAATGAAAAAAGTTATAACTCTGCATTATAATTCCACGGCGACCCTACGGCCTGTAAAATATAGCCAAACGACGTAGGGCCACCCTGAGGCCACCTCAGAAACTCTGCGGCTGCCGCACGTTTCTGTCAATTCAGAGGGCGTACGGCCGCCGTATCCTCGCCATAGAGCAAATGTGACTTAGGCCTTAGGGTCACACAATGGAGGTTGTCGCGACTTGATTTCCCACCTTCGGCGAAATCCATGTTATGGTGTATAAATAGCTTATTGTGGCATTTTTCCAAGGCCGCTTTGAATAACAAAAGTAATAATAACAACAATAATGACAAGTCTGGAGACGGCGATGGTTCATGAGCAATGCACACGGTTTGCCTTTTATTTTGTGACCTTCGAGGGGACGCCACGGGCAAACTGGCAGGACCCGAAAAACGTAAATGATGAAAGTTGTAGTACTCGAAGAGAACGACTTGCATACCAACTTTCATTCGAAACAGTTGAAAACCCTAGGAGCTCGATGCCCAATTTATTGATTTTTTTGACATTTTCTAAGTTCGTGACCTTGTAACCTTGACTTTGGGACAAAAATGAAAAAAATCGAGCTCCGTGGGGCTATGCAGGTCCCATTGGGCTAACCAAATACCGAAACCCCTGCCAGATTTGACAAACCCCCCTCGGAGAAGATGTAACTTGAAACCGGCTACCCCCGACAAACACGTTTTTTGGGCGTGGCTCCGCCCATAATGGGTGCAGCACGCCCATTCTCCGGAAAACACAACTAGATCATGATACAACCCTCACACCCTAATTTTATCAAGATCGGATCAAAACCCACGGAGCTATGCTCGGGACACAGACAGACAGACACCCATAACGAATATAGTGGTCACTTACTGACTTGTGAACCAATAATAGCACGATACTCGTATTGATGTTATTATAAAACATTAATACTAATAATACCCCTCTCCCCAAAAGGTTTTTCCTCCTTGGACAAACAGTGTTAAGGTGTATAAATCGCTTATCGTGGTGTTTCGTGGGGAACCCCTACCAGAAGCAAAATATTTTATAAACCACAAACACATATGATTACTTTTATAAACAGTTGTTACTGCTGTTTAACACGAAACTGAAAGGGAGAAAACCCAACATTCTTGAGGCATTGTGTGCTTATCACACGGACTAACGGACCCGAGTCTAGATCTACTGTAATCTATATCCCCCAGAGAGGATAATAACATGACCCTGCTGCCCCCGCAGGGAGCGGGTATACTAATTTATTCAAATCCAAATGGTAAGTGTATTTGCTTGGTTTGTGCAGAGGTTTAGTTTATGAGGTTGGTAAAGCTGTATTAGTAACAAAGTAATAATCATAAATGGATTTTCAGCTTCAAAACATGACATTTGATTTTCACCTGTATATTCCAACAAAGTAAATGGGTAAGAGTGTATGGATGCCAGTATGGCGAGTCAGCCTGGTCTCTGGTGGCGCATCCCCACACTTTGCCATCTCCTGCACCAGCACAGCCATGGGGTCTTCCACTGACCAAACCTCAAACAGGTCCATCCATGACAGGGGTGGCAACACAAAGTCCTGTGTACATACCAAAGCAAAGGGAAGTAAAGTCTCAATATTTAAAACATTGGGTTACTCAGTATCGTAGGGAACGAACTCCAATACATAAAGCAACCAATGAAATGCACCTGACCATTCAACTCACCCGGACAAACAGTTCTGCCCTGTCGCTCCCACCACTCCTCGCAATGGCCCCCAGGACAGAGAAAACTGTGCTCCGAAGAGTCGATTTGGAAAACGGGAACTCTGCATCCACAATCAGCTCCGCCATGCCCAGGTCACAGGCCACCTTCGCCAAAGCCTGAAGTGCAATACAAGCAGCAGTAAGCAGGAATCCTGCTCTGAGTTGATTGTGAGAAAGGAAGGCTTATTATGCACAAGAAAATACCACCCGTCACCTTGCTGACGGGAATACTAAGAGCGGGAAGAGAGGGAGGGGGTGAGGGAAGAGAGGGAGGGGGTGAGGGAAGAGACGGAGGGGGGTGAGGGAAGAGAGGGAGGGGGTGAGGGAAGAGAGGTGAGGTGAGGGAAGAGAGGGAGGGGGGTGAGGGAAGAGAGGGAGGGGGTGAGGGAAGAGACGGAGGGGGGTGAGGGAAGAGAGGGAGGGGGTGAGGGAAGAGAGGGAGGGGGTGAGAAAGAGAGGGAGGAGGGTGAGGGAAGGGAGGGAGGGGGTGAGGGAAGAGAGGGAGGGGGAGAGAAAGAGAGGGAGGAGGGTGAGGGGAGCAACGCCTCACCATGTCGCTATACGCTCCGGGAGGGAGGGGGGAAGTGAGGTGTGAGAGGAGAATGCTGCACTTTATAGGAGGTGACCGGGGGGGGGGGGGGAGAAAAAGAGAAAGGTGAGGGAGGAGAGTGGGTTGGCAAAGATAATAGAAAATGATGCGTTATGCTTAATGACCAAGCGCGCGCACGCACGCACGCACGCACGCACGCACGCACGCACGCACGCACGCACGCACGCACGCACGCACACACACACACACACACACACACACACACACACACACACACACCTGAAGAAACTGAATCTGAAGAAACCCAACTACCTTACAAATACCGGCTAATAACCTGTCTACCAACAACGTATAAACCTTAAAGAGGAATCACAGAAACAATGTACCACCACCGAAAACAACAAGGAGGCCAAGAGGCAGAATAGAAGGGATGCAAGAGAGGATGTTACAGAACAATAAACCACTTACGACTGAACAAGGCCATACTCAAAAACTGCACTACTCGAAGAACTAAATAGACTATAAATAAAAAACTTTTGAGAGTGTTCCACATTCACAGATGATAAAGTACATGGAAATCGACTAGATAAATCCCAAATAATCTGATTGAGAGAGACATGGATCGATACAATACCACACCAATCCTGCAGCACTTGAAGATATCACAACAAGGAAACTCCTCGCTGATCACAAAAAAATCAATGCATCCCCAGAATGTACCTGCCAAGGAAAGGAGGTGTCGGCCTTTTGTAACCCAATCAAGTACACAGAGTGATGACTGCAGGATTAGCAGTGCAAGTGAAAAGTTCAACAGACCACTGAATTCAATTTGGATACAAGCATGAACACAAGCCAGAAAAGATATCTCTCTCTCACCTTGCAAAAAACTTCCAAAAACAGGTGCGAATAGATGATGTCACACACCAAACCGAACTAGCAACAAATGCAGCCCCAACAATTGCAAAAAATACAAAAGAAAAATACAAGACGAAATACCTACAGATGTATAGTGGCAACTGGGAGAAAGGCAAAAGAGTAGGGATTTAAAAAAAAGTTGGACAGATTGGGGATAGACAAAAAAGGATCACAAGAATGGCTAAGAAGAGGTCAGCTCAATTGGGATGGAGAATGAATTATCTATATTAATATTTCGGCACGCCCCTTTCTTTGTTCCACCATCAGATTTTTGTTACTGCATGAAATGAAACAAGATTTGGCACATATACTAATGATATTATTGTCTTCCTTAAGAGGCCCCTCAAAATTCGTTTTGATGCATTTTCACAAACTCCAACGGATTCCATTCAAATTCGGTACGATTATGGCTTTTGGTCCAACTTAGGTCATTGGCGATAAATTTTTTCCATAACGCTTCCGATATTCGAAAAAAATCTATAAATCGATATCCCTTATGGGATTTTCCATTCAAATCCACTCAAGTTTAAGGCCTACGGGGGACGCAAATTTCCACTTTGCCCCGGGCGCTGTTTACCTCCGCTACGCCAAGCTGTTAGGGTTTGGGTTAGTGTTAGTGTTAGCTACCCTAACACTAACCCTAACCCTAACAGCTAACCCTAACCCTCACAGCTAACCCTAACCCTAACAGCGAACCGCTAACAGCTATTCAGGAAATTTGCAAGAAAGCCCGGGCAACACCGGGCTTTATTGCTAGCCCGAGCAACGCCGGGCATTACTACTAGTATATAATAAATGCCCAAGACCAAGGATATTACACCAATAGCTTTTAAAAAATAAATGGCAAGACTGATCCAAAGAGAAGTGCAGGTTTTGCAAGGTAGAAACAAAAAGCACGAGCCACCTATTGGGATGTAAAAAAAAAAACTCGTGTCAGAACAGCTGTACATACAAAGGCACAACAAGGTATGTATCGTAATACGCTGGCACATCTGCAGAAATGTCAATATTCCAGTTCCACAAAACTCATGGAAACGAACCAAAACTCGGAGGGCACTCGGTGGAGCATATACTTCCACCCTGTAATGCCTGATCGACGAGAACCTATCTGGCCCAATAAATTTTCAAGATATCGTGCTATGTATCGTTTTTGAGCCCGATCTCTCAATAGTGAAGGAATGACTAAAAAAAAAATCTAGTAGTCGGATCTTCACCAAAATCGAATCAGTTCGTCATTGTCACACACCGAACCTGTCCGCAAAATTTCAATCCAGATCCGTCCACAACTTTTTGAGATATCCTGTACACACACAAACAGGCAGACAGAAAGGGGTAAAAACACAAGCTCCTTACACCTTTGGTGGCGGAGATAATCAGTCATTGAAAACAAGGACATAATGCTCACGTGCGACCTGATGATCCCATCCAGCGTGAACATAAAAAAACAAAGCACTGCGACCGGACATAGTATTCAGATACAAAAAGGAAAATAAGGTATCACTCAGTGAGGTTTCAGTACCCAGTTGTTTTGGTATAAATAACGCTGAAATCAAGAAACGAAGACCTCAAGAATGAAATGAAAAGATCCTGAAAGCTGAAGCTCCATTTATCACCAGTTCAATTTTGGCACTCAACAGGAATGATAAAGACGAACTACACAAGATCCTTCAAACCATCCCTGGGAACATTACCACAAACGAACCACAGTTGGAGGCTGTCCGGGGTTCAGTGACGATGCTGAAAGGAGTTCTTGGAACAAAACTCTGAGAGCAACACAACTTCACAATTTGGGCCATGAATTACATCCTTCACCGAAATGATGGTGGATACTTCGAATCCTGGAAGGGCTCCGTGCCACCTTCTGAAACCCGAATTATGGAGATTACAATGAACGACACACACACACACTATATATATATATATATATATATATATATATATATATATATATATATATATATATATATATATATATATATATATCCTCCAAAACTACATCCTCAACAATCATCAACTTCCTCAACAATCAATCCTCAACAATCATAGAGAGAGAGGGGAGAGAGAGAGAGGGAGAGAGAGAGAGAGAGAGAGAGAGAGAGAGAGAGAGAGAGAGAGAGAGAGAGAGAGAGAGAGAGAGAGAGAGAGAGAGAGAGAGAGAGAGAGAGAGAGAGAGAGAGAGAGAGAGAGAGAGAGAGAGAGAGAGAGAGAGAGAGAGAGAGAGAGAGAGAGAGAGAGAGAGAGAGAGAGAGAGAGAGAGAGAGAGAGAGAGAGAGAGAGAGAGAGAGAGAGAGAGAGAGAGAGAGAGAGAGAGAGAGAGAGAGAGAGAGAGAGAGAGAGAGAGAGAGAGAGAGAGAGAGAGAGAGAGAGAGAGAGAGAGAGAGAGAGAGAGAGAGAGAGAGAGAGAGAGAGAGAGAGAGAGAGAGAGAGAGAGAGAGAGAGAGAGAGAGAGAGAGAGAGAGAGAGAGAGAGAGAGAGAGAGAGAGAGAGGTGTTGAGAGAGAGAGAGAGAAAAAAAAAAAAAAAAAAAAAAAAAAAAAAAAAAGGGGAAGGAGGGGGTTTAGCTCAGAGGATGATATGTTATGTAAATGACCACACACATTACATTATATGTATGTATGTATGTATGTATGTATGTATGTATATATATATATGTATATAAACAAAAGACATATTTGGCTTGGAACGGCTGGCTTGGCAAGCGATAGCAAGCTGAATGGTAATGGGACACACCCACAAAAACATTGCCGATTTCTATAAATTTTCAGATTTCACTCCAGATTGACAGTTATTTAATCCACATGATCCGATCCTCAAATCAGAACTCGTATTTCATTCATATACTTTAATTAGTCCATGACAGTCCATCATGGAAAATGACAACATATAATGCAGGAAATCGCTCCAAGCTCCTAATTTGAAAACCACAGCACTTACAAAAACGATGTACACAGAGATTTGGAGGTATGAAGATCAGGCATTCGATGGTACGAGTGAGAATAAATAAGAAAGTGAAAAATACATTTTCAAATGGAGGACACGCACATACTGTGACTGACACACTGACATTTATTATTACAGAGGACAGAGTAATTTGTATTTAAAGATCAATAACCAAATCATATTTGCTGCTAAATTGGAGAAAGCAGTAATGACTACCGCTAAGCCTTTAAAACAATAAACAGTGTAAAATTGCTCACGAAATATTTGCATCACATTCACATCATCTATCTATAATTCCAGCAATCTCTGTGTGTCTGTGTGTGTGTGTCTGTGACCGCTGTTTCTCGACAACCACTGGTCTGATCCAATTGAAACTTGCCAGCTACATTGCTGGGGACCTGTGGATGTGCCTTTTCAAGGTTTGATATTAATCGGACAAGTGGTTCCCAAGTTATGGCCATTTATTTACCAAACCAATGACAGGATACGTTGCTGCGTAGGCATGGCCGCGTTCCCTATTACGGGTTACAACGTACGGACTTGCGGATAGTGATGACTTGTTGTATACTAATAATTTCTCAATTTCTTATGCGCATTTACAGATAAAAACAATGCCCCAATCCAGTCGTTGTTTTTTTTTTGTTGTTGTTGTTGTATACCTTGGTCGAGGCTCGTATGAGAGCGAACACACAACTCACAGCAAGGAGGCATGAGACAAGAGAGGCGGGAGTGGAAGGGACAAAACAGTGGGGAACAGACACATTAGGTGAACTGTGGAAGGGAGAGGGATGGGGATGGGACGGGGAACATGGCAAAGAGAAGATGGACATTACAGGGACTTTCAGGAAGGAAAGCAGGGGAATTGAAGGAAGTGGGCTTGGGTGGATTATCGGGGGTAGAAAAGATCGAGGATTTGGATGGGGGAAGATAAGAGGTGGTGGTGAACAGCTGTTTTGAAAGCCTGGAGGGAAGAATGGGAAAGAATAGAGTGAGGAAGTTTATTCCAAAGGCGGGAAAAAAGAGGAATGAAAGAGTGAAGATGAGCAGTGATTCGTGATTTTGGTAGTTTTACCAGAAGGGGGTTCTCAGTTCAGGAGTACTGCTCAGGAGCAGTACTCCATCAGGCTACGGACAAAAGCTTTGTAAGTGGTCAGGAGCTCAAGAGGGCCGAGGAAGGACTTTGCACGATGGAGGATTCCCAGTCGGCGACTGGCTTTTGAGGCGAGGTTGGAAATGTGACTTTCCCAGGAAAGGTCATGGCAGATAGTGAGACCCAGAAGCCTGAAAGAAAAGACTTCTTCCAGAGGATTGTTGAGAAAGTGGATGGGGGATTTTCTAAACGGTCCTTTCGAAGAGACATAGTGAGAGTGTGAGATTTGTCCGGATTGAAAGACATGTTCCACGTGTTGGACCAGTTGGTGATTTTATCCAGATCTGCAGTGAGCGAAGAAGCTGCTGCTTGCCGGTCTGAGGGATGACAGATGGTGCGGCAGAGGGTGGAGTCGTCGGCAAAGAGAAATAGAGGATTTTCCAGAGAGTCCGAGAGATCATTGATGAAAACCAGAAAAAGAACAGGGCCCAGAACACTACCTTGAGGAACTCCAGCCTGCACAGGAAGAGGGGATGAAAGAACTCCATTTAGGGCCACACGTTGACTGCGACAGGAGAGGAAGTCTGCGAGCCATGAGTGGAGATGGCCTTGAATACCATGGGAAGAGAGTTTGGTGAGCAGGGCAGGGTGCCAAACTGTGTCAAAAGCACGTGATATGTCCAGGGATACGGCTCGGATTTCCTGTCTGGCATTGAGGACCTCCATCCATTGATGGGAGAGCAGAAGCAGCATATCCAGGGTAGAGTGACCTTGTCTGAAACCAAATTGATGATTGGAAATCAAGCCATTGGAGAAGAGGAAGGATTTCATGTCTGAAGCGATGATGGATTCCATAACCTTGCTGATGATTGGGAGAAGGCTGATTGGTCTGTAGTTATAGGGATCTGTTTTTGCACCTTTTTATGCAGGGCAGTGATGTTAGCAGATTTCCAAGCAGATGGCAGATAACCTTGGGCAAATGAGAGGGTGAATAGAACAGAGAGAGGGTGACCAAGAGCAGAAGAGCAGGCTTTGAGGACACGTGGGCTGATGCCGTCTGGACCGGTTGCAGAATCTGACTCGAGGTTTGAAAGCAAGCTCTCCACCTTGTCAGGAGAAAAGGATACAGAGTCCAGGGACAGTTGGGTGCGACTGGGTAAAGTGGGTAGAGATAGTGATGGGTTTAGTACACAAGATTTAGCTGCAAACACCGAGTTTAGACATTCAGCTTTATCACGTGTGGAATCAGCAGTGCGGCCATTTGAGGTAAGGGAGGGGATGGAGGGGGAACATACACCAGAAACAGATTTGATTAAACGCCACCAGGATTTTTAGGATGGAGAGAGGTTTGAGAGTTCATACTTGAGATGAGAAAGATGTTGTTTTCTGGCTCTCCTGAGGGTAGATACACACTTGTTCCGAGCTTTGTGGAAGGAACTGAGATTGCCCTCAGTTGGGTTTGCTTTCCATGAGGCAAAGGCAAGTTGTTTCAGGACAACTGCCTCGCCACAAGCTTCAGTAAACCAAGGGCGGGAGGAAGGGTAGGACAACTGAACACGAGAGGGGATAAATCTGTGCATGAGGGAGAGCAAGTTTCTTTGAAAGAATTCCCAGGATGAGTTGATGTTTGAGAAAGTAGTGAGAGGAGACCAGTCTGTAAGTTTGATGGCTGCTTGGAGACCCTGCCAGTCGGCTTGAGTGAAATGCCAGACTCGACGGCGGTGAGGTGGTTCTCTGATAATAGCCAGAGAGATGTCCACTTTGACAAGGACGTGGTCAGAAGAACCGATTGGATCAAAATCAGATCCAGAAGAGATGGAGTACCATTGGTTGAGATCCGGGTCGGGAAGTTGACCGATTGAGTCAGTCCCAATGAGTCACAGAAAGCTTTTGCTGAGGTGCCATGGCAGGTGAGAGAGGTACCCACACCTAGCCAACTGGCGTGATGACAATTGAAGTCACCACATAAGAGGAAGAGAGAGTTTGGATGAGAAGATAGAAGATGGTCCATGTTTTGGGATAGTGAGGTGTAGATGGAGCCATCACTGTTCGGTGGACGGTACAGTACACATATAAACATGAGGTGGGAGTGGAGGGGAAGCCGAAGCCAGAGGGATTCCTGGGGGTGTGGGGGAGTGAGAGCAGTGCATGGAGAGTGAGGAATACAGTCTTTGATGAAGAGAGCAACACCTCCACCAGGACGAGGCTCAGGTCTGTCATACCGTTAAAGAGGGAGTAACCGGGGGAGTTTGCGAGAGCGAAGGAATGGTCTGTGTGGTTGTTTGAAAGTTTTTTGTTTTTTTTGCACGTACAGCCACGTGAGAGCGAAGGAACGGCCTGTGTGGTTGTTGTTTCTGGCAGGCAGTTTGAAAGTTTTTTTTTTTTTTGCACGTACGGCCACGCACGTACGAGCACGCACTAGTTAATTAAATTCTCATTGCTGAAGTATACTATGAAGTACGTATTGTTCACAGGAATTTTTATGTTAAACTTGTTTCGTGATGTAACTTACTCCCATTAAACATGACTGCAGAATTCACTGACCTCAACTCTCACAGAAATTACTTGACAGTGAAAAGCACGAAAGTTCGATCCTCACGAAAGATGAGTACTTTGGAGGATGTGGTCATGAAACTAACCCATATGCCTGTTTCTTGCAAAAGATGCAACTGTAGATCCAAAATGTTTCCATGATCAACACTGTTGACCAGCAGATTTTGCAATTTCTATCTTTCTTTTTTTTTTTATTCGGACGAGGTCGGAGGTCATTTATTCCTGCTCCGTGAAACACCCTGCAAACCATGCCTACAGAAGACCTTTTTTGGAACGCCGGCAGCATTTTCCATTCAAACATCATGTAACTGTAAAAAAAAAATTATCCATGGGTCAGTGCTCCTATGTTGAAAGTTTTGTATCAAGCAGTTGCATTGAAAACTAATTTTAAAGCCAATAGAAGTGAAAAAGTGAGGGTTTCAGCCGACGTTCCACAACACGGTCAAATATGATTGTGGACACCTATGACTAGTTTTAAAGAGCAGGGCAAGTTACATTTACAAATATACTCACCATAATACAAGTTAATTACAGCAACACTGTAAAAACCGTGTAACCTCAAAAAAAGCACTATATTGTAAACATTATTGTTGCGGCCAATTTTTGGTTGGAAGCTGACTGCGCATTTTACCTTTCGGTGCTTTATTGGTTAGGGTGTACTCAGCATGTAAATGTGCTCAAATTTTTCCATGGCTGAATGGCACTGGTAACAGCCATTCGTAGTTTATGATGCGGCAGGTGCAGATGCATGTCACGTGACAGACATCATCGTCAAACCTTTTGGCATTTGTTATCTAACTACGAATTTTTTTGATGTGGAGATTTCGTTGAGAACTGGTTGTGGTGAAGCATGCAGCAGCGGGTTGGAAGCAAAAGCAGGACTCGTGAAGAATGCAAGTGTGGGGGATGGGGAGAAGAGGGAGGGGGGAGGGAAATCCTCTGGAGCCAAAGTAAAAAAAAAATTGAAAAACAGCTTTGGGCCCACGCACACCACTTAAAGCAAGAGAGATCTCATGGAATTGCAGAGATTGTCTGTGAGTAGGTGGAGTCCGAGCAGACGTTAAGTGGGACATTGCAGATTCTTAGCCCTCGAGACAAGTACAGTCAAGGGTACGTATGCGACCAGTGCGATGGAGCAGGGCCTTTAGATTACAAAATCATGAAAAAGACACAGCAATATAAAGTAAAATGAAAGAGATCAACAACTGCAATAGTGATTCACGTTGCAAAATTAAAAGCATTAACGAGGTGTTGAAGATATTGTGAAAGGGTGATCGGGCACACCAGTGACGGGGGTGGCGGTGTTAGATCCGGTACACAAAAAGCAAGGATGCAAACCCGGAACAACTGAAGACCGGGTTACAATAACGGGTCTGGAAGGGAAAAGAGTAAATGATTATGGGTGCGTGCACTTTTGCTTTTTTCACAGGCAGCTTTCATTTGAAACTTCTGATGTTGGTCAATCATCAGACTCTGTGGTGTTTTGGTTTGAGCGTCCAAAATATGGGAAGTCTGTGGATCAAACAGCATCGGAGTCGTATCAAAGAATTTTTATTTTTTAATGGTACGTGCTGCTTCTTTCCTTGACCATCAGCATGTAAAAGTAAAAGGGCATGGACAATCCCCAAAGGTTGGCATCCATTGGGAGAAGGAAATTCCTCCTTAGCAAATGCCCCGCCGAAGGCGGTGCCATTGTGATGTCTCTGATACCCAGAGTGCCCAGGGAAGTGACGGCACTGTGTGTGTGTGTGTGTGTGTGTGTGTGTGTGTGTGTGTGTGTGTGTGTGTGTGTGTGTGTGTGTGTGTGTGTGTGTGTGTGTGTGTGTGTGTGTGTGTGTGTGTGTGTGTGTGTGTCACAATTTTAACCTCACGGGACCTTTGACCTTTCAACCCCATAATCTAATCAGTTTATCGTTACATCATTACACATACTTGTGTACCAAATTTGACTTGGATCCCTTCAGCCATTCTTAAGTTATCACAGTTACGAAAATCTATCACGGACGGATGGACAGCTGGACGGACAACCTGAAAACAACCTCCGCCCACCTTCTGTGGCAGAGGTAAAATAAGAAAAAAAAGGACGGGTTATCGGTGAATCAGGATTGATGCCCATCACTATCCCCTGCCCAATACCAACCTCATCTCCCAACAAAGCTTCTGTCAGTGCCTCCAGGGCAGAATCTGGCAGGGCAGGCATCCACTCGACGATCACACGATTCAAAAAAGCAACAGCCAGCCGCTTGCCTTCTTCCAAAAGCTGTGTGCCTTCTAAACACTGCTCACCACCACCCTCATTTCCAGAGTAACTCTGCTTGCTGAAGGCAAGTCGGAGTAGTTGTCGTGCGTCTTTTTCACCCAGTCGAGATGTAAAGGCCAGCAGTTCAGCATCATAGTCCCAGTTTGGTTTCTGGCTCCTGTGGTCGTGCATCATGGCAGCAAATTGGGGAATTACAAGACTGCTTTTTAAAAACATGTTCCTCATTGACGATCAATGAAATAGAGAGTGGTCAATAAGTCTATGGCCTGACATAAGTAGATTACGTTTTGTGATTAGGGGCAGGTGAATGTGGATGGTGGAGAAGTAAGCTGGCATGACATGGTGCGTGTTCTGCTTATTTGAGGCGTTGAAGGGAAAATTAAGATCGAACAGACTCGGGAAGGCGGTTTCACAAGCAAGAGAAAGGGAGTAGAGGTGAGCGGGAAGAGTTTTGGAGGGTGAAGGAGGATATTGCTGGAATAATGCATGTATCATCGAGGGGCAGAGGAGGAAAAGTGCAGAGTGAGCAAGACCCGAATATAGATGGAACAAAGCAATCCACCAACTGGACTGTAATGAGAGGACAGCAGGTGTTGCATTTTTTGTGTTTGCAAACAGAGTTGAAGCTCACGGAGGAGCTAGAACACAGAGCATATCAAGACGTAACAGGAGAAGAAAAAAAAAGAAGAGTAGAAAGAGCTAAATGACCATCTAAATAGCAATTTACGAAGGGAGATAAACAGTATGCGTCAAAACAGCCGATTAGCCTGTGACACGCCGCACATATCTCCAACATCCAATTGAAATGATGCACTGCCATAAAATCAAAGCACCACAGACAATTTCTGGAGGGGAGCATCTTTCCTCGAAGATTCTCAATGCACGTCAGTGAACTACCCTATTCCTATCCTCTTCTGCTTCCTTTTGAGCTAATTTAAGCAAACGCCCAATGTTAACTCCGAATTGTAAGCCATGTAATGCTTGCTTCAAGGCCGTAAACTCACACTTTAACATGCCGCTCTCTGGTGTGTAAAAGTTTATTTGTTATTTAAAAGCTTGTGACTACGTTTTGATCGTGCAATAGATCACACGCCACCCCTTCCCCCGCATCCCTCCAGAGCACACCCCCCCATCCCTCCCAATCACACCCCCCACCTCCAACACCCCCATCACATGCCCCCTACACCGTATCCCCTCATCACACGCCCCTACACCGTATCCCCCCGCATCACACACCCCCTACACCGTATCCCCCATCACACGCCCCCTACACCGTATCCCCCATCACACGCCCCCGACACCGTATCCCCCATCATACGCCCCTGCACCGTATCCCCCATCACACCCCCTACACCGTATCCCCCCATCACACCCCCTACACCGTATCCCCCATCACACGCCCCCTACACCGTATCCCCCCATCACATGCCCCCTACATCGTATCCCCCCATCACACGCCCCTCACCGTATCCCCCCCATCACACCCCCCCCCCTAATTTTTCATCATGATTTACGTTATTTTATCGCTGATCCCGAATCCAGGCCGAAGTAACTGGAAATTGCGTATACAGTTGTGAACAAGTTATAGGTAAAGTCAGAAGCGAATGTAAGAAGAATTCTACGTTCGCTTCAAGTAATTTTTTTTTTACATGAGATCCTGTTCTCGGCGGTGTAGTTGTCGTTGTGAAGGTAATGTTGAGGAAATATTAATGTTTTTAGATGAGATCCTGTTCTAAGTGGTGTAGTTGTTGTTGTGAAGGTAATGTTGAGGAAATATTAATGTTTTTAGATTAGATCCTGTTCCAGGCGGTGTAGTTGTTGTTGTGAAGGTGATGTTGAGGTAATATTTATTTTGTTTTAGATGAGATCCTGTTCTAGGCAGTGTAGTTGTCGTTGTGAAGGTAATGTTGAGGATTTCTTTTTCCAGATGAGATCCTGTTCTAGGCAGTGTAGTTGTTGTTGTGAAGGTAATGTTGAGGATTTCTTTTTCCAGATGAGATCCTGTTCTAGGCGGTGTAGTTGTCGTTGTGAAGGTAATGTTGAGGTAATATTAATTTTTAAGATGAGATCCCGTTCTAGGCGATGTAGTTGTCGTTGTGAAGGAAATGTTGAGGTAATATTAATTTTTTAGATGAGATCCTATTCTAGGCGGTGTAGTTGTCGTTGTGAAGGTAATGTTGAGGGAATATTTATTTTTTTAGATGAGATCCTGTTCTCGGCGGTGTAGTTGTCGTTGTGAAGGTAACGTTGAGGGAATATTAATTTTTTTAGATGAGATCCTGTTCTTGGCGGTGTCGTTGTTGTTGTGAAGGTAATGTTGAGGTAATATTTATTTTTGCAGATGAGATCCTGTTCTAGGCGGTGTAGTTGTCGTTGTGAAGGTAATGTTGAGGGAATATTTATTTTTTAGATGAGATCCTGTTCTCGGCGGTGTAGTTGTCGTTGTGAAGGTAATGTTGAGGGAATATTAATTTTTTTAGATGAGATCCTGTTCTTGGCGGTGTCGTTGTTGTGAAGGTAATGTTGAGGTAATATTTATTTTTGCAGATGAGATCCTGTTCTAGGCAGTGTAGTTGTTGTTGTGAAGGTAATGTTGAGGTAATATTTATTTTTGCAGATGAGATCCTGTTCTCGGCGGTGTAGTTGTTGTGAAGGTAATATTTTTGTTTGCAGGTGAGATCCTGTTCTAGGCGGTGCAGTTGTTGTTGTGAAGGTAATGTTGAGGTAATATTTATGTTTGCAGATGAGATCCTGTTCTCGGCGGTGTAGTTGTTGTTGTGATGGTAATGTTGAGGTGATATTAATTTTTTTTAGATGAGATCCTGTTCTCGGTGGTGTAGTTGTTGTTGTGAAGGTCATGTTGAGGAAATATTAATGTTTTTAAATGAGATCCTGTTCTTGGCGGTGTAGTTGTTGTGAAGGTAATGTTGAGGAAATATTAATGTTTTTAGATGAGATCCTGTTCCAGGCGGTGTAGTTGTTGTTGTGATGGTAATGTTGAGGAAATATTAATGTTTTTAGATGAGATCCTGTTCTAAGTGGTATAGTTGTTGTTGTGAAGGTAATGTTGAGGAAATATTAATGTTTTTAGATGAGATCCTGTTCCAGGCGGTGTAGTTGTCGTTGTGAAGGTGATGTTGAGGTAATATTTATTTTGTTTTAGATGAGATCCTGTTCTAGGCAGTGTAGTTGTCGTTGTGAAGGTAATGTTGAGGATTTCTTTTTCCAGATGAGATCCTGTTCTAGGCAGTGTAGTTGTTGTTGTTGTGAAGGTAATGTTGAGGATTTCTTTTTCCAGATGAGATCCTGTTCTAGGCGGTGTAGTTGTCGTTGTGAAGGTAATGTTGAGGTAATATTAATTTTTAAGATGAGATCCCGTTCTAGGCGATGTAGTTGTCGTTGTGAAGGAAATGTTGAGGTAATATTAATTTTTTAGATGAGATCCTATTCTAGGCGGTGTAGTTGTCGTTGTGAAGGTAATGTTGAGGGAATATTTATTTTTTTAGATGAGATCCTGTTCTCGGCGGTGTAGTTGTCGTTGTGAAGGTAACGTTGAGGGAATATTAATTTTTTTAGATGAGATCCTGTTCTTGGCGGTGTCGTTGTTGTTGTGAAGGTAATGTTGAGGTAATATTTATTTTTGCAGATGAGATCCTGTTCTAGGCGGTGTAGTTGTCGTTGTGAAGGTAATGTTGAGGGAATATTTATTTTTTAGATGAGATCCTGTTCTCGGCGGTGTAGTTGTCGTTGTGAAGGTAATGTTGAGGGAATATTAATTTTTTTAGATGAGATCCTGTTCTTGGCGGTGTCGTTGTTGTGAAGGTAATGTTGAGGTAATATTTATTTTTGCAGATGAGATCCTGTTCTAGGCAGTGTAGTTGTTGTTGTGAAGGTAATGTTGAGGTAATATTTATTTTTGCAGATGAGATCCTGTTCTCGGCGGTGTAGTTGTTGTGAAGGTAATATTTTTGTTTGCAGGTGAGATCCTGTTCTAGGCGGTGCAGTTGTTGTTGTGAAGGTAATGTTGAGGTAATATTTATGTTTGCAGATGAGATCCTGTTCTCGGCGGTGTAGTTGTTGTTGTGATGGTAATGTTGAGGTGATATTAATTTTTTTAGATGAGATCCTGTTCTCGGGGGTGTAGTTGTTGTGGTGAAGGTCATGTTGAGGAAATATTAATGTTTTTAAATGAGATCCTGTTC
The DNA here is from genome assembly GCF_056783735.1 of Eptatretus burgeri. NCBI lineage: Eukaryota > Metazoa > Chordata > Myxini > Myxiniformes > Myxinidae > Eptatretus > Eptatretus burgeri. The sequence continues at coordinate 37,146,763 of NC_140962.1, forward strand.
TTGGCGGTGTAGTTGTTGTGAAGGTAATGTTGAGGAAATATTAATGTTTTTAGATGAGATCCTGTTCCAGGCGGTGTAGTTGTTGTTGTGATGGTAATGTTGAGGAAATATTAATGTTTTTAGATGAGATCCTGTTCTAAGTGGTATAGTTGTTGTTGTGAAGGTAATGTTGAGGAAATATTAATGTTTTTAGATGAGATCCTGTTCCAGGCGGTGTAGTTGTCGTTGTGAAGGTAATGTTGAGGTAATATTTATTTTTTAGATGAGATCCTGTTCTAGGCGGTGTAGTTGTTGTTGTGAAGGTAATGTTGAGGTAATATTTATTTTTGCAGATGAGATCCTGTTCTTGGCGGTGTAGTTGTTGTTGTGAAGGTAATGTTGAGTTAATATTTATGTTTGCAGATGAGATCCTGTTCTAGGTGGTGTAGTTGTTGTTAAGGTAATATTTATTTTTGCAGATGAGATCCTGTTCTCGGCGGTGTAGTTGTTGTGAAGGTAATGTTAAGGTAATATTTTTGTTTGCAGGTGAGATCCTGTTCTAGGTGGTGTAGTTGTTGTTGTGAAGGTAATGTTGAGGTAATATTAATTTTTTTGGATGAGATCCTGTTCTAGGCGGTGTAGTTGTCGTCGTGAAGGTAATGTTGAGCAATTTTTTTTTTTCAGATGAGATCCTGTTCTAGGTGGTGTAGTTGTTGTTGTGAAGGTCATGTTGAGGAAATTTTTTTTAATTTAGATGAGATCCTGTTCTCGGCGGTGTAGTTGTTGTGAAGGTAATGTAAAGGTAATATTTATGTTTGCAGATGAGATCCTGTTCTCGGCGGTGTAGTTGTTGTTGTGATGGTAATGTTGAGGTGATATTAATTTTTTTTAGATGAGATCCTGTTCTCGGTGGTGTAGTTGTTGTTGTGAAGGTCATGTTGAGGAAATTTTTTTAATTTAGACGAGATCCTGTTCTAGGCGGTGTAGTTGTTGTTGTGAAGGTAATGTTGAAGTAATATTTATTTTTTTGGATGAGATCCTGTTCTAGGCGGTGTAGTTGTCGTCGTGAAGGTAATGTTGAGCAATTTTTTTTTTCAGATGAGATCCTGTTCTAGGTGGTGTAGTTGTTGTTGTGAAGGTCATGTTGAGGAAATTTTTTTAATTTAGATGAGATCCTGTTCTTGGCGGTGTAGTTGTTGTTGTGAAGGTAATGTTGAGGAATTTTTTTTTTTTTTCAAATGAGATCCTGTTCTCGGCGGTGTAGTTGTTGTTGTGAAGGTAATGTTGAGGAATTTTTTTTTTTTCAAATGAGATCCTGTTCTCGGCGGTGTAGTTGTCGTTGTGAAGGTAATGTTGAGGAATTTTTTTTTCAGATGAGATCCTGTTCTAGGTGGTGTAGTTGTTGTTGTGAAGGTAATGTTGAGGAATTTTTTTTAATTTCGATGAGATCCTGTTCTCGGCGGTGTAGTTGTTGTTGTGAAGGTAATGTTGAGGAATTTTTTTTTTTTTCAAATGAGATCCTGTTCTCGGCGGTGTAGTTGTTGTTGTGAAGGTCATGTTGAGGAAATTTTTTTAATTTAGATGAGATCCTGTTCTAGGCGGTGTAGTTGTTGTTGTGAAGGTAATGTTGAAGTAATATTTATTTTTTTGGATGAGATCCTGTTCTAGGCGGTGTAGTTGTCGTCGTGAAGGTAATGTTGAGCAATTTTTTTTTTCAGATGAGATCCTGTTCTAGGTGGTGTAGTTGTTGTTGTGAAGGTCATGTTGAGGAAATTTTTTTAATTTAGATGAGATCCTGTTCTCGGCGGTGTAGTTGTTGTTGTGAAGGTAATGTTGAGGAATTTTTTTTTTTTCAAATGAGATCCTGTTCTCGGCGGTGTAGTTGTCGTTGTGAAGGTCATGTTGAGGAATTTTTTTTTTCAGATGAGATCCTGTTCTAGGTGGTGTAGTTGTTGTTGTGAAGGTAATGTTGAGGAATTTTTTTAATTTCGATGAGATCCTGTTCTCGGCGGTGTAGTTGTTGTTGTGAAGGTAATGTTGAGGATTTTTTTTTTTTTCAAATGAGATCCTGTTCTAGGCGGTGTTGTTGTCGTTGTGAAGGTAATGTTGAGGAATTTTTTTTTTCAGATGAGGTCCTGTTCTAGGTGGTGTAGTTGTTGTTGTGAAGGTAATGTTGAGGAAATTTTTTTTAATTTCGATGAGATCCTGTTCTCGGTGGTGTAGTTGTTGTGAAGGTAATGTTGAGGTAATATTAATTTTTTCATCGCAAAAAGACGGTTTAATTTGATATATTTAAGAAGCGAATGTAAGAAGAATTGTACGTTCGCTTCTTGGCTTTGCCTATTCCATATTAAATAACCGCTGCTCACCTTGGAACCTCAATGGGAACCTTCCCTCGGTTGAGATGACGTTCCTTGCTAACCCAGGCTCGCAACCATCGCTTTCTGCCCCACGCAGGGACCGGAGGCCAAGGCTCTGGCTGCACGTCGAGAGACATCGTTCGAAGCAACTGTGACAACACCGGACGGTGAGACGAAACAAGGGGAGACACAGATCGAACGACGCGTCGAAACGCCGCCATGCTCTCCTGTCGGGTCACGTGGTACAGATACCGTCATCGAATATCGAAAACTTTTTGTTTTTTGTTGTTAATGAATTGCGTTTTACTGTTGTAACTTCAATCAACCAAACAAGACTCGGAATAAAAAAGCACATGAAGGGAATCAAGTTGTAATAACACCCTCCGTTACAACGCCGTCGTTTACACCGCCACAGGACGCCACATGAGTCAGAGCACGGAACGTCGATAGAAATGGTGGACAAAATACAAAAAGGCAAATTGTAGTAGAACTTGAAAAGCCCTTTCACGGTCCGAATTCATCGACTGTACATTAAGCTTATTATACGATGAGGTTCGATGTGGGCACGTGGTGATCGTGGATGTGGACACGTGGTGATCGTGGATGTGGACACGTGGTGATCGTGGATGTGGGCACGTGGTGATCGTGGATGTGGGCACGTGGTGATCGTGGATGTGGGCACGTGGTGATCGTGGATATGGACACGTGGTGATCGTAGATGTGGGCACGTGGTGATCGTGGATGTGCGCACGTGGTGATCGTGGATGTGGACACGTGGTGATCGTGGATGTGCGCACGTGGTGATCGTGGATGTGGTCACGTGGTGATCGTGGATGTGGGCACATGGTGATCGTGGATGTGGGCACATGGTGATCGTGGATGTGGGCACGTGGTGATCGTGGATGTGGGCACGTGGTGATCGTGGATGTGGGCACGTGGTGATCATGGATGTGGACACGTGATGATCATGGATGTGGGCACGTGATGATCATGGATGTGGGCACGTGATGAAGGTGTGCCCTCGTTTATCTGAACCCATGTACCACACCGAAGCAGTTTCTTGACGAAGGTTATCATGTGATTTGCCATCCCTCTCCCAGCAGTAGTTAGGATACGAATTTTAAATTTGTTCAGGGTGCTGGTGAGAGCTCGCCTTCTCTTCGAGGTTAACGTCCATCCGAGGGATGGCACACACATTGATTAATCACCCTACGTGTGAAACACAGGCACGACGGTTTCGAGCTGGGTCAGGATCCAAACCCAGGCTACACAGCTTAAAGGCGAGTGTGAGCCATCCTGCCAGCTGCCATTTACAGGAGCCATTGAACTGGGTGGCCGACTTGAAGAGTCGGTGGACTTCAGTCACTTGAACATGACCACAGGTCAGTATGGTCGATGTAAGATCGCTGCGTTAACGAATCCCCAATCTGGTGGCGTTCCCACTGCCACCCAGAGTAACCCATGCCATTTCGCAGCAAACTCTCAATACGGGAAAGTCCGCGCCAAGGATTTTCGCGCCAATTCTCGCAATTGACTGTATTATCTACATGCCTCACAAAACCACAATTACAATGGAATATTGTGCTGGCAACATGAAAAAAAAAATATATATATATATATATATATATATATATATATATATATATATATATATATATATATATATATATAATATATCGCCCTGTTAGCAACAACAATTACTGAAGGATTTTGATCGAATTGTCCTTCAAGACAACAAGGCTCGTGTTGCCAGGACAACCATTCATGACTTCGAGCATCTGGTTCACTCCCCCCTGAGAACTCCTCTCCTCTCACCATCCTCCAGCCCGTACCTGCCTGCCCAGATCACTATTTGCTGTTGCCACTTGCATGGCCGGCTGGCCGCTGTAATTATGAAAATGTCCATTTTATTAGGATATTCAGTTCAAGGACTAATGGAGGAAGTACATTGAGGTTCAGGGACATGATATTGCAAATATAATAATGACGTCTTCAACGATTGTCAGGACAGTATATTGTTCCTCTAACTTTTTGAATTCGCACCTTACATATCTGCCTGCTTAAAGAAATCCATGTATTTCTCACCAGATCCCATGATATTCCACAGAACATTTGTTTTGTTTGTGTATCAATGATCTTGATCATTATTTTGATTTCTCGGTTCAAATTGCTACGTTGCATGCTGGAGAATTTCTTTCTCTCTTCCACTCGAGTTGAAATAAGGGTCATGTAGGTATTACGTTGGCACGAGGGTGAGATGTGGGCTTGAGATAGTGTAAGAGCTAGGATGTTTGTATGAGGGAAGTGGGAGATCTTCTTTTTTTTTGTATACAGGGTCGAGGCTCGTGGAGGAGTTGGAACACAGAACGGACTTGGATGAAACAGAACGAAAGAAACTGATTTAGGATAAAAAACCCCAAAAAATTGCATTCTCTTATTTTCATCTGATGTTGTAAATTAGTGAGGTGGTGATGTGGCACAGGCATGATGGGCTGAATGGCCTCCACCTGTGTCTAATTTCCTTGTGGTAAGGAGATGGAGGGACACACCAACAGCGGGGTTGAGGGATAAAGGACTTGGGGAAGAATGAGAGCAAGGGAAGGACATGGGGTGAACAAGATGGATACAGCCACAAACTTAGCACAGAAAGGGCAGAGTGTGCACTGTGCAAGACCAGAAAGGATGCAGTGGAAAACAGACAGACCACAGACCTGTCTGAGATGGCAAAGCAAAAAGCTGATAGATTCGGCTTCATCGCGGGAGATTCCAACAATCTTGAAGGCCTTGCGTTTCCACAGCTTCGGGCTGAGCACGATGTCAGGCAGGGGCGTCAGCCTCGAGGGGACAGCAGGACTCCATCAAACTGTGGATGAAGGCCTTGTAGAGAGATAGTTCAGGTGTGTTAAGGAAACACTTTGTATGATGGAGGATGCCTGTAGTTTGTGGCTGAATTTCGAGGCCAACTTAGTTATGTGGTTTGTCCAAGAAAGATAATGGCTCATCATTGTGAGGCCAAAAAGTTTGAGCAACTGAACTTCTTCAAGAGGATTGTTAAGGAACTAGATAAGAGGGTTCACCAGACGGTCTTTCCAGACACAGAGTGAGTATGAGATTTGTCACAATTGAAATAGTCCAAGAGCATAAGGGTTTAACCTGGACATTTTTGGTAACAAGCTGATTTTTGCAGGAAAGGTCCAGGAATGTGTGTGAAATAACATACTAAAAGTCCTCATGAATCCTCCTTGAGCGTTTTCCGCAATCCAAAATGGCCGCCATTTCCTGTTTTTCTCATAACTTTGCAAGTAGGTTTACCTATTACACATTTTAAATGTCTACACATATGTTTTGAAGTATAAGGAACTCAATACAATACATATCGGAAGATTTTGAAACACACAAAAACGAATAAAACCGCTTAAGCTCTTTCAGAAATCCAAAATGGCGTCTGAAATTGCTGCCGTTTCTGGTTTTACACCAAGGTACTTCAACACGCACTTTGAATGTCTTAATATATGTTTTGCGACTCAATGAAATGAATCATATACTTATTGGGAATTTTTCAAAAACACGCATTTACCAATAAAAACACTTGAGCTCATCCTGAAATTCAAAATGGCGCCCGAAATGCCCCTTTCCCTGTTGTTGTTTTCTCATAACTCTGCAACTAAGTAACCCAATAAAGCACACTAAAATGTCTTTATATATGTTATGGGAGTCAAGGAATCTAGATAAATTCTTATTCGCAGATTTGAAACACGCATATCTATACCAATAAAACTACTTGAACTAGTCCCAAAATCCAAAATGGCGCCAAAGATGGTTGCAATTTCCTGTTTTTCTCATGACCCTGTGACTAAGTTACCTCAATATGCACTTTAAATCTCTAAATATATTATGTGTTGAGAAATAAGGAACTCATTCAGATACTTTGAAGTACAACGGAAACAATAAAACCGCTGAAGTTCTTTCTGAAATTCAAATGGTGCTCAAAATGTCCGCCACTTATCAACACACTGCTGTTTTGGCCTGTTTCAAGAGGCAAAGACATTCAAAACAAGATCATGCTAGAGATTCAAACCTCAAAAGTTTCAGATGAATCTTTACCTTACGCATGCACACACCTAGTTGCATCAGTCATTGTCTTCATCGTCGGATGCTGTATCTTCAATGTTGATGTCCTCTGAAGTTGGGGTAATATCATCGTCGGCATCTATAAGAGTTGGTGCTGTATTGTTGCAATTGAGACCACTGCATTTACTGCACATTGAGGTACAAAAGAGCCCAAGTTTCTTGCAGCTACATGTCATGCTTCTGCAACCATCTGGTTTACACCCACATGCCACCATGTTCAGCAAAGTGTCGGGTGCAACAGCAATGTCTGTTTCTACTGGGGTAAGAGTCCCGTCCTGAAATCGCCAGCCCCATTCTGTTGGAGATAAGGAGTTACCCATCCATTCCTGGACGGTAAGATAGGCGCGATATGAATGTTGCTTTGCTGCAGCACTAGTTGGAGGTAGACTTTCTAGCTGAAAGGATGAACTCAGGGAACTGCGACCGATTGCCCGTTTGTATGCGATGTGAGGGTAGTCATCAAGAGATTCAAAACTGCTGGCTCCATAAAGCTTAAGAATGAAGCCTTCCCCAGCTTTTTCCACCTCGTCATGGGTGCTTCCACTGTTTGTGAAGGTATCCAGCAAGTCGTAGTCCCGCTTCTTGTGCACCATGTTGAAAGCTTTACGCTTGCCCTGACGATAGATCGCAGAGACCGTGTCACATCCCATCACAGCATGAAGAAACATCAAGTGATTTCTTGTGTCCCCTATGGCATGCTGAATCTCATGAATGTTGAAGACCGTGACAGGATTACTGCGGCATAGCATGTACACATCTGTGGAAGAGGTTGCCCGAGCAACTAGCATTACCAGTAAGTCTGTGTCCGTACCAACGACAGCAACTGGCACATGTTCTGACTCTGCCAGTGCTAGTGCTGTGGAGACAATCAGGGTGTCGGCGTCTGCTTCTGCCTGGACTTTTGGAAGAACTCAAGAGGTCTTATTGGTACTTGCGTGCTTTAGCATCTCTTAAGATGTATTCTAATGAGTTCCTCATACTTCAAAACATATATGTAGACATTTAAAGTGTGTTTTGGGGAAACCTGCTTGCAAAGTTATGAGAAAAACAGGAGGCGGCCATTTTGGACGCCATCTTGGATTGCGGAAAACGCTCAAGGAGGATTTATTAGGACTTTTAGTATGTCTATTCTAGACATATTCCTGGACCTATCCTGAAAAAATCAGCTTGTTACCAAAAATGTCCAGGTTAGGGCCTATTTTGACCTAATGCTCTTGGACTAAAAGACATATTCCAAGTGTTTGACCAACTTGTGATTTTATCAAGGAGTGCAGAGAGGCTTTCTCAAGACCACACCTCACCCTAATATGTAAATCCCCTTCAAATTTCAAGTCGATCGGATGAAAATTGAGAATTTTAGAAAATCTTCCAAAGTTGTTGACCTTTTGGCCTATGTTGACCTCAAAAATAATTGGTCGTTGAATTCAATTTACAAATATGCAACTTCTTCAAATTTCAAGTCAATGGGATGAAAATTGCCTTTTTAGAAATTCGGCCGATGTTGACCTCAAAAATAATTGGTGGTTGACTTCAGTGACCTGATATGCAAATCCTGTTCAAATTTCCAGTCAATCAGGTGAAAATTGAGGATTTTAGAAACTTGACAAAGTTGGTGACCTTTAGCCTCTGTTGACCTTTTGACCTCAAACAATAGGCTTCTTGCTTCTGGCAAACTCTACCACACTGTGAAGTTTCGTGAATATCAGTTTAAAATTGTGACCTGTAGGCGATTACAAACACAGACAGCAGAATAATATACTTGAAAAAATCTTCAATTTTCGCAAGTAACAAACAAACAGACAGACAGACAGGGGTGACAACATAACCGCTTTCCACCTTCGGTGGTGGAGGTAAAGAGGATTCAGAGGAGGTAAAGAGGATTCAGAGGAGGGAAGGAAACACTCAAACTCGTAGGATGATTGGGTCGGAAAAATTAATGGGGGAAGCAAATCAATCCCCCAAAGCCAGGTGAAGACTTGGTTTCCTTATTCCAAATCATTCCTTACAGGTGTTTGTCCGTGGCTCAATGGTTATTGTTTGATCATGCATTCTGGCCCTATGGATAAGGATGTATGTATTTGTTTCACATTGTGCTTGAGCCTTCGTGCTGAAGCATTGTTACAATGCTTGATTTTTTTTTTTTTTACCTTTTTATTTACCTCATTGAGTCCAAAAAAAGGCAGTAGAAGATCCGTCATCCCGTTAAAAACCTGTGTAATGGTTCCCAACTTATGGTTATTTGTCCATTTTCTATCCTTTTTAATGCATGATTTTCGAAATGACATGATCTGCCACAGATTGCTTGGTGCACATGCGCAGACACCTCATGTAACAAAGTCCATCAGGGCGGCCTCGAGGTGTACGATGTGCCAGATAAGGAATGTTGCATGAAATGGCTCACCAAGCCTTTAAAGAAGTGGAAAATACCTGGAAAAATAATGTGAGAAAGAGCTGTGCCTCTGCACAACAAAAGATTTGGAGAACTTTCTGATCAACTCATCCAAAACGTTGATATCTTGGAGCCCGTACTGCAAAAACTCCCGACCATGTGGGCCTGTGAAAGGCCCAAAGACTCGTAGACTGGAGCATTCTAACCAAACCATGCTTCTTAGTACTGATGGCAAGGTCTGGTGGCTTGTCGATGCACAGGGTAAGTTTAAAATGATGATATTTACTAATTATGTTTGTGAGGAGGATGTGGGAGTGGGACTTGTATGGGCTGTGAGTGCCGTTATAAATACATGTATTTTGTTTGGTTCGGGGCCACAAGAAAAATCACTCAATTTTTGCATCTATTGGTGAAAGGAGAGGCGTCCATTCGTATGTATTTGTATGTGTCTTCTAACCACGGCTGCCGCTAGCTAATTGTACTAACAGGAAATTATATGAACTCGACTCTTCTCATTCGTGGATATTTGTCAAATTTCAATATTTCCGTGAGTCCGATTTGCATTCAGGAACAGAAAAATTATGGTTAACCATCAGAATTTGCCAGTCTTTCATCTAAATGCTGAAAATTATGTTTAAAAGACAATTTGAATCCAAGATTTTGTGTAAGCAACGGCAGGTTATAAGTGCCTGGTGAGCGGCATCGAGTCAGTATAAACACACACAGCACATGCGTAAACAACCTCATTTCGCATTCATACGTAATTTTGAAAGTCACGTACTGCTGAGCACAAAGCAGGGAAGCAGCACATACTATTTTTAGTACATACTAATAAAGTTTTGGCGCCATACATTTTCATAAACCCTGGTCTGCTGCCAAAAACCCTGGGCATAAATCATAAACCTTTAAGAAAAAAACATGTTGCCAATTTTTGTTTTTTTTTGGTGTAGTCCATTTTTGGAGACAAAGTTCATTTTGTGAAAGAATTACACAATAAATATGTAGAAATATTTATTTCAAAAGAAAATCTTTGAACATAGCACCTCAAAATGTTTAGCGGATCAAGATAAATTACAATACATTTAGACTAGATCAAACAAAACTTCAAACTTAGACAATTTTATCTAAAATAATTACGATTTCTACCTCTTTTCCTACTTAATTACCTCTTGACTGTGCATCCGTAATTATGAAAATTGAAGAACAAACATAACAAAATTAAAGTTGGATCCAATATCAACCTTCAGCAATAAATATACACTTCCATCGTGTAAATTTGACATGTAAATTATATATTGACAATAAAATGTGTAACTTAAGTCGATACCCATAATTACGTGGAAGACTCGGGGATCCATAACTCGACTGTGGCAAGTGTAGTATGATCTGTGTATTTTATGTAGGTTAGATTGCCATGTAATAGGGTTCTGTCAGAGTAAGTCGTTTGTTGCACATGATGCTGAGGAGGCAGCGTATGTAACCATCTGGGCACCATTGTTACGAGCTCTTGTCTTGCACCTGGTCTCTAAAACTGGCTGCCTTGTGTTGAACTGCGTCCACCTTGTGTATCCCAGAGAAAAGGGAAGTCCCGCCTGCATTGTTGTAGTGTTGTAAAAGTGTAATCTGTGGGAACTCGTGGGTTATGTTTTGCAGTATATTTCTCATGCATTGTATACAAGTTTGTGTATTCCCATTCTCCACTTTGTGTCTTTTGACTCACTTGGTTTGTTCCGCTTGTTTTAGCATCCTGTCGACCCTCATCCCTGTGCTTTTCATTGTAAAACACAAATCATTTAAAAGGTATGAGCTTGTTTCAGCCATTTGCTTTCTATGTGTGATTGCCATAGATTTTGGCTCAATTGGGGTGACCTTGGGAAACGGTAAGTAGAGTAATACTGAACGCAATGCATTTAAAAAGACCGCTTCGGTTCATCCTTCCAGCGTCGGTGTTAATCGGCATGGACATGACAATACCTTTCGTTAGATGGAAGGCTTCATTTCTGTTATTGAAACAGAACAGTCAGAATAACTTGCACCTTGCCATTTTCAGCCATGGATTTGCCACTGCTCTTTATTATCTGAAAGATTTTCAGTACTTTTCTCTTCTCTTTCATTCAAAGAAGAAACATCAGCGTCAGACTTGTTTGATGACATGTCAGAAGCTTCAAATTGCTGCTCACCTCCAACTGACCTGTCAACCGTACATTCAATTTCGAAACCATTCCTTCTCTTTAAGATCCTGAAGCATCACTCTTTGATACTTTGAACTGCTTGTGTTTGGGGTTGTCCTTCGGCTTTGGGTTTCCCTTTATTGGGCAGGTTAACAAGTCAACTATGTTGCTCGGCAGGTGTTTCAGTGCTCTACCATCATTTGGGGGTCCGAACTTCACAGTTGGGTGCATTGGTGTATCTTGGTCTCTTTGCTTCTGATAGGCAGCCAATACTGTGCCATGTGGAGTGTTCTTGCCATCTGGTGTGTCCTATGCAAAAATGATGGTATCTACTGTAAAGCAAAAAATCCAGCCTTACTCATGGACGTACCAGGTGGAATGTGCACACCATTTGTTTCAGCCATTTGTTGTATCAAAGCTTCTGCCAGCTGTGTTTCTACTCGTAGTGGCCTACCATCCTCCACACTGACATTGCTTGCATGTAAGAAATTGATAAGATGTTTACTACTTGTGGAAGAGTGAATCTTTACACCAAAAGTGTGCAGCTATCACATGCTGATTTTCATGTTTTTGTGACCCAGTGTCTAAAACCAGAATCAAAAGGTTTTAGTTGATACAACATTTGCCTGGAAGCTTTTACTTAATACATAATACTCTGAGCAATATTGACAGTTATTCTTTGCAAAACATCAAACTGAGAATTATCAAAGGTGGCTGTCATTTCTGATTGTGAATCTCCCAGTATCCACTTTAGCAAATTGTACAACACATTTGGCACATGCTCACTATCTAGAGATCCATTAAAAACCCAAGCACTTTCTCTAGATTTGAGAATATGTCCACGTACAATTTTGGCACAATCATACGTAGTTTGAATGTCTTTGCCAAAGTCAGGTTTCACTGCTGCTTTGAGCCTGGTGTTGGCTCATTGGTTTGGGTGGTGGCTTGGGATCCTATGATCCTGAGTTCAAGCCCTGTCGGCCACTGAATTAATACACAAGAGGGGTTGACTCAGCCCGTCATCCTTCCGAGGTCGGCGAAATGAGTACCGGTGTGTACCGGTAGAGGGACTCTGCATCAGCGACACAGTCGCGCTTCCAGGAAATGATAGCAACCTCGGCAGCGAAGTTGCCATACGCAAGAACAAGAAGACTGCTGCTTCTCCTACAGCTGCATGTTTTGTCTCTTGCAAGCACACCAGGTCAAGTTTTCTTATCGGTGGCCTCCTGAATTATATATCTTCCCATAGTTGCTTCTATTTACCTCCTTAAATTAGCCGTCTTTACCTTGACATCTGCTTCTCCATGTTTTTGAAGAAGACTCAGATAGGTATCATATATTTCACTCATATGTTTGATTTGGCCATCCAAAGGACAGATTTCATCAAACTGAAAAACCCACAATCTGCAGCAATAATTCTTTCATCTTTATCTTTCTCACCTTGTACATATTTTCTTCTGCTTGTTGAAGTCCACTCTTATCTCGTAATACGTGGGTTATGTCGCAGTTCCGATGGTATTTGATGTCGATTGTGCTTCTCCACCACATTATGTCTCACTTCTTTGGAAGGCTCCATGGTCTTCATGTTTGCCTTGTTGGCTGTCCAAGTGAGTTGTACCTTAAAACTCCTTAGATCAGTGGGTGAGCAGAATTTTTATGTTAATTACCACTGATCAGATACTGGTGAAACCGAGCTGTTAGGGTTCGGGTTACATTTTCTAGCAGAGTACCCGCCCTCTGGGCGATCTTGTTTCAAGCGTGTAACGCCTTCTTCTGACACATACCTTTATTTGGGTGGTGTATGGGCAACTGACAGCTGCCTCAATCGCTCCCGGAAATAAAATAAAATTTAAAAAACACAGGTCACGTGCATGAAGCAAAAACATGCCTGTACTGTCAATAATTCAAAACACTTCACAACACTGGAAAACGTGAGAACAGCAATACAGGACTGTAAATTGGTGGAGGGTTGTAATACCCTTTCCCACCTGGAGCGGTGCTACACAATACACATTTACACAGAGAATTTGTCTGTTTGCAGGTGGGTGCACGGCGAGGCAAGATGCTGGCAGTGGACCAAAGCATGCTCACACATTTTAAGACATTTTATGAGACGCACGACGACTTCTGCCTTGGTAAGCCGAGACCGGATTTCTTTTCCCCCTGAATTATCTGCTGGGTACCCATGTCTAGTGTTTAATTGTTAAGTAAGGCATTGTGATGAGCATCTACTCTTTTGTCTATTTTTTTTATAACTGTTTGTTGAATTCTTTCTTTGACATTATTTTGCTGCTTGATTATTTTGATTGATTTGAATTCATCCATTTACTCCACAAGGAAATAAGTTCTTCAGTTGATTTATTTTTCTTCATAATAAATTCCTTGTTGAAGTTTCAACCAGTCTGTGATTGTCATTTCCTTCCATTGATCCAGCAGTGTCCGAACCTAGATGGACTGCGAGGTAATTCCCAAACGAATTAACCTGTCATTGTCGACGTGCACCACCGATAAACACTCGGCCTCCTTACTTAAGATTTAATCAAGATAAGATTGGTGCATCACCGAGGGCGCATTCCCCGGTCAGGAGACCACATGACCTCAAGTTAAACGGCAAAGTAGACGGTGGACACTGGAACTCGTGGTTAACTGATTGCCGTTCGTGGTTTTAAAGCAACTCACCGCACCATGAAGTTAATTGTGAGCGGTGGCACCAGGTACGGTTCTTCCAAGGAGAAACGAGGATTAACCCCCTCAAAATACACTAGGTACCCGTGGCCGTAACAATATGTATGTGCGTATATATATATATATATATATATATATATATATATATATATATATATATATATATATATATATATATATATATATATTTGTATATTAATATTTCGGCACGCCCCTTTCTTTGTTCCACCATCAGATTTTTGTTACTGCATGAAATGAAACAAGATTTGGCACATATACTAATGATATTATTGTCTTCCTTAAGAGGCCCCTCAAAATTCGTTTTGATGCATTTTCACAAACTCCAACCGATTCCATTCAAATTCGGTACGATTATGGCTTTTGGTCCAACCTAGGTTAATGGCTATAATTTTTTCCATACCACTTCTGATATTCGAAAAAATCTATAAATCGATATCCCTTATGGGATTTTCCATTCAAATCCACTCAAGTTTAAGGCCTACGGGGGACGCAAATTTCCACTTTGCCCCGGGCGTTGTTTACCTCCGCTACGCCAAGCTGTTAGGGTTAGGGTTTGGGTTTGGGTTAGTGTTAGGGTTAGGGTAAGCTACCCTAACCCTAACAGCTGACCCTAACCCTAACTGCTAACCCTTACCCTAACCCTAACTACAACCCTAACCGCTAACCGCTAACAGCTATTCAGGAAATTTGCAAGAAAGCCCGGGCAACGTCAGGCTTTATTGCAAGCCCGAGCAACGCCGGGCATTACTACTAGTGTATGTATGTATGTATATATATATATATATATATATATATATATATATATATATATATATATATATATTCGTGGGGTGTGCTTACACATTGTGCAAGCATATGAACCGTTTCCCCATTGTCTCGGGTCACTCACCTGCATTTGATTTTTTTTAATTTCTTTATTTTAATTTTTTTTAATTTATTTATGTTTTCATATGCGGATGCTTTCCAATGGTTCTGTGATTTTTTTTTTCTGATGTAGCGGCTGCGATGTCCATCGGCGCACAAAATTACCTTGCTTGCCTCTTGTCTTGAGTCACTCACCTGCATTTTATGTATTTGTTTATAAATTAATTTATTTATATTTTCATTTATTTATGTTTTCATTTATGGATGTTGTTCAACAATTCTGCGACCCTCCCCCCCCCCCCCCCGACGGTGTACTGGCTTCGATGTCCATCGGCCATCAAAATTTCAGCTTTCTTCGTCACCCGGAAGGCAACAATCTTTAATATCAGTCAGAGTCAGTGAGTGACTCAGTGGTTAGAAAGAGCTTTATATATTACATATATATTATGTGCTTCTCCATTGATGATTCACATCTTTCAGTTCGTCAGACACGACCTGTTTCAGGATTCAGTAGTTGCCCATTTTTCTACATGTCTGGCTCAATATATTTGAATAGCAGCAGGTGTTTCCTGGGTCTCGACTACTGGATCGTTCCAAAATTTTATCAATGATTATATTCATTCTGAATGACATTTGAGGCTGTCTCTCGGGTGTATCAGCGATTATATAGTCTACACAGAACAACAAAACTTCTATGGTACAATGTCCAGGATTCCAGATGATACAACCTCATGGTTGCACTGTGAACTCAGACTTTCAATGCACTTTGTGTGACACTAAAGTCCAGCATGAAAGTACATTCCAGGGTAATCATACCTTTCTCTAAAAATTCGTTTTCATCTCAATAAGAAAAATGTTTTCTCGTGACAGCTAATAAAACATGCACACTTCGGTGCTTCACAGGATGACCGATCCGAGGCACCATCGGCCTTTCCCGCTTCACCATGTGCGGACTTTTTCCCGACAAATTGTATACATATTTCATTGCTGAGGTCTCATATAATTGTTTAATTATTGTTGTTATTCACATGTATTCATTACTGTTCCTGGTATATACTGTATTTCCAGGTATTGGTATTTTTTTAAAATTTTCCCATGAAGTTTAAATATGTTTTTAATTACTACAATAAGGTGGGTTGACAGGTTGGTTGAGAGGTATGCACTCACCTCTCAGCTGTCTCGCCTGGGTTTGAATCCTGATCAAGCTATAATCTGTCTTCGTGGTGTTTCACACCAGGGTGATTCATCAATGTGTGTGTTGTCCCTTGGATGGCCGACAAACAGGGTGTCCTGTCTTCCAGCATTAGGTGGTGGACATTAAATATCTGTGTCCAGAGATCAAGCTATTACAGAAGACAGGCAGACCAATCTGCCTGATGAAATTGACAGACATGGTAGCACGTTGTTGGTTCCCTCGTGTTTATGATTAATGTCATTCTGTGGCTGAAACGGCACTTTCTGAGCCTTTGTCTTTTTTAAACAAAATTTTGACTTAGTTGTGTTTTTGCATTCTTTGCATGGTTCTTGCACGATTAGAGAGATTATGGATTCTTCTAACTACAAACCGTTTTTGATATTTGCTGGTGTTCTTTGACTAGTCGACTATCTGAGTGTGAAATAGTATTGGGGTATATTTAGATTATCTCGATTTTCAGGAAGCTTTTGACATGGTTCCACAATGGCATTTACTAGCTAAAGGAAAAGACTACATGTCTTCTGGGGCAGGCTTGTTAATTGGATGGAAAAATGACTTAATATATGAGCGAGAGAGTGATAATGGGCATATATCAGTGTGGTATGCCTGGTGTTTGCTTGATGTTTAGGGTGGCGGGCTTGGGATCCTCGGGTCCTGAGTTCAAATCCCGCTCAGCTGTTGAATTAATGCCAGGTGGGGTTAACTCGACCTGTCTTCCTTCTGAGGTCGGCAAAATAAGTACCAGCTTGCTGGTATCCTGTGTCGGAGTGGCGACCCTCCAAGATTGTTCCCAATTGCCAAGGAGACTGCTTTGGCAGCACCAACGCTCTGCACAGAGTATGGTCCCAATGGATTGTTCAGTGTGGTGTATTGATTCGAATCGTGAAACCAACTCCTCTGCAGTCTATGAAGCCATATGCAACAATAATGTCGTTCTAGTTTCACCATATTGTTTATTGTCTGATGTGTGACAACTGGTGATGAGGTGAATCGGATTTGGAACCTTGTCAGGATCGAGATCGGGGCTTCATTTTTATGGTGAGAATTTCACAGTCACAGCAAGGCAGAACTTGCCAACGCAATGGTTCCTTGATGTCAACAGTAAGATTAACAGGCCTTTGTCAATCTGGCTGCATCTGAGAACATTGTGTATGCCTTGTGCCATTAATATTATACTAGTAGGGACCTGTGGAACTCCACATTATGTAAAATTTAACTTCAAGTCCTCAGCTCTCTCCCCACCCTCACCCCGACCTCACAAACCCCAAGTCATCAACCCCCTCCCAAACTCCAAGTTCTAAATCTCTCCCTCCCAACCCTAAAGTTTCAATCCCTTTCCCAGTGCAAGTCTTTAAACACCCTTCCCAATCCCTCCCCCCCCCCAAATGAAAGCCCTCAACCCCTCCCCCCCAATTGCCTCAACATTCCCCTCCCAATTCTGTCCCATCCTTGCTCACCACCACCCTTCCTCCCAACCCCAAATCTCTGTCCTCCCCTCCCCCTCCTCTCATTCATAAAAGCAAAAGGGCATTCCCACATCAATCATTATATATTTCTCCATTACCTCATCAAAACATCAGAATATTTAACTATTCCCTCTCCCCGATCATGCTATCACCGACTTCACAGAGACCACAATCAAAGCTGCAACAGCATCGCTCCTACATGTCATGGCCCATCAAGGTCGCTTGTCAAACTCACAATCCTGTGGGATATGCTGAAACCTCATGGAACTGCAACTCTCAAGTGACCATGAGCAGCCGAATTGTGCCAGAATACGCCCCCTTCTTCCTGGTGCGTAGATATCGTTAAAAGTAACAATTATAGATGTTTTCTTTCACAATCTTGTGAGATTCCCGGAACTACTCGGACAAAGACCTTTATAACGACATGGGTTTTATGGTCCACAGTCGAGTCGTTTAAGAAAAAAAGCCCTTGTACGAGAGAATTCCGCATGTGGAGCCTCAGAGCTATGTGGAGCGAACAAAATGGTGGCCATTTGATTTTGAAGCCCCGCCTGAACAGACAGACATCATGACAGAGGGACATACAAACTGGTGGATAATATATATGTATATAATTTTATTTTTTATGATAGTTCTGCTCATCGTGTCACATTTTGTACACCAAATGGCAGTAATGTGCAGTACACCACCATGGCAAGCATAGTGGGCAAACTTGAGCCATTTGAATGACAATGTGGAAGACGAGCCAACGTACCAGAAAAGCCTTGATGAAATATGGTGAATACTTTTTGGTGAAATGTGTTTATTTTATGATAACAAAAAAACGTTCCTGTATTTCTCAGCAGAAATGGAGGAAAAACATGCAGCCTCCTTCTTAGTTTAACAACTCCCGCACCAAACTGCAGTCATCCCAGATTTACGCACATCTTGTGAAAAAAACCCTTAGGGGTCATCCTGCTCCTGCACAATGCTAATAATTGCTGAGCATTTGCACATCCACAAACGTGACAAGCAAATTGGTGAGTATGTAGCAGATTGTATGGTGAAATATGGGAATTACAGAACATTTTTAATTCAATGGTGGTCTGAATGATGCTATGGGGGGGGGGGGGGCTGGTTCGTCAGTGAATTGACCAATTAAACTGTAAGGAAACGGCTGCAGGAGTCTGTCCTGATTTTCGCTCGTGTTATACAGATTGCCATTTCCTTGCAAATGATGGATAGATATGGATTGGAACTTAGAGGAGAACCAAATATGAAGCGGATGTCCACAGGATGCTAAAAGGCCAAAATAGATCTGGTCATTGAAAGGGTTCCAACAACCGGTGTCACATATTCCATAAAATTCCATAAAATGTGTATTACAAATGCAACTGCAAAGGACATAGTCCGTTTATGATTCACAGAGATCAGGTAAATCCAAGCAGAAGGGGGAGGCCAAACATGTCTATACAGTAGTGTATGTATAAAAACAGCAACATTGATGATTATGGTCGCACATTTCAAAGTCCACTCATGCAACAATGATGAAGACAATGCCAACCGAGTGGTCTGAGTCACCCCACATGTCCAAGGGGAAGCAGGTTCATTGATCTTTGAAAAGCAATGCAAAACATCAAGCTCAAGCAAGTGACTTCAAACTGAAGATGCGAATTAATTGTACCTTCGGGGGGGGGGTTGTCTGCATGATCGAGGCTCATAAAAGAGCGAGAGCAGAATGGAAGGCAACAAAATGGAAAGTGGAAAACACCAACAGCAGAGCAGAAGTGAGAGTGAGATCATAAGAATGGGGAGAAGGACACTTAAGGGTGAACAAGCTGCACACAAGCTCAATGAAACACAGCAAGTAGAGGAAGGGGAAAGCGAGGATGAAACAGAAAAGGAACAAATCAATCAACAACTAATAAACAAAAAGGGGAGGAGGAGGAGGGGGGGGGTCACAATAACCTGCAAAAAAAATGAATGCTTGGGAATGGGTCATTTGGGGTAGAAGAGGTCAAAGGGCGGAGGAGCTCCTTGTGAGCCAACGGCCATCCATATCTTGTGCCCAACTGTGTCTGCGGACGTCCTCCTGCAGTTTGGTTACTTTTATTAGGAGGTTGGTGGCAGGATTTGCACTCCGGCCACCGTAAAACCCTTCATTCCGCAAAACACGAAAATGCAAAAAAATCTGAAAACCCATTCCGTGGGAGTACCTCCTGTGCAGCTTCCCTTCGCAGGGCAGCTCATTGGATGATGGGATTCGGGCAAAGCCTTCGAGACCCCCAATCTTTGATGATAGGAGGGAAACCACGGGGTAACATTCCTGGGTCAGATTGCAGGAGAGTGTGTCGGAGTGGTGCTGAGGTGTCGTCCAGCAGACGGCGGTCTCCTTGGGTTAACCTGAGGCGGTCCCTTTGGGTGGGTGCCTGGAATGTCCTATCCCTAAGAGAGGATGGTCACCTGTCTCTGTTATCATCTGAGCTCAAGCGTTTGGACATCGGTATTGCAGCTCTCTCTGAGGTTCGGAGACCGGATTGCGGTGAGATAATGGTGGGTGGTTACACCTACTATTGGTCTGGTCGCTCTGATGGTTACCATACTCAAGGAGTTGCTGTAGCTGTGTCCAATAAGCTGACCCCAATGATAATTGAGGTAAAACGGTCAACGAGCGTATTCCTTTGGTACCAGGTCTCTTCGGAGAATCCTTGGCTATCCCTGGTCGGATTTTGTGTCCAACGAGCGGTTGCTGAGAGAGACTCGGATGAGATTTGTTACCTGCATAGTCCGTGAGCGTCAGTTGTGGCTGTATGGACATGTGGCTCGTTTTCCTGATGCCGATCCTGCCGATCACCAGATTCTCTCAGCGAGGGAGTCTCGTGAGTGGAGGAAGCCAATGGGCCGACCACGTGCCTCGTGGTTGCAGCAGGTTTACCGGCATCTCAAGGAGATCGGGATGGGCCTGGTATCTGCCTGGGGATGGCCAGACGGAGGTCCCTGGAGTACCGGTGGAAAGTGGACACAGCGACACGCTGTTCTGGCACATGCTCCCATACCTGACCTCACCTGAGGTCATGAGTATGGATGGGGGATAAGAGACCATGAGTAGGGTTCACTCCAAAAGTATCTGTGCTGTTCGAAAATCAGTGATAAAAGTTGTGCTTGTAGGTTTTTAAGACAAGGATACCAACTTCTTCGTTTGGCTGAGAAAGGGAATGTTGAAGTAGATCGCCATAAGTCACTTCAATCAAGCCAAAGTGGAACCACCTTACATGATTCTGGGCTGCAGAACTTGCTCAGTCTTCAGTTATTTTTGAGGAACTGCATCAGAACATGAAAGCCAGGCTGGTATTGAAGCATGATGTTAATTGTGTGTTCTGTAAGCTACACCAGTGCCATACTCATTGCAGCCAAGAGTAAATAAAGAACGAGAAAGGTTGGAAGAAGGTGGCATATTAACACAAGTAAAATGAAGTGTCCCCGATTGTGCCATTTGTTGAGAAGGACAACATTGTATACATCTGCAGTGTCTACAAAGATACAATCAACCGAATGTTACGTGATGCTATCGAGTAGTGCATTTTACTCCGAGTCGAAGATTTATTTGTACACTTGTCAGGAGGATATCATTCAGTCAAATTGATCTGGTGCAGGCCTATAACCAGATGGAAGCATACCTGGCAAGTTGGAGGTGACGAAAAACGGGTTCGTAGAAATTGAAAGCAGGTTTTATTTTATTTATTTATTAGACGTGATCGGAAGTGAAGTGATACTGCGCACGGAATCCTGGAGGGTTGTGATGTGGCCATCCGTGAGGGAAAGCTCATGACATCACACAGCCTTGCAGATTGTCGTAATATCCCAAATAATTTGGGTATTATGAGAACAAATGACCAAAAATAATGAAAAACTGAAAACCAAAATAAATGAAAAATTGGAAACCAGAGCGATACCTTGCATATTGGCTCAATGTTGCCATAGATCTATCAGTCTGCGTTTCAATCCTTGCGAGTGGTTTGAGAATTGTTCGAACTTTCCATCCAATACGGGTTTTGACGAAACTAAAATTGGTATGTGGGATTTCAGGAGCAAAACGGGTCAAACCCATGAAATGCGGGTCACTTGCCATCTATGTGGAAGTAGAAGAGAAATCCAAATTATACCTCTCCCTGAGTTCACACAAGGGCTTATTCAGGTACATTAGGAAAGTTTTGAGTGTATCATTGGCTTCAAAGATTTGCCAGGGGCACATGGAGAAGAGCATTCCAAAGACTCAGTGTTATTTGGATGATGCGTATCATTTGAAGAATTTGGAACAACTCTTTCAGCACTTGCAACAACATGGGTTGTATGAAACGTTCCAATTGTGATTAACCTAATGCAGGCATGTCATCGACTCAGGTCTACATGATGTGAAAATCAATAGCAGTATGATGTATGTTGTTTGGCCCTCAAAGGGATTCCAGAGCAGTTGGTCAGAGACAATTCTCCGGATTCTTTGAGAGCTGAATTTGATGTGTTAATGAAGATTAATGGAGTTCGGCACATCAAATCAGCCTCTTAAACCCTGCCACGAATAGGGAAACAATAGAACACGAATCCCGTTTTTGTTACTTGAAAAAAACCTTTTGTTTCACAGCACTTGGAAAAATATTCATATCACAGAAACATTATTTATACACTTGGACACCCGAGAACACAAATCCCCTTTTTGTTATATTCAAGTATATATATTTGCACAATGTAAGTATATTGTTGCGGATTCGGGGTCAGGGTGAGAAGACCATGAGGGGGGGGGGTGGAGGGGGGAGAAACTGCCTCGGGTTCCCACCAGACTCTCCGGAATCACAGGCAGTCGCACACGGATAACTCTATGACGCGGCGGGCCGCGAAACGACCGTGAACGCTAATAACTCAACCACGTGTGACTTATGCTTCAGCCACATTTGGCTCGGCGGCCGGAGGGTCTAAAAAATCTACGGCCACTAGCAATTATAGGGCGGCCACAGTATTTCCACGTTCACACAATGTAGCAGTCACATATGTTTTTATTTTTCGGGGAGCCGCACGGGGTATTTAGAAATTGTGGAGACCGAAAACGTGGGGGTGCCGTACGGTCTTTGATGTCGCACGGTGACCTTCGGACGTCCCTGCGGCTGCTATAGAATTTTCAAGGCAGACGCAAGGTAGCCTCAAGGTGCCCGCAAGGCGACCGCAGGGGGGCCCTAAGGCGAACGTAATTTTTACCTTCGCAAACTTCGTTTGACGAAGGTATTGTATTGACCCCTGTGTATTTATTTATTGGTAAATATGTGTGTGGACAACATTGCGCAAAAACTGCTGGACCGATTTGCATGAAATTTTCAGAGATGATGTGCAGTTACTCAAGGACACCAGGCGAAACTTTTGGGAGCAATCAGACTAAAGGTCAAGGTCACGGTCACGAAAAGGTCAGAATCGTTTTTTCGTCATAACGCGGTCAATTTTTATCCGAACGAGATAAAACCAACACCAAAATGTTCATTACTCAATTCTACATTCTAGGCTATGCCACATGAAAGTGTGGCGTAATTACCCTAGGTAGCGGTTGGGGGTCAAAGGTCAAGGGGGTCACCAAAATGGTATTAACAATGTTTTGGATCACTTTATACAAAAACTTTACAGTGGATTAGCTTGAAATTGTGTGGGAAGGTTTGTTGTCATGAAAAGACAAATCGAGTGGATTTTTGGAGCGATCGGATCAAAGGTCAAGGTCAAGGTCACAAAAAGGTCAAACATTTTTATTTTCGCGATAACACAGTCAATTTTATTCCAATTTACATCAAATTAATGCCAAAATGATCAGTATTCAATGCCCTATCCTCAAATATAACATATTATATGTTGTTGTAACCCGAGTTAGCGGTTGGAGGTCAAAGGTCAAGGGGGTCACCACAAAGCATTTTTCATTGGGCAGCGTCGTGGACAACATTACACAAAAACCACTTAGCAGATTGTCATGAAATTTTGTGGACTTGTTTGACATCATGAGAGGACAAATCGATTAGATTTTGGGAGTGATCGGATCAAAGGTCAAGGTCAAGGTCACAAAAAGGTCAAAATCGTTTTTTGTGAATAAAGTGTCAATTTTGTTCCAATTTACATCAAATTAAGTCCAAAATGTTCAGTATTCAAATCCCGATCCACTGATTATAGCGTATGCTATAGTGTTTGCAACTCTAGTTAGTCTGTGGAAGTCAAAGGTCAAGGGGGTCACCAAAATGGAGTTTTTGATTGGGAAGTGTTGTGGACAACATTACACAAAAACCACTTCGCAGATTGTCATGAAATTTTGTGGATGTGTTTGGCATCACGAGAGGACAAATCGATTAGATTTTGGGAGCAATCGGATCAAAGGTTAAGGTCAAGGTCACAAAAAGGTCAAAATCGTTTTTTCGTGATTAAATTGTCAATTTTGTTTTGATTTACAGCAAATTAACTCCAAAATGTTCAAAATTAAATTCCCCATCCTCTAATATGACGCATGGTATAGTACTTTTGTCACCCAAGGCAGCGGTTGGGGGTCAAAGGTCAAGGGGGTCACAAATTCACATTTATATCGGAAAGCGTTGTGGACAACTTAACGCAAAAAAACAAAATGCAGAGAGGCTTTAATTGTTTTGGATTTGTTTGGCATCATGAAAGGACAAATCCATTAGATTTTGGGAGCGATCGGATCAAAGGTCAAGGTCACAAAAAGGTCAACATCGTTTTTTCATGATGAAAACGGTTAATATGTTTCCGATTTACATCAAATTAACTCCCAATTGTTCAGTGTTCAATTCCCCATCTTCTGAAATGACACAAGGTATAGTACTATTGTCACCCTAGGTAGCGGTTGTGGGTCAAAGGTCATGGGGGTCACGAAATGCATATTTGTATTGAGATGCGTTGTGGACAACTTAATACAAAGGTAATAATAATAGGCGGATCGGCTGATATTTTTGTGACATGTTTGACATCATAAGAGGACAAATCGATTAGATTTTTGAAGCGATTGGATCAAAAGTCAAGGTCACAATCGTTTGTTGTTTATCACCATTTCGCCCCTACCCCAACACTTCCTGGTGAAGTTTGGGTGTAAACTAGAATATATCTCTGTCTCTAAACTGTGTGTCTGTTGATGCAACAAGGGCCATAAGGGCCCTACCAAACTTAGTTACTAAGTAAAATACAACTAATTTTCATTAAGGAGACTTGGTATAGTTTGATATGCACATAGCTTTGCTCATGGTTTAGTAAAAGGAGTTTTACTTTCTTGTTTAATTAGATGCCAATTAAAATGACATTTTTGTCCTCGCTCGGATTTGAAAACATGATCGACTTGATCCAGGTCATGTCTGCGTGGTCAGTGACATTCGACCGAATCCGACCCTACATGCTACAGAGTTCGGCACTCGGGACAACGAATCACCTCAAATTGTCATAATCGTAATAGTTCTAATAACAAAATCCTTTCACAAAATCCGGATCATGGACTTTAAATTTGCGAAATTCCCGAGCAGATTTAGTGGAATTTTAGTTCCTCATTTCACTCTCATACCATGTTCAAACTAGTGGCTGCGGCGAAGGTATGTGCTCTACGAGTGCCCGTTCTCGTTATTTTTATTTTTGTAATTTTTTGGGGGTTGGCAAAATTCATTTTTCATTGATAAGAGCCTATGGCAGCCACACGAATAACGCAAGCCCACCGTAAGCCCTACGTACAGTCGACGTGGAACACATCTACGTCATGGCTACGGCTTGTCGAATTGCTACGGCCAACCTCGAAATGAAAAGTTATAACTCCGCGCTTTAATTCCACAGCGACCCCTACGGCCTGTAAAAGATAGCCATACGGCGTCGGGCCACCTTGAGGCCACCTCAGAAACTCTGCGTCCGCCGCACGTTTCTGTAAATTCAGGGGGGTACGGCCGCCGTATCCTAATCGCAGAGCAAATGTGACTCATGCTTTAGGGTTCTCCATCTACTAGTTACCAGTTACCTAATGGTCACGTGATCTAATTACCAGGGGACATGCCATCAGCATGCCTTGTTCAAAGCAGATCACCTTACCAGATCAGATGCAGCCAAGCGTAATCACCAAGAACGTTCCGGCTAGGAAACAGATCGTTGGGGGACAACATCCCAGCTCGGCTACGATACGGACCATGCTGGACCAATGAAGGAAAAGACGAAAACGAGCTGGGAGCATTTCTATACAAAGCATTTATTTATAATCAGGTGAGGAAAGGTATGTGGCACAGTGAATGGGTTTTATTATTATGTACAGTAGGGATTGCAAGTAATTTGTGGGGTGCGACAAAAGGCAAGCAATTTACAAAAGCAGACACAGAGCAGACTTATCCCATTTTCTTGCACAATCTTAACTTATGCTACGACAGGTGCCATCACACACACACACACACACACACACACACACACACACACACACACACGCACACACACACACACACACACACACACACACACACACACACACACACACACACACACACACACACACACACAACGGATGAAGATTAGATAGCCAGAAGGAAGGAGAGCAGATGAGGACTAACGGCCTCGCAATACCTGGTGTGGTCGGCAGACCACGCAACCCCGTATGCTTTGGGGGATGCTCCGCTTGAGCGATCCCACCTTAAGAGTCGGTGCGTTATTTCCTGCTTAATCACTTTGCTGGGGCTCGTGGAAATGTGTGTGCCGCACTGGTTCAGAGAACGTGTGTAGATGCAGCAACAGGCAGCCAACAAGGAGCGTTGAAGAGAGGGCGTAGCAGAGAGGCGGAGAAGTCGGCGAGACAGACAGGCGAAGAAGTGGGCGAGGTAGACAGGCGGAGACAGAGACAGAGAGAGACAGAGACAGAGACAGAGACAGAGACAGAGACAGAGACAGAGACAGAGACAGAGACAGAGACAGAGACAGAGACAGAGACAGAGACTGAGACTGAGAGACACTGAGACTGAGACTTCGCGATCTGCCTTTCATAAGCCCCAGGTGAAGGGTGGGGTGACGACCCGAAGCGATGTGCTATCACCCGAATCGTGCTCCCCTATTGGATCGCGGCCTTGCCCTGCCAGCTCCTGGGGCCGGGAGCGGTCTCATTCGCACATCCAGTGCGACACGGCACAGAACCTCGCACCGCCCCGTGACCCCCCACCCTCCCCCTGCCCTGCCTTTGAAGTATGTACCCCAACGTCTATAAAGTATGTACAATGATAATGCGAGTACGTCTATAAAGTATGTACAATTAGAATGTGAGTACGTCTATAAAGTATGTACAATGAGAATGCGAGTACCTCTATAAAGTATGTTCAATTAGAATGGGAGTACGTCTATAAAGTATGTACAATTAGAATGTGAGTACGTCTATAAAGTATGTCCAATTAGAATGTGAGTACGTCTATAAAGTATGTACAATTAGAATGTGAGTACGTCGATAAAGTATGTACAATTAGAATGTGAGTACGTCGATAAAGTACAGTATGTGCAATTGGAATGTGAGTATGTCTATAAAGTATGTTCAATTTGAATATGAGTACGTCTATAAAGTATGTACAATTAGAATGTGAGTACGTCTATAAAGTATGTACAATTAGAATGGGAGTGTCGATAAAGTATGTACAATTAGAATGTGAGTACGTCTATAAAGTATGTACAATTAGAATGTGAGTACGTCGATAAAGTACAGTATGTGCAATTAGAATTTGAGTACGTCTCAAAGTATGTACAATTAGAATGTGAGTACGTCTATAAAGTATGTACAATTAGAATGCGAGTACGTCTATAAAGTATGTACAATTAGAATGTGAGTACGTCTATAAAGTATGTACAATTAGAATGTGAGTACGTCGATAAAGTATGTACAATTAGAATGTGAGTACGTCGATAAAGTATGTACAATTAGAATGTGAGTACGTCTATAAAGTATGTACAATTAGAATGTGAGTACGTCTATAAAGTATGTACAATTAGAATGTGAGTACGTCGATAAAGTATGTACAATTAGAATGTGAGTACGTCGACAAAGTACAGTATGTGCAATTAGAATGTGAGTACGTCTATAAAGTATGTACAATTAGAATGGGAGTGTCGATAAAGTATGTACAATTAGAATGTGAGTACGTCTATAAAGTATGTACAATTAGAATGTGAGTACGTCGATAAAGTACAGTATGTGCAATTAGAATTTGAGTACGTCTCAAAGTATGTACAATTAGAATGTGAGTACGTCTATAAAGTATGTACAATTAGAATGCGAGTACGTCTATAAAGTATGTACAATTAGAATGTGAGTACGTCTATAAAGTATGTACAATTAGAATGTGAGTACGTCGATAAAGTATGTACAATTAGAATGTGAGTACGTCGATAAAGTATGTACAATTAGAATGTGAGTACGTCTATAAAGTATGTACAATTAGAATGTGAGTACGTCTATAAAGTATGTACAATTAGAATGTGAGTACGTCTATAAAGTATGTACAATTAGAATGTGAGTACGTCGATAAAGTATGTACAATTAGAATGTGAGTACGTCGACAAAGTACAGTATGTGCAATTAGAATGTGAGTACGTCTTTAAAGTATTTTCAATTAGAATGTGAGTACGTCTATAAAGTATGTACAATTAGAATGTGAGTACGTCTATAAAATATGTACAATTAGAATGTTAGTACGTCTATAAAGTATGTACAATTAGAATGCGAGTACGTCTATAAGTGTGTACAATTAGAATGTGAGTACGTCTATAAAGTATGTACAATTAGAATGTGAGTACGTCGATAAAGTATGTACAATTAGAATGTGAGTACGTCGATAAAGTATGTACAATTAGAATGTTAGTACGTCTATAAAGTATGTACAATTAGAATGCGAGTACGTCTATAAGTGTGTACAATTAGAATGTGAGTACGTCTATAAAGTATGTACAATTAGAATGTGAGTACGTCGATAAAGTACAGTATGTGCAATTGGAATGTGAGTATGTCTATAAAGTATGTTCAATTTGAATGTGAGTACGTCTATAAAGTATGTTCAATTTGAATGTGAGTACGTCTATAAAGTATGTTCAATTTGAATGTGAGTACGTCTATAAAGTATGTACAATTAGAATGTGAGTACGTCTATAAAGTATGTACAATTAGAATGGGAGTGTCGATAAAGTATGTACAATTAGAATGTGAGTACGTCTATAAAAGGAAGGAGAGCAGATGAGGACTAACGGCCTCGCAATACCTGGTGTGGTCGGCAGACCACGCAACCCCGTATGCTTTGGGGGATGCTCCGCTTGAGCGATCCCACCTTAAGAGTCGGTGCGTTATTTCCTGCTTAATCACTTTGCTGGGGCTCGTGGAAATGTGTGTGCCGCACTGGTTCAGAGAACGTGTGTAGATGCAGCAACAGGCAGCCAACAAGGAGCGTTGAAGAGAGGGCGTAGCAGAGAGGCGGAGAAGTCGGCGAGACAGACAGGCGAAGAAGTGGGCGAGGTAGACAGGCGGAGACAGAGACAGAGAGAGACAGAGACAGAGACAGAGACAGAGACAGAGACAGAGACAGAGACAGAGACAGAGACAGAGACTGAGACTGAGACTGAGACTGAGAGACACTGAGACTGAGACTTCGCGATCTGCCTTTCATAAGCCCCAGGTGAAGGGTGGGGTGACGACCCGAAGCGATGTGCTATCACCCGAATCGTGCTCCCCTATTGGATCGCGGCCTTGCCCTGCCAGCTCCTGGGGCCGGGAGCGGTCTCATTCGCACATCCAGTGCGACACGGCACAGAACCTCGCACCGCCCCGTGACCCCCCACCCTCCCCCTGCCCTGCCTTTGAAGTATGTACCCCAACGTCTATAAAGTATGTACAATGATAATGCGAGTACGTCTATAAAGTATGTACAATTAGAATGTGAGTACGTCTATAAAGTATGTACAATGAGAATGCGAGTACCTCTATAAAGTATGTTCAATTAGAATGGGAGTACGTCTATAAAGTATGTACAATTAGAATGTGAGTACGTCTATAAAGTATGTCCAATTAGAATGTGAGTACGTCTATAAAGTATGTACAATTAGAATGTGAGTACGTCGATAAAGTATGTACAATTAGAATGTGAGTACGTCGATAAAGTACAGTATGTGCAATTGGAATGTGAGTATGTCTATAAAGTATGTTCAATTTGAATATGAGTACGTCTATAAAGTATGTACAATTAGAATGTGAGTACGTCTATAAAGTATGTACAATTAGAATGGGAGTGTCGATAAAGTATGTACAATTAGAATGTGAGTACGTCTATAAAGTATGTACAATTAGAATGTGAGTACGTCGATAAAGTACAGTATGTGCAATTAGAATTTGAGTACGTCTCAAAGTATGTACAATTAGAATGTGAGTACGTCTATAAAGTATGTACAATTAGAATGCGAGTACGTCTATAAAGTATGTACAATTAGAATGTGAGTACGTCTATAAAGTATGTACAATTAGAATGTGAGTACGTCGATAAAGTATGTACAATTAGAATGTGAGTACGTCGATAAAGTATGTACAATTAGAATGTGAGTACGTCTATAAAGTATGTACAATTAGAATGTGAGTACGTCTATAAAGTATGTACAATTAGAATGTGAGTACGTCGATAAAGTATGTACAATTAGAATGTGAGTACGTCGACAAAGTACAGTATGTGCAATTAGAATGTGAGTACGTCTATAAAGTATGTACAATTAGAATGGGAGTGTCGATAAAGTATGTACAATTAGAATGTGAGTACGTCTATAAAGTATGTACAATTAGAATGTGAGTACGTCGATAAAGTACAGTATGTGCAATTAGAATTTGAGTACGTCTCAAAGTATGTACAATTAGAATGTGAGTACGTCTATAAAGTATGTACAATTAGAATGCGAGTACGTCTATAAAGTATGTACAATTAGAATGTGAGTACGTCTATAAAGTATGTACAATTAGAATGTGAGTACGTCGATAAAGTATGTACAATTAGAATGTGAGTACGTCGATAAAGTATGTACAATTAGAATGTGAGTACGTCTATAAAGTATGTACAATTAGAATGTGAGTACGTCTATAAAGTATGTACAATTAGAATGTGAGTACGTCTATAAAGTATGTACAATTAGAATGTGAGTACGTCGATAAAGTATGTACAATTAGAATGTGAGTACGTCGACAAAGTACAGTATGTGCAATTAGAATGTGAGTACGTCTTTAAAGTATTTTCAATTAGAATGTGAGTACGTCTATAAAGTATGTACAATTAGAATGTGAGTACGTCTATAAAATATGTACAATTAGAATGTTAGTACGTCTATAAAGTATGTACAATTAGAATGCGAGTACGTCTATAAGTGTGTACAATTAGAATGTGAGTACGTCTATAAAGTATGTACAATTAGAATGTGAGTACGTCGATAAAGTATGTACAATTAGAATGTGAGTACGTCGATAAAGTATGTACAATTAGAATGTTAGTACGTCTATAAAGTATGTACAATTAGAATGCGAGTACGTCTATAAGTGTGTACAATTAGAATGTGAGTACGTCTATAAAGTATGTACAATTAGAATGTGAGTACGTCGATAAAGTACAGTATGTGCAATTGGAATGTGAGTATGTCTATAAAGTATGTTCAATTTGAATGTGAGTACGTCTATAAAGTATGTTCAATTTGAATGTGAGTACGTCTATAAAGTATGTTCAATTTGAATGTGAGTACGTCTATAAAGTATGTACAATTAGAATGTGAGTACGTCTATAAAGTATGTACAATTAGAATGGGAGTGTCGATAAAGTATGTACAATTAGAATGTGAGTACGTCTATAAAGTATGTACAATTAGAATGTGAGTACGTCTATAAAATATGTACAATTAGAATGTTAGTACGTCTATAAAGTATGTACAATTAGAATGCGAGTTCGTCTATAAAATACAGTATGTGCAATTAGAATGTGAGTCCGTCTATAAAGTACAGTGTGTGCAATTAGAATGTGAGTACGTCTATAAAGTATGTACAATTAGAATGTGAGTACGTCAATAAAGTATGTACAATTAGAATGTAAGCATGTCTACAAAGTATGTTCAATTAGAATGGATGTCTTCAAAGTATGTACAATTAGAATGTGACTGCGTCTATAAAGTCTGTACAATTAGAATGTATGTCTACAAAGTATGTACAATTAGAATGTGAGTGCGTCTATAAAGTATGTACAATTAGAATGTTAGTATGTCTACAAAGTATGTACAATTAGAATGTGAGTGCGTCAATAAAGTATGTACAATTAGAATGTAAGTATGTCTACAAAGTATGTTCAATTAGAATGTTAGTATGTCTACAAAGTATGTATGCCTGGTGTTGGCTTAATGGTTAAGGTAGTGGGCTTGGGATCCGAGGGTCCTGAGTTCAAATCCCGCTCAGCTGTTGAATTAACACCAGGTGGGGTTGACTCTGCCTGTCATCCTTCCGAGGTCGGCAAAATGAGTGCCAGCTTGCTGGTATACTGTGTCGGAGTGGCGACCCGTCCAGGATTGTTCCCAATAGCCAAGGAGAGTGCTTTGGCGACACCAACGCTCTGCACAGAGTATGGTCCGAATGGATGGAAAGTATGTACAATTAGAATGTGAGTGCGTCAATAAAGTATGTACAATTAGAATGTGAGTATTTCTACAAAGTATGTACAATTAGAATGTAAGTCTGTCTACAAAGGATGTTCAATTAGAATGTATGTCTACAAAGTATGTACAATTAGAATGTGAGTATTTCTACAAAATATGTACAATTAGAATGTAAGTGTGTCTATAAAGTATGTACAATTAGAATGTAAGTATCTCTACAAAGTATGTACAATTAGAATGAAAGTATGTTCAATCAGAATGTATGTCTACAAAGTGTGTACAATTCGGTTGTGAGTACGTGTATAAAGTACATCCTATGAGAACACGCGTACGTCTATAAAATACATATGATTGGAACGTGAATCTTGACAATTAAACCGAAAAGGTTTGTTTGTCCGCAGTATGTGCATAAACCGACATCGTCAATGCATTGTCTATACGCCACACAAACACAACATCTCATGCAAGGACATGGGGGGGGGGGCGGAGAAGATGACTTGCCAATTCTCCCAAAAGGAGCATATGTGTTTTGAGTGAATTGAAATTTAAGAGTATGCATGACGAAAAATACAAAGTTATTCCAATCAACAAAAAAAGAAAAATTATGGAAACAGCAGCTCTTCCCCAATATTATCTACAATGTTTGTTAATGTACAAACATAAAGTAATCTAAAATTGCAGGGAAAATATCAGACACACCACTTTAATGTTTCGTGACAGATTTATCCCTTGGTCCTTTTAGGGTTGTGACATTGGCTTTATGACCATCATATTATCATGATTATTAATTTTCCTGAGCAATACACACCTATTTTGGCATATTGGCACATTGTCTTTTTCCGTAGCCGTTTTTAGAAGCTGTAAATTAGTTTGTTTCACATCTCTTATTTTTGAAATTCTGCCTCAATACGAACACCGCACGGAGTGCCCATGACGTTGGCATTGTGAGCCTATTGGGATGCAAGTGTACACTGTATATCCTTTTATAAACGTTTGGGGTGTTTGTGGGTTTGCCTCAGCTGTAGGAACATTGTATAAAAGTCAATAAACGATTTGTATTTCGTTTTATAAAACAAAATGTATGTATAATGCAGACCACACTAAATTGTGGATTTTCTTTAAAGAGTTATGATTCTGATTCTGATGTGCCATGCTTTGTTGCAGGACACATCACTTGAAAGGGTTATACTGGGTGGTTTTCCATTGCCTTCTCAGCAGTAGTTGGAGAGCAATTTGTAATTTGTTTGGGGTTTAAGTGATAGCTTGACTACTCTTCGTGAAAGATACTGTGGGATCTTTAACATCCACCAACTCATGAGAGCAGTTGGGACGCCCAGCTTAACGTCCATCCAAGCGACGGCACACACACCAGGATGACAGTTTATAGCTGTGTCAGGATTCAAACCCAGGCTGGACAGCTTAGTGGTGAGTGTGTGTACTTCTAGGTCATCCTGCCAGCCCTTTTAATAAACTACTTAAGGCTTAATATGGTGCAGCTTGTGCATATATTACATGGAGCACTGGTGAAGACTTATAATTTGTACTTTAACATGAATTATGTGGGTAGAACAATGTTGATACCGGCTATAGCCACACTTTTCTTCTGAGTCCAGGCTTGAACGGTCAACATATGTCGGCATTCAAAGACAACAGAGAAATTATATGGATAGCACATATTATATGGACACATATTATATGGATAGCATTTGAACCTCACATCATGCGTAGCATTATAAGCTACGTGCGAATAAGGCACTGAAGGAAGCCAAGCCGTTAGGAGTCGTCAAGGTTGAAGTTTAAATAACAGCAGCAGAACAGCAGAAATGAAAATGTGCTATTGTCTGAGATTGAAGAATCAAGACCACATATGAGGTTAAATATGGGCTGGCAGTTTAGTCTTCAGGTTTGCACACTCACCTCTGAGCTGTCTAATGTGGGTTCGAATCTCAACCCAGCTGTTATAACTGACATTCTTGTGTTTTGCAGGCAGGGCAGGGGGAGGCATGATTTTGTGGGTTGTGCCTTGGTATATGTTAAGCCAGAGGATCCGTATATCATGCATCCTTTTGGTCTTGCACCCTCTGCCCTCCCTTGCCTCTGTCCCTCCCAGGTTTCTGCAGGGTGCTCATGGTCTGCCAGTAACCCTCTTCCAGTTAAACTCTCAAAATCCAGGCTCACTGCTCACCTCCACTCATTTGTTCCTCTTTTCTCTTACCTGTGGAACAAACTTTTCCAATATGTTCAGTTCCAGTCTTGCCTCTGGGGCTTCAAAACAGTTGATCACCATGACTTCAGATCATCCCCCATCCATACTCATGATCTCTTCTATCCCCGAATGACCCCATTCCCAAGCACTCCATTTTTCCAGCTTATTGCTACCCCCCCACCCCTCCCTCCCATCACATATTTTCGTTCGTTAGTTGTCGGTTGCTTTGTTCCTTTTTTTCTGTTTCATCCCACTTTCCCCATCTTTTTCTTCTTGCTATATTTCATTCAGCTTGTGTGGAGCTTGTTCACCCCCAAGTGTCCTTCTCCTCCACCCCTTGATCTCATTGTCACTTTGACTCTGCTGTTGGTGTTCCCCCCTTATGGTTTTATTCCATTACATTCTGCTCTACCTCTTCCACGAGCCTCGACCATGTATACAAAATAAGCACTAATCGCTGGTGGAAGTTAAATATCCCACAATGTTTTTAACAGAGTAGGTGAGCAATCACCTGTACCCTGAACAAATCCATAATTCCTGCCCTAACTGATTGCTGGGAGAGCAACAAAAAACCACCGCGAATAACATTTGAGGGACTGATTCGGCAGCATCGACTCTCTGAAATGAGTATGGCACATTGATGATGATGATAGCAAGCTATTGTGTGCTGGTTGCATCATTTTCTGGAGGTGTAGCTTTGCCGCTGATGCATTGCCCCTATTACCAGTACACTGGTACTCATTCTGCCGACCTCGAAAGGATGACAAGCTGAGTCAACCCCACCTGGTGTTATCAACGGCCGACAGGGGCTCGCACTCAAGACCCTAAAATCTTGAGCCAGCTACCTTAACCATTACGCCAACACCAGGCGGCGGTGGCGATGATGATGACGATGATGATGACGATGATGATGATGACGATGATGATGACGATGATGATGATTGATGATGATGATGATGATGATGGAGTTAATCAGGGGAAAGAAACTGAGACGGAAATAAAGTTAAAATAGCTCAGGTTAAAAGAAGCAAGTTGCCTGGGCGTTGTGTGACACCACAGGGATTTCAATCTGTGCAGTGGAAACACTTTCTCCGCCACTCTCTCCCAGGCAGTGCTGTTAGGCGAAGCTGAAGTCCGAGTGAACTTAGCGATGGAAGAGTAAAGAAATAGAGCTTTACAGATCCATATAAAATCTGTGGAACTTCAATGTACGACCGAGATACATTTTCAAAATTACGAAGCGGTCAGAATTAAGAGAAAAAAAAGATAATTGGCTGTTAAAAGTGTAGAAAGGGAACTATATTTAACACCCTAACTGTGCCTTTGCAACCATATTATTAGTTTGAGTCTCTTTTAGTGCTGAACACGTGCTTCGAAGCACTGGATAGAAAAGGTATAAAAACTCAAGGATTTGTGGAATAAAACACCGCACGCATGCCGAAAGAGGGTAAGTGATTCTTTTCATGTTCGCTTGTATTTTGTTTTGATAATTGCACCTGAAATGTACAAATTCCTTGATCTGCTGAAACAATCTGGCTGGGTAGCTTTTCTGCTGAAACGTCCCATGAGGGATGTTTAATATGTTCTCGGTATGAAAGGCTCACAATTGCCGAGTAATGAAAAAAGTTGGCATTTCTCTGGAAAAAGTACGGTGTGTGTAATTAATAGATAGCAATGGTGAACAAAATCGAACTTTTTTTTCTCTCATCAAAGGTTTAAACACACTTTTATTTTGCACGCTGATTCCAAATCTGTTCTCGGTTTTCTTCAAGCACATCTAATTGTCGAAATATAACTGGTCTTCATTTCAGCACAATTTCGGTAATAATCACTCATTAAGCTAGTTAACGTTACAACTTTATTCATTTTTCAGTATAATTCCCATAAACGTTCTACACACACCATACACATGGTTAAATATATCCGGTGCACACTTATGAAAAAAGAAATGTATAACAACTTTAAAACGTTGCGAGTACGATTTTTCTTTTGTAAACTTTGTTCAGATTGTCGTGATACAACATCCGGCAGCAGTCTGCCAGCATACTTTCGTTCCAGAAACTTTGGTAGTGATTTTACATAGTCAGAATGTCTTGATGGAAACGTTCCCTCTGCTAGTCACTCACCGCGCCAATGTTTTCGGGAAATATATTGAGATATGAATGTAAAAAATGTAAACCTGCGACAGCACATCATTGCGACAGTCCAAAAAATATGTACATGCGACAGCCAATCTTTTTTGACGGTCCTAAAAATGTATACGTGACAGCTCAAAAAATGTATACATGTGACAGCTCAAAAAATGTATACATGTGACAGCCCATCGTTTTTGACAGCTCAAAAAATGTATACATGCGACAGCTCAAAAAATGTATACACCCGACAGCTTAAAAAATATATACATGTGACAGCCCATCTTTTTTGACAGCTCAAAAAATGTATACATGCGACAGCTCAAAAAATGTATACATGCGACAGCCCATCTTTTTTGACAGCTCAAAAATGTATACATGCGACAGCTCAAAAAATGCAAACATGTGACAGCTCAAAAAATGTATACATGCAACAGCCCATCTTTTTTGACAGCTCAAAAAATGTATACATGCGACAGGCCAAAAAATGTATACACCCGACAGCCGAAAAAATGTATACATGCGACAGCCCATCTTTTTTGACAGCTCAAAAAATGTATACATGCGACAGGCCAAAAAATGTATACACCCGACAGCCGAAAAAATGTATACATGCGACAGCCCATCTTTTTTGACAGCCCAGAAAATGTATACATGCGACAGCTCAAAAAATGTATACATGTGACAGCCCATCTCTTTTTGACAGCTCAAAAAATGTATACATGCGACAGCTCAAAAAAATGTATACACCCGACAGCTTAAAAAATATATACATGTGACAGCCCATCTTTTTTGACAGCTCAAAAATGTATACATGCGACAGCTCAAAAAATGTATACATGCGGCAGCCCAAAAATGTATACACCCGACAGCCCAAAAAATGTATACATGTGACAGCCCATCTTTTTTGACAGCTCAAAAAATGTATACATGCGACAGCTCAAAAAATGTATACATGTGAGAGCCCATCTTTTTTGACAGCTCAAAAAATGTATACATGTGACAGCCCATCTTTTTTTGACAGCTCAAAAAATGTATACATGCGACAGGCCAAAAAATGTATACACCCGACAGCCCCAAAAAATGCATACATGCGACAGCCCATCTTTTTGACAGCCCAGAAAATGTATACATGCGACAGCTCAAAAAATGTATAGGTGACAGCCCATCTTTTTTGACAGCTCAAAAAATGTATACATGCGACAGCTCAAAAAATGTATGCATGCGACAGCCCAAAATATGTATACATCCGACAGCCCAAAAAAAAATTATACATGCGATAGCCCAAAAAATGTATACATGTGACAGCCCAAAAAAATGTATACATGCGACAGCCCAAAAAAATGTACACATCCGACAGCCCAAAAAATGTATACATCCGACAGCCCAAAAAAACGTATACATGCGATAGCCCAAAAAATGTACACATGCGACAGCCCAAAAAATGTACACATACGACAGCCCAAAAAATGTACACATGTGACAGCCCAAAAAATGTACACATGTGACAGCCCAAAAAATGTACACATGTGACAGCCCAAAAAATGAACACACGCAAAAGCCCAAAAAATGTACACATGTGACAGCCCAAAAAAATGTACATGTGACAGCCCAAAAAATGAACACACACAAAAGCCCAAAAAATGTACACATGCGACAGCCCAAAAAATGTACACATGCGACAGCCCAAAAAATGTACACATACAACAGCCCAAAAAAATGTACACATACAACAGCTGATTTTTGCAACAGGCCAAAAAATGTACACATGCAACACCCCTGTAATTTAAAGGACATGTCACAGCCCATTTTGTGATATGCCACGAGCAGTTTTTAATGGCTTAATGGATAGGGTGGTGGGATGGGACTTTAAGGTCCTGAGTTCAAATCCTGCTGAGCCATTGAATTAATACCAGGTGGGGTTGACTCAGCCTGTCATCCTTCCATTGTCAGCAAAATGAATACCAGCTTGGTGGGATAATTGAGCCATTCGAGTATCCTGCGTCAGAGTGGAAACCCGTCCAGGATTGTGCCCAACATCCCAGGAGACTACTTTGGCAGCACCAACGCTTTGTACAGAGTATGGTCCCAATGGATCTGAATTTGGATCAAGCAGTTTCTGGACTCCATCTTTGTATGTGGAAGACTTGTGGTTACCCAAGAAGTTTCCACAAATCCATTTGAAAGATTATTGCCTCAATTAATTA
This sequence comes from Eptatretus burgeri, assembly GCF_056783735.1. NCBI lineage: Eukaryota > Metazoa > Chordata > Myxini > Myxiniformes > Myxinidae > Eptatretus > Eptatretus burgeri. The sequence continues at coordinate 37,185,224 of NC_140962.1, forward strand.
TAATGAAGGCAATAACCTTTCGAATTTGATCGGTCTCATCATGAAAACTGGACGTGCTCAAGGAAGACCAAAAACAGGGTTAGAATCAGCATCCCAAGAGCTATTTAGCCTACCTATAATTAGATCTGATGAAAATTATTTGTTGGCCAGTGTAAATGTGTAATTCGAGGCCGTAAAGTATTGTGAGATCTTTAGAACGTGCACAGCTCGAGAGATATATCAAGGTGAGAACCGATTCTGGACAGATCGCGACTGAATTGCAGCATACTCAACTAAAAATGGCAGGAATTTGGAATTTGTTCAAGGTGCCAACAATAACTCACCTACTCTTCATGAAGGACACCGTGGGATCTTTAATGTCAATCGACTAATGTCAGCAAATTGGCCACCGAGCTCAACATCAAGCTGAAGGACTGAGGACTTTCTGATGCAACGCCCTGCCTATGAAGCACCAATCGGACAGTTTAAAATCAGACTGGGAATCGAACCCAGGCGAGACAGTTCAAAAGTAAATGTAGTAAATTTGTGCATTGAAGTTGTCACTTGATTCACGCATACTTAGACGTGTCTACCCTTCGCTTCACTGATAGGTTTAATCAAAAGATTGCATGTTGTACTTCACAAACATATCTGTGAGTCTCAATGAGGATGTAAAGTCAATTGAAACACAAGAAAAAAAGATTTTTATAAATTATGTTGTTGTTTGAGTGCACCTGTGTACTTTTACATATACTGTGCTGTATTTTGTATTGCTTCAAGAAATATTACTATATAATTTTGTGTGCTCTTCTGTGTCCTTCCAAAGGGTTCCTGCTGTCATATAATAATAAACTAGCATAACCCGCGCTCTGCGCTACATGTTGGGGTGGGTGTGTTTGAGAAAGGAACTGATGCAAAGTATCAGTAGTAATTTTACTTTAATGCAGTAAGTGGAATACGATTTCACTGTTTCAGAACCATTTTATTTACTTTTTTTGTACCATGCACCTCAAATGGTCTTTGAGATAATGTAAGCCGAATATCACTTTACTCGAGCGCAGAACAAAGTCGAAGATGGCGCGACACGAAACCACAAACTCGGAAATAATATATAAGATGTTACCATTCGGACCATGATGTAAAGCTTCCATTACTACTACTACTACTCCTACTACTATTTCTACTTCTACTCTTACTTCTTATATATATATATGTATCTCTGAGAATTTTTTAAGTGATTTTTTTTTCACCATTGAGTGACAGCGCGAAAATGATATACAGTACAGCACGATATCTAAAAAAGTTGGGCACATATTCAGCCGAAACTTTGTGGATGATTTGTTTAGGTGACACGAACAAGCCCATTAAATTTTCGGTCAAGTCCGAATCCAGATCCGACCTATCAGTGGGATACAAAACGTAAACTAATCAGCCTGCCAGAGGTATGTGTGTGCCCTTTCTCGTTGACCAAGTGCCCTTCTATTTTCATTTTAATGAGACGGGGTACACCAAAACTTACACCCTATCATTGTGACATTCTGCATTCAAGTCAAACATGTTTAATGTCAATTTTTAAATAAAAGCAGGAAAAACAGTCATCCAAGTATATAATGAGAATATTATTTGGGATTCCTGTAACTGATTACAAAATGCAATAAAACCAGAGCTAATGTCATCTGTCGTAGGAGGAGGAGATTGGGACCATACTCTGTGCAGAGCGTTGATGCTGCTTAAGCAGTCTCCTTGGCTATTGAGCACAATCCTGGACGTGTTGCCACTCCGACACAGTATACCAGCATGACTGGACGGCACACTCACTTTGCCGACCTCGGAAGGATGACAGGCCGAGTTAACCCCACCTGGTATTAATTCAAGAGCTGAGTGGGATTTAAACCCAGGACCCGAGGATCCAAAGCCCACCACACGAACCATTAAGCCAACACCAGGTATAATCTGTAGGAGATTGCCTCTTTAAGTAACCCTCCCATCAACACTCTCTTGTGTTCGCTAAAGCCAGTCTGATAAAATGGGCACATTTCATTTCTGGATGTTTACACTCTTCCATAATGTTTTATTCAGGTGTTACAAATTTTTGAGGTTTTGTTTGTTTGTTTCATTTCTTTGCATATCTACCTGTTGTGTTAGGTCTTTTGTTAAAAATTATTTCTATTTTTAGGTTCGCATACAAATGTGTGTACATATATATATATATATATATATATATATATATATATATATATATATACATATATATATATACATACATATATATACATATATATATATACATACATATATATATATATATACATATATATATATATATATATATATATATATATATATATATATATTGTTGCGGTTGAAGGAACCGCATGCCTCCAAGGCAATAGCATCCAACATATAGTGGCCCCAAGACAGTTATTCCATTAATATATGTTTAGATAGTCCCTTCCCTTTTGTCAAGCCGCTAGACTCCAGCGGGACAACGGGACGTGCGTTGTGGGGATCTCATAGTGAGGTTTGCTTACACCACTAACTTCATTTCCACTCTTCTTTTCTACTTATTCCTGAGGTAAATCCG
>NC_140962.1:37192786-37195286 GCF_056783735.1 Eptatretus burgeri
TTTATTTTCCCTTGAATATCTGTTGAAAAATGATTGTTATTTGGACCCAATTATTTGCCTCCACATTTGCAATGAAGCAGTTTGGTGGTTGAGTCGGTATCAAGCCATGTTGCGTTGCCACCACTGGTGTTGGTTCAGTTCCCAAGAATGCTCAGTGGAAATTCTGCAACCTGCGAGTAAAGTGGAAACCTGTCCAGGATTTGTTCTTCGCCACAGAATCGTTCACGACTTGTCACCCCATTGATCTGACAAAGAGCAGATGGGAATTGAAAACCACATAGCTGCTCCTCATGGAAAATTTATCATAAGATTTAAAAAGTGCACAGATTGATGCAAGTTTGTCGAAAGCTGGCTGAACACCAATTCAAACATCGTCACCTTGACCGCAGTGTCTGCTTCCTTGTACAGTATGGAAACAGACAATAGTGGCACCTATTTGCTGTCTCTAAACTGTGCAAACCCAGAAAAAGTCAAATATTAAAACATAGGTAGCGACAAATAAACATTTTATAAAACCCAATTTTGAAATAGCTGTGTGCACTCATCTCTGAGCGATCTTGTCTGGGTTCAAATCTTGACTCAGCTATAAGCTGTCACCCTGGCATTCCACAGGCAGGGCAAGGCATCAGTGTATGAATTATCCATCGGTTGTTAAGCCAGAGGACCCTGTCAGTATTGGTTTCGGTAGATGTTAAAGATCCCATGGTGGCTTTCGCAATGAATAAGTGAGGTATCATAAGTGCCCTAAAATAATTGCTAATCTGAGCCTAAAACTGCGGAAAACAAGCGGTCTGGTCTTCCTGGATACTCCTTGATATCAGGTTACACTTCTTGCTATCTCAAAGTATGGTTGCTGTATGGGAAGCAGATTCTGCATGAGAAACAAACCTACCTGAGAGGGTAGTTCACAAGTTTCATGAAAACAAGAACAGTCATTTTCAACGATGAAGGGGACCCATGATTGGTTCGCGGGCACCAGCAGTGACCACTATTTTCGTTGTTGGTTCGCGGGCGCCAGCAGTGACCACTATTTTCGTTGTGTCTGTCTGTCTGTTTGACTCTCTCCAGAGCATAGTTCCGTGACGTTTGATGCAGTTTTGATGAAACTTGGTTCGCGGGCGCCGGCGGTTGGTTCGCGGGCGCCAGCAGTGACCACTATTTTCATTGTGTCTGTGTGTGTGTCTGTCTGTCTGTCTGTTGGTTCGCAGGCGCCAGCAGTGACCACTATTTTCGTTGTGTCTGTCTGTCTGTGTGTCTGTTTGTGACTCTCTCCAGAGCATAGCTCCATGACGTTTGATGCGATCTTGATGAAACTTGGATCGTGGGCGCCAGCAGTTGGTTCGCGGGCGCCAGCAGTGACCACTATTTTCGTTGTGTCTGTGTGTCTGTGTGTCTGTCTGTGTTTGTGACTCTCCAGAGCATAGCTCCGTGACGTTTGATGCGATCTTGATGAAACTTGGACACAAGCTAGATATAATGGTCTAGTGTCTTTTTGTATGAGGGATGTCCCATGCCCCTTGTGGGTGGAGCCACGCCCACTTTAACTTTTTATTTATTTTTATTTTTTCTCGATTTTTTTCTCACAATTTCATTTCCTAGAAGCTGTGCGTAATGTCCATAAGTACAACATATAAAAAATCCGATTTGATTTGGTCAATTTTGATGGAGGAGATAGGTTTTTTTACGGTAGGGCTTCCTCAAAAGCTTCCACGAACTCAATTGTACCTATCGTGGCATTGTTCAATAATGCCCGCGAACCATCGTCGCCTCCCGGCTTGTTATTTATTTTTAAACATTAAATGCACCACATAGCGAAGTTGGGATGTGTATATCGCGAGACCATGCGAGACAAAATGGTCATTTCTGTTTAAAAATATTCTGACATTTCATGGATATTAGTTTTGGAACTGTCCAAAAAAAAACAACTATTTTTGAAGAGTCGAATTTGTGCAATAGTTATCCCAGCACCAAATAAAAAGTTGGTAAAATATAATTTGCCAATTATAGTTTATAATGTACAGGACCCCTGAGGTTGATAAACTTAGCTTCTTATTCAATATAGGAGGACATGTGTCAAATCTAATGTCGTTTAATTCCTGCCCTCTCACAAACAATTGTGATTAGTGCAAACATAAATACGTAACTGCATGATAAATGTGTTTCGAAAGTATGACCTGAACGTCAATATTATAAACAATTGTGGGGATTGGGTGGCAGCGGAGTGTGAGTTGGGGAGGGTGGTGATGAAATAACCGAGTTGTCGAAACCCTTCATACATGTACTGCATATACGGATATGTATATATATTTATACAGTGTGTGTATATATATATATATATATATATATATATATATATATATATATATATATATATATATATATATATATATATATATATAGGGTGTCCCAAAAAAAGTACTCACATTTTGGCTCCTCATTACTCATTGAATTTTTCATTTATTTCCAGATCAAATTGACCATAATAATGGCAAAAGTACGA
>NC_140962.1:37200286-37247786 GCF_056783735.1 Eptatretus burgeri
CTGCAAAGAGGATGGTCATAACATATATTTTTAAAAATGATTAAATGCTGGAACCACTGGGTTCTCATCTGGATCAGGTTGTTTCTCCTACAGGCCTACAGGCCTGAGTATGTAGCTCAGGCAGATAGAATTCCTGAATCATTTCGCGATAGTTCCTCTGGTTTACCGTGCAAGTGCGTCCCTGGTCATCTTCAAAGAAGTATGGACCAATTATCCCATACCAACCAACCACCACCCACATGGTGACTTTGAGAACAGATCGAGGCACCAGTTCAGTTGATGCATTACCAGGATTTTCAGTTCCCCAGTACCGAAAGTTTTGCTTGTTTACCTCCCCGGACAAGTGAGCATGGCATTCGTCCGTCATGTGAAGTTTTTTTGAGGAAGTCTGCATCTTCCTCCAACTTTCCTGAGAACCAATTTGCAGTCTAGTCGTTTGCGTTTTTGTTGATCAGTAAGCACCGTTTCCGTTTGAATTTTGTATGGAAAGGCATGAATGTCTTGGTGAAGGATCCTCTGAACGGTGCTCTTATGAATGTTTGTCTTGGCAGAAAGTCGTCGAATCGATTTTTTTGGACTCTGAACGACCGCCTGTCTCACCATTTCTACATTTTCTTCACTACGACCTGTCCTCTTCCGACCACTGTGACCCTTTTGAAGGTCACACATGGTTCCCACATTGGTAAACTTTTGATGGTGCACTTTATTGTCCGAAAGTTTGGTGCATGGCACAAGTGGATACCGAAATGTCTCGAGTGAAGACGTTGCACGTGTATGACACTTTTCGTCTGGTGCCAAAGTTCAACAATTGTCCATTGTTGTACGGTCAGTCTTGGCATTTTTCTGGCGCTTGCTTGGTATCAAAATAAACTTCAGGGTCTCTGCAACAAGAAATGAAGCATTAGTGACAAAATTACTGCTTTTTTAGGATCAAACGAAGCATTTTAAAAGTTGTATATTTTTTTTGGGACACTATATATATATATATATATATATATATATATATATATATATATATATATATATATTTGTAGATTTCTGCCCGCCGGCGTGCGAACGACCGTGTCCAACCAATAGCGGTCGCTTCGCCCACCGAATGGACAATCCAGTCGCGGCTTTCCGTATCAATGCCGAAAACCAGCCACGGGTGTGTTTTTAAGCACACCACAACCTTGTCCGCTCTCTACCCTCGCGCTACAGGGTCAATCGCCGAATTGTCGATATACTTAATTAATCGCGCGGGTAGACTACCGAGAGATTGTACGTCAACGGGACTGCTTGGAAACGAGCCGCTTAAGCAGCTCGCTTCCTTTTGGGATAACCGAGCGGTGTATTATCGCGCAGTCCCATTGGACCCGATCACTTTACCGGTTATTTAAAACCAACTATATTCTGAGAGCAAGATGGTGGCTCAATTAAGGGAAGAGGACGCAACGAACAGGTTTACATTTATTGTAATAAAGTACGTAAGCAAGCATGCACGTATGCAATTATACAAGGCCAACACTCATGACAGGAGAACTTCAACCGTTCTACACAATCACTTAACAGTTTTTACTACTTAGTAGACACGGGTCCACGGACACACGTACGCACACACACACACACCCAAGAAATGGTGGCTGAGGCCTTTAATAACGGGCTCCAGCTCGGAGGACAGGTGAGCTGAAACCCAGAGCCTATCTCGAAGCTCTCCACCTCGTGTGGTCTTCAAGTTGTTCGGACCCGGGCTCCAGTGAGGGCGAGCTGGATCCAATCGCCGTGAGCCGCGATCCTTCCCGAGCTCCCACGAATCCTCCCGCGCTTCTCAACGCGTGCTGGTGAGACGAGGCACCGATCCTTCCCGTCGATGCGTCGCTTCCCCGAGGAACCACCTCCAAGAAGAGGTCAATGAGTCTCACCAACCCGGGGACCAAACGGAGAACAAAGAGCTCCACGAACCAAGAAGATGAAGGAGCAACCGGCTCAACTTCCTTCCAAAACAAAGCAGCTCTCCAAAAAGCCTACCGAGCCAAGCAGGACCCGAAGCTCTGCTGAACAACCACACCGAACAGAAACCGAAGCTCTACTGAACAACCCCCGAACACGAACCAACTGGAGGATCTCTTCCTTATCCTCTTCGCAGCTCGAGCCGAAGCTATACTGAACCACCTGAACCAACCCGAACAAAGACAAAAGGATCTCTCTTTTTTTATCCTTCTCTGCCCTCTCCCCCACGCCCGGCGTGACTCATGCCCTCGTGATCCATCCCCCGCTCAATCACGGGTGGGAGGGAGTTGTTGACGTCATGAATCACGGGACGGAAGGGCTCTTCTTCCTCCTCGCAGAAGAGGGTGAGGGACGTCTCCATTGTTCGTTCCCTAACTATTTAATCGATTTCTAAACATTTAAACAATGGAAGGTGAGCAATCTCAGGAGCAAGCACTTATCGATATAGCTGATTAAAGGAACCTGTATGTTGTGTGCAATCGAATTCCAAATTCGTAACTATATATATATTCTGCAAATCGCCTTCCCCCCACCTAGGGGCCATCATCCTACCTTGTCCACGGATGCCATTGGTTCACGCTGACACCCCAGACGGCACCGCCACAAATCAAGCCTTTCCACCAAGGCGCAACTGTGTGCATACTGTTCCATCACATTCTTCTTCCAGTAGGGACCACCCTGCTATCCAGCAAGCCATCTGCGCCCTTCCCGGGTGTTGAAGCAACAGATGGACACTGCTACACGTCATCTCCATGTTGAGTCAGGAGCTCATGTGAATGGCACGTTCGGAGGATTAGTGGAAATGATTCCAAACCAGCGGACTCACAGCGAGGGTCACATTGCCCCAGAGTACGTCTGGACCAATGGGTACACCACGGTCAGAGGAAAAAGGGCGGTGTGTGACCCATGCTCCCAGGAACCACACCACCAAGCGGCATGGATTCACCCTTGACCTCCCGCCAAACTCCACCCCTCCCAAGGCCCCTAAATATCTGAGTTGGTCACTGGAAGGGAACTCTTGTGGTGGTTGTTGGGTTGTTGCTGGATGGAATGGTTGCTGCAAGATTTGTTGGTGCTTGCTGCTGAAGGGAACGGAATGGGACATTGAGGAAGCGAGCAGACCAAGCGCCATCCAGTCCAGGTGCAGTGTTGGGCGGGAGGTGAAATCGACAACCATATGGAATAGGCAGTTTGAATGCTTATGCATTCTCTCTTTTTCAAATTTGTCTACCATGGATGTGCACAATTAAAGAGCTATCAGCAAGGGCAAAGCCTGAACAGCCGTTCTTTTTAGAGCCACCTCTGACTTGCACCCTGTCTTTCTCACTCTTCGCACCGACACCGCACCCCACTTCCACCTCTTCATCACACATCCAGTCACCCCCTTTGCTCTTCATTACCCCCACCCTTACCTTCCCTGCACTTTGGACGAGCAGGTGCCCATGAGTACGGGCCGGGTAAGCCAGAGTCTGCCAACACCTCAGCTTTTCTTATCTCTCTTACTCATCTACCCTTCTGTGGAGTGATTCGGATGGTGCCTGTCATGTTTATCTAAGTAAGTCTGTGCAAGATAGCAGAGCTAACCCGTGCTATCTGTTTGTCTCTTTATTGTATGTCTTTTGCTGCACCACTCAAATACTGCATGGCCCTGCTGTATAAATGCCCCTGTGGATAAACCCTTTGTCTTTACTGTGCCACATGCTTTCCCCTGCACTTCTTATAAATAAACCCTTTTAATTATTCAGTTCAACCTGCTCGTAGTGTCATTTCCTCCAATGGTCCAGCACAATCCGCATTATTGTTAGACAGGAAGTTTTACCCCATGTGATTTGCTCGTTAGCTAGTACGTACTTGCTGTATTAAAAAAAAGTACGTACAGTGGGGAGAACAAGTATTTGATACACTGCCGATTTTGCAGGTTTTCCCACTTAAAGCACGTAGAGGTCTGTAATTTTTATCATAGGTCCACTTCAACTGTGAAAGACGGAATCTAACACAAAAATCCTGAAAATCACATTGTATGATTTTTAAATAATTAATTTGCATTTTATTGCGTGAAATAAGTATTTGATCACCTACCAACCAGTAATAATTCCGGCTCTCACAGACCTGTTAGTTTTGTCTTGAAGAAGCCCTCCCATTCTCCACTCATTACCTGTATTAACTGCACATGTTTGAAAACGTTATCTGCATAAAGGACAGCTGTCCACACTCAATCAATCAGACTCCAACCTCTCCACAATGGGCAAGACCAGAGAGCTGTCTAAGGACATCAGGGACAAAAGTGTAGACTTGCACAAGGCTGGGATGGGCTACAGGATAATAGGCAAGCAGCTTGGTGAGAAGGCAACAACTGTTGGCGCAATTATTAGAAAATGGAAGAAGTTCAAGATAAGTCAATCTCCCTCGGTCTGGGGCTCCATGCAAGATCTCACCTCGTGGAGCATCAATGATCATGAGAAAGGTGAGGGCTCAACCCAGAACTACACGGCAGGACCTGTCCAATGACCTGAAGAGAGCTGGGACCACACCATCAATGAAAACCATAAGTAACACACTACGCCGTCATGGATTAAAATCCTTCAGTGCACCCAAGATCCCTCTGCTCAAGCCAGCGCATGTCCAGGCCCATCTGAAGTTTGCCAATGACCATCTGGATGATCCAGAGGAGGAATGGGAGAAGGTCATGTGGTCTGATGAGACCAATATAGAGATTTTGGTTTCAACTCCACTCGCCGTGTTTGGAGGAAGAAGAAGGATGAGTACAACCCCAAGAACACCATCCCAACCGTGAAGCATGGAGGTGGAAACATCATTCTTTGGGGATGCTTTTCTGCAAAGGGGACAGGACGACTGCACCGTATTGAGGGGAGGATGGATGGGGCCATGTATCGCGAGATCTTGGCCAACAACCTCCTTCCCTCAACAAGAGCATTGAAGATGGGGCGTGGCTGGGTCTTCCAGCATGACAACGACCCGAAACACACAGCCAGGGCAACTAAGGAGTAGCTCCGTAAGAAGCATCTCAAGGTGCTGGAGTGGCCGAGCCAGTCTCCAGACCTGAACCCAATGGAAAATCTTTGGAGGGAGCTGAAAGTCTGTGTTGCCCAGTGACAGCCCCGAAACCTGAAGGATCTGGAGATGATCTGTATGGAGGAGTGGGCCAAAATTCTTCCTGCAGTCTGTGCAAACCTGGTTAAGAACTACAGGAAGCGTCTGATCTCTGTAATTGCAAACAAAGGTTTCTGTACCAAATATTAAGTTCTGTTTTTCTGATGTATCAAATACTTATTTCATGCAATAAAATGCAAATTAATTATTTAAAAATCATACAATGTGATTTTCAGGATTTTTGTTTTAGATTCCATCTTTCACAGTTGAAGTGTACCTATGATAAAAATTACAGACCTCTACGTACTTTGTAAGTGGGAAAACCTGCAAAATCGGCAGTGTGTCAAATACTTGTTCTCCCCACTGTACACACTAAAGATATGGATCACTGTATTAAAAAAACTATGTTCGTTAAAACTATTCTGTTCATCCATATAATATATAGATGCTCCCAATTTCATTTTTGGCCGTTCTACCTAAATTTCAGCTTGATTTTTTTTTTTTTTTTTTTTTACAGTCCTGCTTGTTAGTTTTCAGTTGGGAAAGAATTTACGTAATTGTTAACTTATGCAAATACATTCAGTGCCTCTCTCCCTGCCCTTTTCCCCATAACTTCGAGTGGAAAAAAATGTTCCTGTTTTTATTTTTTTTGTCAGCCAAGTGAACAAAACTCATGTGGACTGGCAAAATAGCCTCGATGTATGCACACTCAACTCTGCGCTGACCTGACCCAGCTATAAACTCTCACCCTGGTGTTCCGTGGGCAGGGCGATTCATCAATGTGTGTGCCGTGCCGTTCCTCGAATTTGATGTTAAACTGGGCCTCCCATCCTCCAGCAATAGCTGGTGGATGTTAATCATCCCATGGTGTCCTTCTTGAAGAGTAGGTAAGTTATCGGCAACATCCTGGCTTAATACTCCAAATTATTGCTCTAACTGACTGCTGTGAAAGCAATGGCAAACCACACAGCATCATCCTTGCCAAGTGACTACTTTGGCAGTACTGACGCTCTGCAAAGAAATTGGTACATTGATATAGGTAACTTATGCAAAAAGATTCAGTGTCTCTCCTCCTGCCCTTTTCCCCATAATTTCCCATGAATATATATGCTCCATTTGATGTCTGTGAAGGCACATGTGGTGTGCTTCCAATATTTTTCCAAAGAGCACGCCAGTATTACATTATCATACTGGATACATGTTTACAGAATTACAGATCACAATTTTTTTTTTTATCAATGACAGCAGCTAACCTTCTGCTCTAATGCCTTGTGGATATCTCTCCAGGTCAATACAGTGTTGACACCATGACATTTCAAGAGACCAAGAATTAGCAATTTGTGACTGAACTAGCATTTGATGATTGTAATGGATTTTTCAATGTGTGCGATATTGTATTCAAACACGTTTGGTTAAAAGTATTTTTATTTTACAAAAGAAGTAGCAGCAACAAACCTCCCAAAGAACCCAAGGTGGTATGAATATTGAGGCTGAAAACTGTAACAGATGAAGTGTGCCAGCGTGCCACAGAAACCAGCGTCAGAAGTGAGCAAAACTATCACAGTTCAGAAGGTGATGTACATGTTGAAACAGGCCCTCTTCATGGTTACGCCCCAGACAATCGCTAACTGCTTAAAGAGGGCTTAGCTGGCTTCGTGAAACGGTCCGAAGATGAAGAACGCGATTCTGAACACAACGACTAAGAAGATGTCGCAGAAGCTCTGCATGTCCAGGGCATTACACAACAGGAATTCCTTTCATTTGTCAACATCGATGAAAGGGCAGAGTGCTACGGAGAAATGACTGATCAAGAGATTGTCGACTCTGCAATGCAACCCCAAGCAAAGGTGGAAGATGACAAAGACGAAGAGGGAGAAGAATCGGTTGTGCCGCCGCCCACGAAGCTCCAAGCCATCCAGGCACTTGACACACTGATGGCCTATTTTGATCACAGTGACAACACCGACGCCAGAAAACTTGTGTACTCTCTCCATGACAAAGTATTGGAGAGTGGCAACAGAAGTATGGTCCAAACCAAACTGTCCGACTGCTTCGTGAAAGCAAAGTAACTTTCACCGTGAATCCAAAGTGTGACACGTGAAACCAGTGTGTTTTCCAATACAGCAGAATAAACGCGTTCATTTAAATAAGTTGATATCACCGTCCCTGTGAAATACACTACCACCGGTGCTCATACCTTGCCTCCCGTGGCCAGTTTTGTGAAGTGGATGATGAACCCGGATAGAAGAACATACATTCTCACTCCTGTGTGTTCTTATATCCGGGTCAGACTGTATATATTGTTGTGGTTGAGGAAATTCGCAAACCACCATTCAGGTCCCGTAGGTGAGATATCTCTGTAAGTACATGTGTAGTTAGCCCCAAACCCGTTGTTTAGAGGGAATAAATGTGATTCATTCGGGCTGCGACCCTTTAAGATAGCCGTTTTTCTGTTCTATCTTTATTTTGAACCAACCACGTCTCAACCTCCATCACACAACAACCGCCGACCGCAACGCCGCTTCACAACAACAACAACGCCAACAGCCACGGCCTTTACCTTCACAACTCGCTCTCGCAACCATCGCATCACCGCCATTCCAAGCGTCGCCATGGCCATCATCGCCACAATAAACCCTCCACCACCTTCACCTCTCCTCCTTCTGCCGCCATTCCCGCGCCGCTTGTGAACGCCGAGCGTCAGGCTGTTCTGGCCTCGTGCGGGGCGCGCGCCGAGCAGCAGGTGCAAAAAGCGGCCTTTCCGAGGGGAAGTCGGATCAGGAATGATTCACGCCCACTTCCGATCCCTCCAATCATTAAGCGCGGGGCGATTTGGCCCCGCCTCCAGGCGCGTCGGAGTAGAATCGATATATGCAAATTCGCGGATCAGGAATGATTCACGCCCACTTTTCCTCCGTCCAATGGGCGAGCGTGGCTCCGCCCCCGAGCCCATCCTGATCCAAAAATCTGCATATGGGTTCTCCTGTCGCACTATAAAACGCAGGGCGAATTTAGGCAGTAGAGGTTTTCTGTTTCGGGCTCGGGTGAGTTGTGGCGGCGGCGAAGTGTGGCAGCAGCAGTCAAGACGGGTCTGGAGGAGAGTCAGTCTGTCGGGGTTCGGAGTCCGTCGGGGAGCTGCAGAGAGGAGAAGCCGGGAACGCGGTCGAGGGCGCAGTGGAGTCGCTCGTCGCGGGACCCAAGCAAGCCAGCTATCCTCTTTCCCCAGAGCATCAACAACCCCCCTCCCCCCACTGTTTCCCCCCCGCGCTGAGATAGTGCAAAAAGGGGGGCCCCGTTCCCACCCCATTCCAAGCAGTGCCAACGAAACCCGCGGAGGAGCGCGGAATCGGGGCACCGCCGCCATTTTGCGGCTCATCACAAGACGGGTAGGCTCCACGCGGTCTCGGCCACAGGCCCGTCTGCCCCCTTGTAGTTGAGGGTGGCCCCTTTTTCTTTTGCTTTTGAGTATATGTGTTGTCGGCGCCGTCTGTAAAGTAAAACTGTGTCAGTGTTGCCGTGTGCTCGCGTAGTCGGTAGTAGATCTCCATTGTGTTTCTTTTGTTGCAATTGCATTTGGTGCATAATTGTTGTAATTGTATATGTGTGCTTTCCGTGTGCCGCGGAATAAATGTGAATTATGTTGAACTGTTTTTCCCGTTTCGCTTCGTCTTTTATTTAATTGAATCTCCATCTTACTTCACGTAAAGGGTTGGTAGTGGGCTAAATACGCCCGACAATTAATCGGAACCGTCGAGGTTGACGATAACACCGCTCGGTTATCCCGATAGTACAGAACGGGTCGCTTAAGTGGCCCGTGTCCGAAGTCGACCTGCGGCGAGGTGCGATCGCCCGGTCTACCCTCCGTGTGGGTACTTAGGTCGGTCGAATTTGGCGAACAACCCTATCCCATGCGGGGGGCCGATTGGCACGATCGTGGTGAGGCCGAAAGGCCCACCCGTGACTAGTTCCCGGCGTTAGTCCGAGAGGGTCACGACGGAATTGCCCGTCCGGTGGGCGACGTGCCGCGATTCGAGTTACGTGGCCGCTCGCACGCCGGCGGGCGCGAATTCGCAACAACATGTACATATTTGTGTGTGTGTATATATATATATATATATATATATATATATATATATATATATATATATATATATATATATATATATATATTCAGGGGGGCTGCAAAAGTAGGTATACAGTAATGAAAACAAGTACAGTCTTTACTGTATACCTAATTTTGCAGCCCCCTGTACATGTATGTGTATATATATATATATATATATATATATATATATATATATATATATATATATATATATATATATATATATATATATATATATATATATATATATATATATATATATATATATATATATATATATATATATATATATATACAACACAGCTCTGGAAAAAAATAAGAGAACACTCCAAAAAAACATTAAATCAGCATCTCTACATGTATGGCAGCCATTCCATTCCAGTGTCTGTTGAATTTCAGCACAGGCACACCTCATTCTACTGAGTGAGGTACTGATTAGGTGATCACCTGAACCGAATCTTATTTAACAAGGAAAAGTATAAAAACCACTGCTGTGGTCATCACTATCCTCTTGCAATAGGACCAGCTGGATGGCAAAAACAGTGCTAGTAGTACCTCAAAAGCAATTGGAATCAAAAAACTAACTATTGACCATGCCAAAAGAGTTGAAAAGTAAAGTTTTGAGTGAGGAAAAGAAGGGTTCAATTCTGGCTTTACTGGCAGAGGGATACAGTGAGCGTCACGTTGCTTCCATCCTTAAAATTTCAAAGACGGCGGTTCATAAGTACAAGATCAAACAGCAGACATTGGGGACAACAAAGCTACAGACTGGCAGAGGGCGAAAATGACTTTCCACTGGCCAGGATGACCGCCAACTCATTTGAATGTCACTCACCAACCGTAGGATGACATCAAGTGACCTCCAAAAAGAATGGCAAACGGCAGCTGGGGTGAAGTGCACGGCGAGGACGGTTTGAAACAGGCTCCTTGAGGCACAGGGCTGAAGTCGAGCAAAGCAAGAAAAATGCCCTTCATCAATAAGAAGCAAAGAAGAGCCAGGCTGAGGTTTGCAAAAGACCATAAGGATTGGACCGTAGAGGACTGGAGTGACGTCATCTTCTCTGATGAGACCAATTTTCAGCTTTGCCCAAAACCTGGTCGTCTAATGGTTAGACGGAGACCTGGAGAGGCCTACAAGCCACAGTGTCTCGCACCCACTGTGAAATTTGGTGGAGGATCGGTGATGATCTCGGGGTGCTTCAGCAAGGCTGGAATCGGGCAGATTTGTCTTTGTGAAGGACTCATGAATCGAACCACGTACAAGGTTGTCCTGGAAGAACACTTGCTTCCTTCTGCTCTGACAATGTTCCCCAACTCTGAGGATTGGTTTTTCCAGCAGGACAATGCTCCATGCCACACAGCCACACATGCCACACATAATGTGTATATATGTATATATATATATATATATATATATATATATATATATATATATTGTTGTCGTCAATCAAGGTGTGGATGGAGGACAATCAGATCAAGACCCTGTCATGGCCAGCCCAATCTCCAGACCTGAACCCCATTGAAAACCTCTGGAATGTGATCAAGAGGAAGATGGATGGTCACAAGCCATCAAACAAAGCTGAGCTGCTTGAATTTTTGCACCAGGAGTGGCATAAAGTCACCCAACAGCAATGCGAATGACTGGTGGAGAGCATGCCAAGACGCATGAAAGCTGTTATTGAAACTCAGGGTTATTCCACAAAATTTTGATTTCTGAACTCTTCCTAAGTTAAAACATTAGTATTGTGTTGTTAAAAAATGAATATGAACTTGTTTTGTTTGTATTATTTGAGGTCTGAAAACATTGAATCTTTGTTGTTATTTTGACCAGTTGTCATTTTCTGCAAATAAATGCTCTAAATGACAATATTTTTATTCGGAATTTGGGAGAAATGTTGTCAGTAGTTTATAGAATAAAACAAAAATGTTCATTTTACTCAAACACATACCTATAAATAGTAAAACCATAAAAACTGAAAAATTTGCAGTGTTCTCTTATTTTTTTTCCAGAGCTTTCTATGTATATGTTTGTATATGTACATTGTACAATGTATATTTTTGTCTATATATATATATATATATGTATATTTCGTATATGTATATGTCGATATATATATATATATATATATATATATATATATATATATATATATATATTGTTGTAGTTTTCCCGCCGCGCCGGCGTGCGAGCGACCGCTTTTAGCTACTCGCAGCCGCGCGCCCACCGGATGTGGCAAACCTCATCGCAGCTTTTGGATAAACGCCAAAATCCAGCTATGGGTGTGTTTTTAATCACACCGAAAATCAGCCAACTATTCTGTCCATGCGTGACAGGGTCCAATCGCTGAATTGTCGATTTACCTAAGTATGCGCGCAGACAGAAATGCCGGGGATTTACACCTCGACAGGACCTGCTTGGAAACGAGCCGCTTCAGCAGCTCGCTCCGTTTGTGATTTGTCGAGCAGTGTATATCGCCAAGCCCCGCCGGATCCGATTACTTTGTCGGCTATTTAAAAGCCCGCTAATATCCCGAATGCAATATGGCAGCTCAATTGAAGGAAAGGACGCAACAAACACGTGAACATTCAACAAGGACATTTATTTGTTACACACGTATGCAATCAAACACGTATGCAATCCTGCACGTATGCAATCATGCAGGAACGAGCAAGACAAAGAACTACAACTGTTCTATTATTATTAATTTACATGCACTTAACAGTTCTACTTATGGACAAGGCGCCATGACATTCATACAAAGAAATACCCCAGGAAAGGAAAGGGCAGAACTGGACCTCATGGGTCTTTAATAGTTCACGGAGCTGTGGAGACTGCAAGAGCTCCGAGAAGCCGTGCTGGTTACCTGTCACCCTCGTGGTGACTCGCCGGGCCCTGCTTCGGTGGCCCTGCCCGCACTCCGCTGGACTCCACCCGTGCCTTCAACGGCGATCCGGTTGGCGACTCCCCTCCGGCGCCTCCATCGACCAAAGAGAGAGACCAAGCAGAGGGACTCTCTTTTCACTTGCTGACAGACTCTGCTGCACTCCCAGACTGCAGACAATTGCAGCTTGACTCCGCTCCCAGACTTCATGGCAAATCCAGACTGACTTCTTAGCGTTTCAGCCCGGCCTTTTATCGCCCCGGCGCTCCCTTCACGGGGGGGGGGGGGGGAGGGGGGGACATTCCAGAGGGGTTCGGCTCGGCTCCTTTTGGCCTGCTCTCGGACATTCTTTCTTTTCGCCCTTCTGAGGGAAAATTCCAACAGAGCTCGGCTGGCTGTTGTTGTTTTCCAACCGTCATTTCTATTTATCCGTTCTGAGGGATATCGGGGCGGGAGTTGTTGAGATGTTGTTGTTGCAGTGGGGTTAGCGCTGTGGTGGGGATGGCGTGGTTGTTGAGAGGCAGTTGTGGTTAGCGCTGTGGTGGGGATGGCATGGTTGTTGAGAGGCGGTTGTGGTTGTTGAAGTCGTGGTTGTTCCAAAATAACGATAGCAAAAGAATAATGGCTGACTCGAAGATCACAAGCCCAGTTACACGAATAAACTCCTTTCGACATCGGTGGGGAAATCTAATCTGAACACACTTATCGACATAACTGATCTCTGGGAAGCCTGAATGGTGTTCTGTGAATTTCCACAACCGTAACAATGTGTGTATATGTATATGTATATATGTATGTATATATATATATATATATATATATATATATATATATATATATATATATATATATATATATATATATATATATATATATATATATATACATACAGGGTGTTCCAAAAAGACCTGGCCAACTCTGGTTGTTAATGTATTTAGAACCACAAATGATACAACACTGTTTGGTTTATATGCTACAGAAACTCACAAAGTTTTGTGCACATCTTCAATACACTTCAATGTGAGCTCAATTTGTCACACACAGGACATCAAGGAAGTTCACGACTTCTTGCTTTGTTCAGATCAGCTTGTTTGCATCTACCAATGCGTATTCAGCTGTGATCCGAGAATGAAGATCCTGCAGGTTTGCCACCTTGGTGTTGTGGACAACACTTTTGACAAACCCCCACAGAAAAATTTCAAGGGGGGTTATGTCTGGTGATCATGGAGGCCAGGCAGTTGGTCCGTCTCGGCCAATCCAGCGACCTGGAAATTTTTCATTCAGGACGGCTCAAATGAGGGGGAGCGACGTCCTGTTGAAAAATGATATTGGGTTGCAGGTCTTCAATCTGTGGGAAAGCAAATCCTTCCAACATGTTCATGTAAATTATTGAGGTCACTGTATTCTCAGGAAAGAAAAATGGACCCACCAAGCGGTCATGGAGAAGGCCACACCACACATTGACCTTTGGACTGTCGCGTATGTGTTCATTGACGACGTGGGGGTTTTCAGAGCCCCAGATCCTTACAATGTTCCAGTTGACCTTACCTGATGCATGAAAGCAAGCTTCATCTGTGAACATGACCTTCAGGTAGTCTTCGTCATCCTCTATGTGACTGAGCATTTCCAAGGCAACGCCTTGCATTTTGATCCGTCATTTGGTTTGTGTACCTGCAGAATCTGCATCTTCGAGGCATAACGTTCCATTCTTTTATGCAAAATCCTGTGCACAGTGGTGATTGGTACTCCCAGTTCTCTGGATGTGCATCAAGTTGATTTTCTGGGACTTTGTTGAAGTGATTCATGCACTTGTTCAACATCTGCTGCACTTGTGCTTGGTTGACCGGTACTTTTCTGTTTCTGACAATTTCCAGTCTCCTTAAACCCAATGTACCACTCTCTGATACTAGTCTGCAATGGCAGATTCCTTCCATACCTTGTACGAAAATTGCGCTGAACTTGCGTGTCGGATCTCGTCTCGATGAACCATTCAATGCACTGAGCTTTCTCCTCTGGAGTCACCATTTTCTTTTGCATTGCACCATCAGACCTGAAAATGCAGAAAATCTTATGAGTTTCTCTGTCATATAAAACAAAGGGTATCATTCTGTCATTTGTGGTACTAAATATGTTAACCAGTTGTCCAGGTCCTTTTGGAACACCCTGTCGACACACACACACACACACACACACACACACACACACACACACACACACACACACACACACACACACACACACACACACGATCCACCCACATCTCTCACCTCTGAATGAAGGGAATAGCCAATCAACTTAACCCAGGTGGCTGGGATTATGAAAATAAATTAACTCCTCCCATGCTGTTCTCGCTAAATAAGCTGTATAAAGAAACCAAGAAGGCCTACTCAAGGTCGGTGCTTTGCTGTTTCAAACCCTTCCCAGAGTTCCTCCACAGCTACAAAGACATTTACAAATGGTACATACATTTGATTAGTACAACAAAATTTAAATATGCATTCCAATAAAATCGACATTATCGAAGCTTTTCGACTTGCACTCCTCAGGATAACACCGCAAGCAGATGCAGAAGAAGCACTAAAATCTCACTTTTAAAGTTACAATGTAATGTCCTCAACATTCATTGGTTGAGAGAAAGAAAGGATGAGATTGCCTGATTGATGGAACCACAGAGGATCATGAATAATGAGTCGGTGGAAATGAAATGAGCCATCATAAATAATGAATAGGCAGAGATAAATCACTAAGAACCGGAGGAAACGTGATTCCAACACCTAGGAAATACAACGCGACCGCGCATCTCGTTTAGAGAAACAAATGGCAAAAAGACGATTGCAACTCTGGAAATGAGGAGACCTCTCCAAGGAGGTTTGCGACACGATTAGACCTGTCAGATTGCAAAGACCTAGGATGTATTGTCTGCCAAAGACTCATAAAGAAAGTGTTCCTCTATGGCCGATCTTTTCAATGACTGCCTCTGCACTGCATGAACTCGCCAAATGGTGATGTGAACTATTGCAGCCAGCACTGAGCAGTGTCTCAGAACATGTAATTGCGGATTCATTCACCTTCGTCGATGCCATATGGTCCATCACACACCCAATCGATAATTCCACAATGTGTTTATATGATTTAGCCAGTCTATTCATGAATGTCCCACTGACAGAAGTGATTGAAATCTGCGTGCAACTTCTGTATCATAGTGACTTGACACCTCCACCAATCTCTGAGTCTGTCTTCATTGAATTTATGAATATGGTGACCCATTCTGTCGAGTTCAGTTTCAATGATTCAATGTATACCCAGATTGATGGTGTCACAATCGGATCCCCTCCAGGCCCCGTCTTGGCAAACATCTTTGTCGGTTACTGTGAAAAACGTGTCTTTGCAGATCCACATTCTGGAATTCAACCCCCTTCCATCTATCGTCAGTACGTGGGTGACATCTTTGCTGTCTTCGAGTCAACCTCAACATGTAAAGTCTTCTTGGCATACCTGAACTCTCTCCATCCATCCCTAGAGTTCACCTTGGAGATGGAACGCTCCAGCATGCTTCCCTTCTTGGACGTCTTCGTTGAGAAATCAGCCGATACTTATAAAACCACAATCTATCGTAAGTCTACTTTTACCGGACAGTATATCAGGTGGGACTCTTCCAGTTCCTCTTTGCACAAGATTGGATTGATTGGTGTATTGGGCAATAGAGCAATAAAGATCTGCTTTACAGATAAACTCAGTGCTGAAATTGAGACCATCAAGACGATTCTTCTTGATGATGGGTATCCTGAAAAGGTCATCAATTGACATATATGCAAGTCCCTGAACCCACCAAAGAATTATATAATCGGTCCTGGTAAATGTCCTGTATACCTACATCTACCTTGGAAAGGCGATGTGTCTCACCAGTTTGAAAACCAGATCAAACGGACAGTGTACCATTCTTACTATGCGGTTCAATCATGATACTTTCACCACCCGCCAGTTGCTTCCATCAGTCCAGAAAGATGTTCTACTCGCCTTTCATGCAAGTAAGATTATTTACACATTTCAGTGCCAGTGAGATGCTCGGTACGTGGGCCGCACATCTTTGAGATTGAAGGATCACATTGAACAACACGTCTCTTTGGGGATCAGATGGGGTCAGTCAACTGAACAGACACAACCAACTTGGGTTTTAAGAAAGTACAGAGTTTGACAACTATTCCCTGTGCCTATGCAATTGGTCACCATTTACTGAATAATCCTCAGTGTGCAGAGCAATATTGTCTTGGCTGGTTGAAAATCCTGAGTGGAGGACGCGGTTTAGCTCAACTTCGTGCAATGGAGGCCACATTCATCAGGTCAACCAACCCTATTCTTTGTACACAGAAGTAACTTGTCCAAACTTTATATCTATTTTGACTATGATGGCTCGACTGTGTGACAACTGAACCACAGTCAACATTGAGTTATCATGAAAACCACCCCCAACTCCCCTCCCCCTACTCGCCCTCAGCTAATTAACATTACGTTTCTACCGATTCTTGGTGATTCATCTCCGCCTAATTATTATTCATGATGGTTCATTTCTGCCTCCTCATTATTCATATCATGATGCTCTGTGGTTCCACCAATCAGGTAATCTCATCCTTTTTTTTTTCTCTTTACAAATCAATGTTGAGGACATTACATTGTAACTTTATAAGTGAGATTTTGGTGCTTCTTCTTCATCTGCTTTCGGTTTTATCCTGAGGAGTGCAAGTCGAAAAGCTTTGATAATGTCTATTTTATTGAAATGAATAGTACACACATGAGAATCCCAATGCTACACACCCCCTAAGCTATCGGACCGGTTTTATCGCTTATTGGTGAATCGTCAGCGACAGCACAGACAGCAATGCATACCAACGAGGCTCCCAAGCATGTACCAAATGCAAAGGTCAAAAGCAGTCAACATATAAATAATAAAGAAAGACTCACCCACATCTCTCACCTGTGAATGAAGGGAAGAGCCAATAAACTCTCACCTAATCAACTAAGCCCAGGTGGCTAGGATTATATAAATAATTGACACCTCCAATTCTCTTCTCGCCGAAGAGGCTGCATAAAGCAACCAAGAAGGCCGACGCAAGGAAAGCGCTTTTCTGTTTCAAACCCTTCCCAAAGTTCCTCCACAGCTTTCAAGACATTCACAAATAGTACCCGCATAAGAATCCCAATGCTACACACCACCTCAGCTGCCGGACTGGTTTCATTGCTTATTGGCGAATCATCAGGGACAGCACAGACAGCAATGCATACCAATGAGGCTCCCAAGCATGAACCACTTGCAAATGTCAAAAAATTCGAAATAGCCATAATTTGAAACAGTTCTGTCTTTGGGACAACTACACTTTCTTCAGCATTGATTACAGAATGATAAACAACCTCTCGTTCCAATCCTGGATCAAGCTCTGTGGCATAATGTGTTTCCATCTTGTGTGAAAAAATATTTGGGGAAACCAAACTGTCACTGGAGGGCACAACAAAGCATTCGATCAAAATCCATCACAAGAGGGCACTATCACTCATTGACACCAATTTTCACCCGCTTTAGGTGGGGAGGAGGGTGGGGGTCATGAACACCCTCAGATCACAATCATCACTGCAACCAAACCCCGAATCATGAAGCCAGTTGCGGCTCGGATTCTGAGCAGTTGGAGTCAACAGACCATTTATAACCAAATACTGGTCTCCCATCACTACTTTCTCAAACATCCACTCATCCTGGGAATTCTTTCAAAGAAACTTGCTCTCCCTCATGCACAGATTTATCCCCTCTCGTCTTCAGTTGTCCTATCCTTCCTCCTGCCCTTGGTTCACTGAAGCTTGTGGCGAGGCAGTTGTCCTGAAACAACTTGCCTTTGCTTCATGGATAGCAAACCCAGCTGAGGGTAATCTCAGTTCCTTCCATAAAACTCGGAACAAGTGTGTATCTACCCTCAGGAGAGCCAGAAAACATCTTTCGAAGCTCATGTCTGAACTCTCAAACCTCTCTCCCTCCTCCAAATCCTGGTGGTGTCTAATCAAATCTGTTTCTGGTGTATGTTCCCCCTCCATCCCCTCTCTTACCTCAAATGGCCGCACACGTGAAAAGACTGAATGCCTAAACTCGGTGTTTGCATCGAAATCTTCTGCCCGAAACCCATCACTTTCTGTGCCCACCATACCCAGTCACACCCAACTGTCCCAAGATTCTGTGTCCTTTTTTTCTGACAAAGTGGAGCGTTTGCTGTTGAACCTCGACCCAGATTCTGCAACAGGTCCAGACGGCATCAGCCCACGTGTCCTAAAAACCTACTCCTCTGCTCTTGCTCACCCTCTCTCTGTTCTATTCACCTTCTCATTTGCTCAAGGTCATCTGCCATCTGTTTGGAAATCAGCAAACATTACTGCCCTGCAGAAAAAAGGTATAAAAACAGATCCCTGCAATTACAGACCAATCAGCCTTCTCCCAATCATCAGCAAGGTTATGGAATCCATCATTGCTTCAGACCTTAAATCCTTCCTCTTCTCCAATTGCTTTATTTCCGATCATCAATTTGGTTTCAGACCAGGTCACTCTACTCTGGATATGCTGCTTCTGCTCTCCCAACAATGGATGGAGGTACTCAATGCCGGACATTAAATCAGAGCTATATCCCAAGACATATCGCATGCTTTTGACACTGTCTGGTACCCTGCCCTACTCACCAAACTCTCTTCCTCTGGTATCCAAGGCCATTTCCACTCATGGCTCACAGACTTCCTCTCCTGTCGCAGTCAACGAGTGGCCCTAAATGGAGTTCTTTCATTCCCTCTTCCTGTCCAGGCTGGAGTTCTTCAAGGCAGCGTTCTGGGCCCTGTTTTTTTTTCTGGTTTTCATAAATGATCTCTCCGCCTCTCTGGAAAATCCTCTTTATCTCTTTGCTGATGACTCTACCATCTGCCATCCCTCAGACCGGCAAGCAGCAGCTTTTTCGCTCACTGCAGATCTGGGTAAAATCACAAACTGGTCTGAAACGTGGAACATGTCTTTCAATCCGGACAAATCTCACACTCTCACTATGTCTTTCCGAAAGGACCGTTTGGAACCCCCCACTCTCCCCCCCAATCTACTTTCTCAACAATCCTCTGGAAGAAGCCCTTTCTTTCAAGCTTCTGGGTCTCACTCTCTGCCATGATATTTCCTGGGAAAGCCACATTTCCAACCTGGCCTCCAAAGCCAGTCGCTGACTGGGAATCCTCCATTGTGCAAAGTCCTTCCTCGGCCCACCTGAGCTCCTGACCACATACAAAGCGTTTGTCCGCAGCCTGATGGAGTACTGCTCTCCCCTCTGGGCTGGTGCTCCTGCCTCCCACCTTTCTCAGCTTCACGCTGTAGAAACCAAGGCATTTTGGATCATTGGCATCTCCCGCAATGAGGCTGAGTTTTTGGGCTTCTCACTCTCTCACCGCAGGCAGGTCGGTGGTCCTTTTGTTTTCTCCCATCTCCTCTCCGGTCTCGCCCCCCCCCCCTGCTCTATCTGTGATTTCTCCCCACCATATTTCTGCAGGGCACTCAATGTCCACCAACAACCCCCTTCTTGTAAAACTACCAAAATCACAAATCACTGCTCACCTTCACTCTGTCATTCCTCTTTTTTTCCTCCATTTTTTCCTCCATTTCATTCCTCTTTGGAATAAACCCCCTCACTCTGTTCAATCCCATTCTTCCCTCCAAGCCTTTGAAACAGCTGTTCACCACCACCTCTTATTGTGCCCCATCAAAATCCTCGATCTTTTCTGTCCCTGTTGATCCACCCCAAACCCACATCCTTCAAATTCCCTGCTTGCCTTCCTGAAAGCCCCTGTAATATCCATCTTGTATACCCTATGTTACCCACCCCATCCCTCTCCCTTCCACAGATTTCCTTATGTCTCTGTTCCCCACTGTTTTATCCTTCCCTCTCCTGCCCTTGTTGTCTCATGCCCCCCCCCCCTGCTGTTGGTTGTGCATTAGCTCTCATACGAGCCTCGACAAGGCAGACAAAAAGGATATAAAAAAACAACATACCTCCGCCAGGCTGAATAGTTTACATTTCGTGTGCCACTGATAAGTTGGATCTGATTCCAGACCTTAACCAAAATCAAATCGGCTTGTTCTTGTCACCAAACCAACTCTTCCACCACGTTTTGTCACAAGTCATCCACAACTTTTAGAGATAGCATGCTGCATCATAATGTTTGGCCCCTTCTCTCAATGGTGAAGAATCACCTGAAAAATGTTCGAATCCGGATCTGGATTCAGATCGTCACCAAAATCGAATCAATTATAGTCCGGTCATTTAAGGGTAATTTTTGGTCCGATATTTACCTGCTGGACAAAAGCACCAAATTTGGCATGGAGGTAGCCAATGACGAGACAAATAATTTTCACTGAAGAGACAACCGAGATCGTGACCGTCAAGGTCAAAGGTCAAAGGTAGCTTTTCCTTGAAAACCAAGGTAACATCTAAAGTTCAATTTAAAAAGGTCTAAAATTAGTTTGACAGCTTCCTGCTGGAAAGAAGAGTTGAAGGAAGGGTGCTTTGTTATTCCACTAATTATTGATGACATTTACATATGCAAATTATTTGCATAATTTATGCAGGAAGTACGAAATTTTCATATTTTCCTCCTGTATTATAAAAGCCCCCTATAATTATCGGTTATTGGAGCCAATAATTGACAAGATTGCGTCATTGTTAGTACCTGGTAGATGTGGATAACTGATGTTAAAAATAGCATATGCAAATTATTCTGTTCTACGACAAGTGACCGCTTCAGGGTTAATGGGTTCAGATGCGAGATCGTACATAGAAAACAATCCCCTACCTTTACACAACACAGATGCATTTGCAGAGACTTGTGCGGTGAAGGCTGGCCTTCACGCATTTGCAGTTTTTTCAGGGCTTATTGCAGGAGCACCGTATGAACTCCCGGCACGCACGTGAAACCTTTGGTATGGTCATCCAGACCGGGTGCCAGGATTCCTGTTGTCTGACCCATCCAAACTCTGAGGGCAATACGGCTGTTCGTTTCGGAACATCACTGGTGAGCCATATGCTGGCCTGATGTATGGTGCGTCTCACGTGATGCAGTAGCGAATTCTGAAAAATGCCAGCAGTACTTTTGCAGTACTGTTGGTTGTGCGTTAGCTCTCATACCAGCCTCGCTAAGGCAGACAAAAAGGATATCAAAAAAAACAACAACATACTTCCGCCAGGCTGAATAGTTTCCATTTCGTGTGCCACTGATAAGTTGGATCTGATTCCAGATTCCAGAAAATGAATTTGGGTCATGTGAAAATGAAAATTCCACAAGGTATGTTGATCAAGTGACCAATCTCTCTCACCGGTGTCGGTGGTAATCTGTTTAATGGCCTTGGTTTCTTCCTGAACATGTCAATTCTGGCAACATTCACCTTTGAGATGTCACACTTCTGATACATTTGCACGACAAAGGCTTCAAGCGTGGCGAAGTGATCATCTGTTACCTCGACCGTACAGAACGGATGCTCCGTGATGTATGCGAAGGCGGAGTTTACATGCGGATACCGATCCCACGTTTTCCAAGCGTTTGTTTTGCTGGACCAGTGGAAACCGGATGTTGTATCACACCCTGTCGGTGCTTGAAACATCGGTAAAGATTTCGCTTTATCACTGATTTTGTGGCAGCTGGATCGAACAGATTAACACGAGAAGTTGCGACCAAGTCCGAAAGCAGCCCATAATACCATATCTGGATGCTGATGAACAAGCCGACCATACGTTCCGATGAGGATTACCAGAATGTCGGTATCAACACTTCTGGTCTGGATGATTCGATGGCCGTGATCGAGCGCATCTTTGACGTGGATGTCAACTCTCATGTCAGCCTCCTCGTGATCGCAGGTGTAAATATCTCGAGTCTCGCCACTTCTTTGTCCTGGAACGTAAACAAATGATATAGAATAGAGAAAGGAATTGTAAGCTCACCAGCGGTAGGTCGTGCCAACGATAATATTATATCGTACCTGACATGATTAGCTTAGCTCTTTTCCCGGTGGTAGAGTAATGCAGGCGACTGTTGCGTTCAAATAGTCAAATAGCTCCTGTTTGTTTTCGTCCACTTTGAGGAATTCCTCCCATTTGCTGGGAAGTTTGGTCTGGTGTCCCACTTTTATTCTATTGCCAGTTCCTCGCCGTTGTCTCGTTGCCACTTTCAAGCTATCGGGAATGTATGTGTCCCACACAATGTCCAGTCTGGCAGATGTTTCAAGTTGTTGCAGTATGTATGGAACAGACACCTTTGTGGAGTACTCTTCGAACGTTTTCACCGACATTCGTGGAAGGGCATGGATTATCACAGCTCCATCCACGATTTTACAGTCGAACGCTCTCGGTGTCTCCATGGAATCATCATCGGCTTCTGGCATACAAGCGAGCAAGTTCGACTTCTTGGTGAAGTATATCGAACCATGGTCCGAAAGTGAGGGTGGATAATCAGTCGTTTCATGGGAGAAGAACTCCTGCATGTCTCCTGATCGGTTTTGTAGCGACACATATAATTGTCCGAATAAGGCAACGTCTTCTCGGAGCTCGATCAGCTTCAGCATCCTTTTCGACACCATTTTCTTACCGCAGTTGAACAAATGCAGAATATTCCGTTTTATCGGTTTGTGAATTGTCTCTGTCCTGTCATCAAGGACCGTGCGACTGAACTCTGCGAACTGGGATTTACCAGTGTCTTCTAGTGTACGGATACATTCTACTGTCGAACGTGAAGCACATTGTCGATTGAGATTGACAGGCTCCGGGAAATGGTCCATGAAAGGATTTCCCATTTCAACAATAGTATCGTACAAGCGACGAACTTGACCATGGGACGTCTTTTGGCTGGAGTATCCTGAATCATGATTATCACATGATGTTTCTCCACTGATACTGAGGTCATCTTCAAAATCCATCAGTATCCGCGACTGTTCGGGTCCCGACAGAAGCCATTGCCTCAGCAGGACAGGGTTTTGGAGCAGCCCAATCACACCGCCACATCCTTTCACGATCTTGTTATGCTCATAAAAAATGTCAGTGTAATTTATTAACACATGGCATGTTTAAGGTTACACCCTCCATCACACAAACATTCATGCTGGGCTGACTACCTATTACAGTGAAACCCCTCTAATTCGACATCGAAACCCCTATTATTCAACATCCATTCAACACCCCCTCTAATTCGACATATATATATATATATATATATATATATATATATATATATATATATATATATATATATATATATATATATATATATATATATATAATGCCCAAAGGGAACTAAAGTTTTTTTTTTTTTTAATTTATATTTATTTATTTATTTTTGGCTTCATGTGAACCGCTCTAATTTGACATCCCCCTGATTCAACAATATTTGGCCTGACCCGAGCAATGTCGAATTAGAGGGTTTTGATTGTACCTATTACTGTAGCACAATCGAGAGGGACCCATACTCCACACTAACCATAACCACCACGACAGAACACACACAGAAATAACCAGCCAAAACCGCCAGACTGCTTGGGTGTACAGAATTTCTTTAAGGCCTATCTACAACACTACTCACTACACCCAGCTTCAGCTGTTCGCTGTCTAGACGTCATTGTTGTTGATTAATAACCAAATTCTTGCAGAAATGTCATTAATTTCACATATGCCCTTCTTAGATTCGCATATTTCCGGCTTCTGCATTCTTTAGTCGGTCGAATAACCTCAAAAACATGCAATTTCATGATTGAGAGAAATTGAAACACCACTTACAGCCGCCATTTGTCCATTCTTCTTCTGTTCCTCCAGGAGAAATGGAGCGCAAACAGGGCGGTTTCGTCATATTTCCTGTTTTGTTCCTTTACAATGGAGCATCTCGCAGCGGCTTCGCCCATCACAATTTAATTATCTCTGACGCCCTCTTGCTAACAATTAAAAGTCTATCTCGATTGTCTCTTCATTGAAAAATCTTTATTAGGATACATAGAGTCTTCATTGGAAGTTTTTGACACTTTTGTCCAGTTAGTAAATATTTTTACCCTAACTGACCGGACTATTAGTCCTTTTCACACACCCAACTTGTCCACCAAGTTTCATCCGAATCCGTCCTCTACTTTTTGAGATGTATGGATTTGGATCTTGACCAAAATTAAACAAATTCGTCCTCGTGGCACTCCGAACCTGTGCACCAAGTTTCGTGTGAATCCATACATAATCTTTTGAGATATTGTGCTGTATATCGTTTTTGGCCCCATCTCTCAACTTCATCCACAGAATTCATTCACAGAATTTAAATTTCAACGTTCATACGTAATAAAGAAGTCATTTGGAGGAGGAAGAAGACTATATCCACTGGTGTAGGAGGAAACCTTCTGCAGCCTTGAGAGAAATGATTTGTTGGTGCCCCCAAACAACTGTGACTGACACAAAATTCATATTGACCCAATTTCTAACACGAACAGCTGCGCCTCCGCATTGCAATTTATTGGCTCCACCGAACTGCCATTTATTGCGACCTTCGATTGCACTACCATTCCAAAAATAAATTCTGAATTTCATCTGTGAAGGCTAGCAGGATAGCTTACAGGTATGCACACTTGCCTTTGATCTGTCTCGTCTGGGTTCGAATCTCGGCCCAACTATAAATTGCCATCCTGGTGCTTCGCAGATACAGCGAGTGAGGTATCATTGTGTGCTTTGTTCATCGGAAGGACGCTATGCCAGAGGACCCTTCTACCAGCACCGGTCGTTGGTGAACGTGAAAAGCCCATGGTGTTCTATCTATGTGTGTGAGAGCGTGTGAGCTATCTCCGGCACCCTGAACAACTTACAAATTCCTGCCACGATTGACTGCTGAAAAGGCAAACCAGCCAGCATAACCCTTGCCAGGAGACTGCTTCGGCAACACCAACGTGATGTCGAGTGTGGTACATTGATTGATAATGATCACAATGACTATGCAAAAGTTTTCAAGTAACTTGGACACAGTAGGAAATACTTTGACCCCTAAAGCCTGTGCTTTATCAACATCACATTAATTCAATCTATCAGTTTGTCTCTTCATTTCCACTGGTGAACAGTGGGAGAGACACAGATCTAACAAGGGTGTTGTTTTTTTTTTAGCTCGCCTGTTCGAAGAACAGAGAGCTATAGCGATACCCCCGGCGTGAGCGTGAAAATGTTAAATTTTTTGATGAAAATTATTTTTAACCTCTGCCATCGAAGATCGGAGGTGACTGTTTTCACCCCTTTCTGTTTGTTTGTTTGTTTGTTTGTTTGTAAACAGTATTATGGAAAAACTCCTCGACTGATTTCGATGAAACTTGGTCGGGGAGGGGGGTTAGGTTTGGTCCAAGGATCATGCCATTAGATTTTGGACTTGGTTCCCCCCCCCCCCCCCAAAAAAAAATTTCGAGAAAAAAATGTTTTTTTTGCATTTCTACATGTTTTCAGTGATTTCCAACCCCCAAAATTTTTTTATGTATTTCTACATGTTTTAAGTAATTTCCAACCCCCCCCCCTAAAAAAATTGTTGGAGAATAAAAAATTTTTGCAACTTTTTTTTCAACAAAATTTCAAATTTTTTTTTTTTGCATTTCTACATGTTTTAAGTGATTTCCAACCCCCCGCCCCCCAAAAAAAAAAATATTGGAGAAAAGAACTATAACTCTCAGCACTGTTGACATCATATTTAATGAATAAGATATAAGGTTCACTTGAGTGACCCAGCAGTATTGGCGGCGGAGGTTTTGCACTCTCCCGAGTGCTCCCCCTCAAGTTTCCTTTCTAATGTTTTTATCTACCACACTTTTTTATACACGCCCGATATATATATATATATATATATATATATATATATATATATATATATATATATATATATATATATATATATATATATATATATATATATCGGGGCATATTATGTGATACTGGTCGTCCGTCTGTCTGTCTGTCCGTCCGTTCCTGTCCGCACTCTAACTCCCAAAGTTTTCAACTTTCACGTTTCATATTTGGTACATAGGTACAGACTGTGGAGACGGTGTGTCTTGACATACCTTCGTCATCTTAAGTGTTTGCCATGGCAACCGGGATGCTGTTTTCCATCCGTTCCTGTCCGCACTCTAACTCCCAAAGTTTTCAACTTTCATGTTTCATATTTGGTACATAGGTACAGACTGTGGAGACGGTGTGTTGTAACATACGTTCGTCATCTAAAGTGGTTGCCATGGCAACCAGGATGCTGTTTTCTATGTCGTAGCACAATTCTGTATATACCTTCTTGTTAGGGCGTATATTGTGCTCACTTGTGCTCTTGTTACTGATTACAATATACAAATACATATATTGCTTTATAAATATACTTCACTGAAATGCTTTATAAAAAATATTAATTATTAGACTACTTTTTAAAACGATAAATGTATAAACAGGCGAGCATTGGGTGGCTTTGACACCAACTCTGGTATTATTCACTTTTGGAGGGGGGGTGGGGAGATGAAGGTTATTGGGTGAAGAATGAGCGAACACAGCAAATTTACCTTTTGACGAGACCTCACAGGCATTGTAACCACTACACATGTGTACAATCATCCATCCATACCCAACCTATCCAACAGTCTTATGGCCTTGGCCCTTGAGGTATGCACACTCGCCTTTGAACCTAACCTACAGATGTCTTTACATCAACAGCACAGCCAAGCCCTCAGCCAATGATGCTACTCACAGCCACATGCTGCATACGAAAAAAGGAGGAAGACTACCAGTCCTGTCAATGTATATGTACCCCGCTATCCAAAATACTTATTGATCGTGATACCTATTAATCCACAATGCTTATTGATACCTATCAAGTTCCAGTTCAAGCCGATCTACTGTTTCTGCTGCCGCTACCTTCCAGGGAGACTATTCCTTGCATTAACTACTCCCTGAGTGAAAGACCCCTACCTGACTACTGTCATAACTCTCCTTCTTTATTCTTAGGCTGTGGCCTGTCACTGTCCATTCTGCTGAAAATCACTTCTGCATTCTTTTTGTCTATACCCTTCATTATCTTGAACAACTCCATCCGATCCTCTATAATATGTAAAGTCCTGCATCCTTCAGTCACTCCTCATAGCTTAGCCGAGTTAGCTCCGGAATCAATCTCGTTGCTGAATGATAAACTTTTCACGTCGATGATGAATCCACGTCTAACTTGAAGGTCACTCGGTAGGGCACATACCTCCGCCATGTAATGCCTGATCCAACAGAACATATCGGGCTCAATACATTTTTGAAATATACTATATATCGTTTTTAGCCCCATCTCTCAATGGTGAAGAATCAGTTGAAAATTAAATAAGTCTCGTATCCAGATATAGATTCGGATCTTCAACAAAATTGAATCAATTCCTCCGAGTAGCACTCCCAATCTATTCACCAAGTTTCGTGTTAATCCATCCTTAACCTTTTGAGATATTGTGCTATACATCGTTTTTGGCCCGATCTCTCAATGCTGAAAAATCACTTAAAAAATTCTCAGATCCGGATCTGGATTCGGATCTTCAACAAAATTTAGTGTTGCTGTCCATGGCTGGTCAGGTCACCTCCACAAAAAAAAAAATAAAAAAAATAAAAACGATTGCTTAAACTGTGGCCAAAAATTGTGTGACAGACAGACAAACGCTGCAGACCAACATATTTGTTCAAAAATTTTTTTCACCAAGTAATACAGATAGAAAGGGGTGAAAACATAACCTCCTTCACCTTTGGTGGCGGAGGTAAAAATGCATTTCTCCCTGATCACGTACACTGCTCTCAAAACGTGTCATTTATTGTCGAAGCTTAAGGTACGCGGTGGAGCACACACCTCCCTCAGGTTGAACAGGTTACATTTTGTATCGCACTGATAGGCCGGGTCTAAATCCGGACCTTTACAAAAATCTCATCGGCTTGTTCTTCTCACCTCCCCAACTCCTCCACCTAGTTTTGTCGTAATCCGTCCACAACTTTTTGAGATCTCGTGCGATGCATAGTTTTTAGCCCCATCATTCAACGGTGAAGAATCACTTTGAGAATAAAAAAAATTCATGTCCGGATCCAGATTCGGATCTTCACCAAAATCGAATCAATTCGTCCTTGTCGCGCACGCAACCTGTTCAGGACCTGTTTGACTTTGACTTACTTGTTCGACTCGTTCAGGAGCTGATAAACGTGACTCCGCCCACTGTAATGTGTCCAAAAAGCTTCCCACCACTCACCCCTCATGAATCGTCGAAATTGCTCGCTTTGTAATCTGTCTGCGTGTTGCTTTTTAAATGAACTCTTTGCATCTCCGAGAACCAGCGAGCTCCATTCCCCCCACCCATCTGGGGAAGGCGAAAATAAAGCTCTGTGACTGTGTGCCAAGGTAAGAGCGAACTACACCCATGCTGGAATCCACTTGGACCCCTTTGAGCCCCCTGAAACACCATCACAGTACAGCTTGCTAAACTATGCACAACTTGTTTAAGACAAAAGGGAAAGTTCCCAAGTAATGGAAATAAGCCAACATGATTATCCTCTTCACAAAGAGAGACAAATCAGATTTTCGAAATTATCATCAATCAAGCGACTTTCAAATATATATATATATATATATATATATATATATATATATATATATATATATATATATATATATATATATATATACATTGTATAAACTTTTCACAAGGGTCCTGACAAATCAAATGGAAGGCATTCGTGAGAGCAACCAACCAAGAAAGCACGCAGGCTTCAGAAATGGACATTCCACCATAGACCATGCACAAACCATCCATCAATTGAAGGGAAAATGTTGGGAATATAATAAACCTCTCTGCATGGTATTTGTATACCATGAGAAGGCATTGTAGAGTCCTTAGAAACAGTCGGTGCTGGACACATCACATCAACAAGGAGTGCACAAAGGAAGTGGGAAGGTCAACATCAAAAAAGGAGTTGATACAAGGTGACACAATCTCGCCCAAATGATTCACTGCCTGTCTGGAGTATACACTTTGATCACTTCCATGGGAAGATAAAGGTGTCAACATTAATGGAGAAAAGTTCAACCACCCAAGATTTGCAGACAACGTTGTTAAAGAAGAAAACTTAGAGAAAATGGAAACCTTGTTCAGGGAACTCGCTGAAGCCAGCATGAAATGTGGACTGAAGATGAACATGTCAAAAACCAAAGTAGTGATCAGGTCACCTCGAGGGCCGCCAAAAAGATGTCCAGTGTTTCCACAAAGATGACTGCATCGTCTGTGAAATCAAGGTCAGAGATCTTGACATTCCCAAACGATGCACCGCAGCTTGATCTCTCCGACATCCTCCCCAGAATCCAGTTCATACAAGTGCTGAAAAGTGTGGGGGCCAGTTCATAACCCGAGCTAACTCCAGTAACAACTGGAAATAAGTCTGAGCTGGTATCACCACATTTCACAGCACTCTCAGTACCAGAGTATAGTCCAGACATCAGATTGATCAGTTTTGGTGGCACCCCACGAAGACCAAGAATCCTCCAGAGGGCATCCCGATTCGCTGAATCAAACACTTTGCAGAGATCAACAAAGGCTGCAAGCAGCCCTTGCCAAAACTCTCATCTGCGTTCGGTGAGAACCCAAATAGCAAGGATACGGTCAATCATTGACCACTTTGGTGGAAAGCCTGACTGCTTCTGGGCACTGGTGCTCAAGCAGATGGTGGCAAACCTGATCAAGAATTATTCGTGCAAAGACCTTGCCTGGCACTGAGAGAAGCGTCACCCCTCGGTAGTTGTTGCCATCCTGGTGATTACCCTTCCCTTTCCAGAGAAGAACAACAATGCCCTCTTCCAGACATTTGGGATGATGCCTGTGTTCCAATAAGAGCACAGAACTGCATGCAATGACATGAGTGCAGCATTTCCACCAGCCTTAAGAAGTTCAGCATGGATGCCACAGATCCCAGGAGCTTTGCCCAATTTCAACCAGTTCACCACAACTTGTGTTTCTACAAATGAAGATAGATCACAGTTGATTGGAGGGTCAGCAATAGTGAGAGTAACACCCCTCAACATCCAACTCAACAGCTGGTGGGTCAGCTTGGTACAACCGCTCAAAGTAACTGACCCAGCAGGCCTTCACTTCGGACTCCTCTGTTAAGAGCCCACCACCCTCCACTCAAACTGCAGTACACCGAGGGATGGGCTTGGAGGAACGCAATGCACAAATTCCCATGTAAACAGGACGATAAATCCTGCGGGCAGGGGAATTCACGTATGGCGTTACTCCAAGCCAGTTCCTCGGTGCACCCAGACCCCCCCCCCCCCAAATCCTCACTCAGCCTGTTTGCAAACTCTTCAGCTACCCTCTCATCCTTCAGCTTGACAACATCCAGCCTTGGCTGGGAAGGTGACATTCTCCTGGATTTATGATGCAACTTCTGAGTTGTTACAACAAGCCTGTGATCGGTATTGAGGAACTGGACATTCCGGTAGTCCATGCAATTCTGGATGATTCTTCAGTAACCATAAAGTAGGACATGGCCGATATCCTTTGCCACACCAACAGCATTGGAAAACCAAGTCCAGCGATGAGCCTGTGGGTGCTGAAACCATGAACCAGCCACCCCAAGTCCATGACTTATTGCAAAGTCAAGGAAGTTATTGCTGTTCTGGTTCACAGTTCCAGACCCATGGGGACCAACACATCTCATAACTATCCCTATCAGTGACAGTCAATGCATTGAAATCCCCCAAGACGAGAAGAGCATCTCGCCTGGAGCATTGATCAACCACAGACTTGAGCGCGGCAGAGAATGCCTCCTTCACAGTAAGATCACTCGCCTCAGTCACATACAGTGATATGCAGAGACCAGGGAAACGACATCCAAGGAGTGACGAAAGTCTCATAATACTGTTACGGTTGTGGAAATTCGCATTACACCATAAAGAGTCCTCAGGTGAGATATCTCGATAGGTCCATGTGTAGTTAGCCCAAACCCGTTGTATCGAGGGAATTTATGTGATCCATCCGGGCTGCGACGCTTTGAGTTAGCCATTTTTCTGTTCTATCTTTTTATTTCAAACAAACAGCATCTCAACAACCATGCCATCCCCACCACAGCGCCAACCACACTACAACCACGCCACCTCCACCACCGACGCTACTACATCTTCGCCACTCGCCAGTCAATAAGCCCCGTGCGGTTACGATCTCCGCGGAGGAACAAAAACCACCAACGATGCTCGGGGGTTTTTTCCCGCCTGTTTATCCCGTCTAAATTCTCCGCGCTCAGTGTGGTGGAAGTGCGATCCGAGCCAGGTGAGAAAAGGTGGGGGCCTCTTTTTGGGGGAATAATTCCCTGGCCCTGAGCCAAAACTGACTCCCCTGGCCCCCGCACGAGGCGGGGTGGAAGGAGAGCGAGAGGGCACGCCCCCCTTCGAGAGGCTTCTCCAAGAAGCTTGAAGGGAGGCGGGGCCGAAAACGGGGCGGAGCGAAGGGCGGAGCCCCGCGCTACAAAAGGCGGACAGCACGGACCTTGAGGAGGTTTTTGAGGCTTCCTGTCTCCTTGTCTTCGAGAGTTCCTGTGTTCTTCGGGTTGTTTGAGCTTCTTGGCAATGCTTGTCTTGTCGGGGGAAGAGGTCCTGCGCTCGCGGCTTGGCGAGCGGCCTGTCAACGGAGGCACGAACGGGAGACACGGCAGCGCCGGTTGTGAGGTGGGCTTGCGCGTCCGGCCGAGGAGTGCCGGAGAGGGTTCGCCGGCCCGAGAGAGGTTGGGGCCAGGCACGACCACGCTGACGGTCGTGGGAGAGGGACTCACCAGCCACGAAAAGGGAAGTTGCGACTTCTTTCTTTTTCCTTTGCTTTTTGTGTAAATGCATGTGGTGGCGCCATCTGTTAAGTGAAACTGCATAAGTGTTGCTGTGTGTCGGTCTTAGTCGGTAGTATCTCTTTTTTACTGTTTCTTTCTGTGCTTGAATATGTGCTTGCTTTGTGTCCGTGTGTCACGCAATAAAACGCTTGCTTCTTGAACTGTTCCCGCTCTGCTTCGTCTCCTTTCTTTTTATTGACTCTCCATCCTGCATCTCGTAAGAGATTGGTAATGGGTGTAAGTTCCCGGGAACTAATCTGAACCGTCAAGGCCGACGATAACTCCGCTCGGTTATCTCTGCAGTACGGAACGAACCGCTTCAGCGGTTCTTGTCCATAGTCACCCTGCAGCGAGGTACAATCGCCCGATTTAACCATCCGCGTAGGTACTTAGGTAGGTCGAGTTTGGCGATCAACCCTATCCTACGCGGGTGGCCGATTGGCACGATTGTGGTGAGGTCGAAGGATCCACCCATGACTAGCTCCCGGCGTTGTTCCGAGAGGGTCACGATTGAATTGTCCGTCCGTCCGGTGGGCGACGTGGCCGATCGCACGCCGGCGGGCGCGAATTCGCAACAATACGCTCGTTGACCGGTGTTACCTCAATTATAATTGGAGTCAACTGATTGGACATAGCTACAGCAACTCCTTGGGCATGGTAACCATCAGAGCGACCGGACCAATAGTAGGTGTAACCACCCGCCATGATCTCACCACGATCCGATCTCCGAAACTCAGAGTGCTGCAATACCGATACTAAAACACTGGAGCTCAGATGATAGCAGATGCAGGTGATCATCCTCTCTTCGGGATTGGACATTCCAGGCACCCAGCTGAAGGGACCGCCTCAGGTTAACCCAAGGAGACTGCCTTCTGGTGAATGACACCTCAGCACCACCCCAACATACACCACTCCATTTCGACCCAGGAAGTTTACCCTGTGCTTTTCCTCCTATATAATCAAAGAGTGGGGGTCCCAAAGGTTTTGCCCCAATCCCATCATCTGGTGAGCTGCTCTGCGAAGGACAGCTGCACAGGATGTACTCCCACTCAGTAGGTTTTCAGTTTTCTTTGTGCGTTTTTCAGGTGTTGTGTGGAATGAAGTGTGTTACGGTGTCCGAAGTACAAATCGTGCCACCAACCTCCGAAAAAGATGTACCCAACTGCAGGAGGATGTCTGCAGACACTGGGGCACCAGATATAGATGGCCGCTGGCTCAGAAAGAACTCCTCCACCCTTTGAGAGGTCTTTTCTTTTTTATCCTGCTGAGTGTTCAGATCCACACACTCTTCTCACCATGAAGCCTGGTGGGGGAGATGGTTTAGTCACCGACAACCCGACCATGAAACAGATTAGTACAGGTTTACATGGTACTTGTAGCAAGTCACAGATATTATCTGGCCTGACCTGACCATACAGCTCTCATGGTGTTTTCCAGGGAATGAAAAGAAAGGTCAATTTAAATCCACAGTGTGCAAGCACCCAAGTAAGAATATTTTTTATTGAATTGGGGTGATTCATGACCGTTGGATTGAACGAATCGGGTTAATTTGTGACGTGTGTGTGGTGGTGGGATTGTTTTGGATGGGGATTGAAAAAGGGGTGAGCGAGGTTCTGAAGGACAAAGAGGGAAGGCTGGTGAGGAGTCACGGTTTAAAAAGAAAAGAGCGAGGGACCGTCGATGGATGGGTAGCTGGGGTTAAAGAAGGTTCAATGTATGGATCTAGATAGATGGAGGGATTGAAGAGAAATTGAACATGCTTACTCACAACGCATCTCCCTCCCAAAATCCATCTATACAAAAGGTAGGAAATCTATACAAGTACAAACTAAAGAAATATTTGGCTGGGGAAAATCCCACATGTCTCCGAATACAGAGGGGTCTTTTCCATAACCACCACAACATTTTTGTAATTGAATTTCGCTAATTTTCCACTTTGAATTCTTCTTGTAGAGCAAGTGAACAGTCACTTCTTGATGTTGATGTGTTGGATGTAGGAGACATGGGCAGGAGTAAAGACTTGAGCGACTTTGACAAGGGCCAAAATGTTATGGCCAGACGACAGGGTCAGAGCATCTCTGAAACGGCAAGGCTTGTGGGGTGCTCCCGGTCAGCCGTGGTGGGTACCTCCCGACAGTGGTCCGAGGAGGGACAAACCACAAACCGGCGACAGGGAGTTGGGCGCCCAAGGCTCATCAATGCGCGAGGTCAACGAAGGCTATCCCGTCTGGACTGACAGAAGGTCTACTATGGCACAAGTCATAGAAAATTTGAATGGTGTTTATGGGAGGAATGTGTCACAATCCACAGTGCATCGCACCCTGCTGCGTATGGGGCTGCGCAGCCGCAGACCGGTCAGAATTCCCATGATGACCCCTGTCCACTGTCGAAAGTGCCTACAATGGGCACGCGAGCCTCGGAACTGGACCTTGGAGCAGTAGAAGAAGGTCGCCTGGTCCGATGAGTCACGTTTTCTTTTAGATCACGTGGGTGGCTGTGTACGTGTGTGCCGTTTAGCTGGGGAAGTGATGGCACCAGGATGCACTGTGGGAAGACGACAAGCCGGTGGAGGGAGTGTGATGCTCTGGGCAATGTTCTGCTGGGAAACCCTGGGTCCGGCCATTCATGTGGACGTCAATTTGACACGTGTCACCAACCAAAACATCGTTGCAGACCAGGAACACCCCTTCATGGCAATAGTATTTCCTGATGGCAGTGACCTCTTTCAGCATGATAATGCGCCCTGCCACACTGCACACATTGTTCGGGAAAGGTTTGAGGAACATGATGAAGTGTTCACGGTGTTGCCCTGGCCTCCAAATTCTCCAGATCTCAATCCGATTGAGCATCTGTGGGATGTGCTGGACCGACACGTCCGATCCATGGCGGCTACACCTCGCAATTTACATGACTTGAAGGATCTGCTGCTAATGTTTTGGTGCCAAATACCACAGGACACCTTCAGGGGTCTCGTAGAGTCCATGCCTCGGTGGGTCGGTGCTGCTTTGGCGGCACGTGGAGGACCAACAGCATATGAGGCAGGTGGTCAAAATGTTTTTTGGTTCATCAGTGTACATATATGAATCTTCTTCTTCTTCTTCTTCTTCTTCTTCTTCTTCTTCATTCAGCTGCTCCCGTTAGGGGTTGCCACAGCGGATCATCCATTATGATCCACATACTGATTTGGCACAGGTTTTACGCCGTATGCCCTTCCTGACGCAACCCTGCTCACCTCTTATGACACAGGGATAAGGATTGGGTTTTGCCATGATTCCGGGCTGCCCTATACCCTCTCATAGCGCGGCCCAGCGCAGAGCAGAGCTCCCGTCCTCAAGCGATCCTCCAACCCAACCCTCCGAGTATCCGGATTATAGGCGCACGCCACTACGCCAGGTGTACATATACGTATATGTATATATATATAAATATACATATATATATATATATATATATATATATATATATATATATATATATACATATATACATATATACATATATACATATATACATATATACATATATATATATATATATATATATATATATATATATATATATATATATATATATATATATATATATATATATACAGTGGGGAGAACAAGTATTTGATACACTGCTGATTTTGCAGGTTTTCCCACTTATAAAGCACATAGAGGTCTGTAATTTTTATCA
This sequence comes from Eptatretus burgeri, assembly GCF_056783735.1. Lineage (NCBI taxonomy): Eukaryota > Metazoa > Chordata > Myxini > Myxiniformes > Myxinidae > Eptatretus > Eptatretus burgeri. The sequence continues at coordinate 37,235,959 of NC_140962.1, forward strand.
TAGGTACACTTCAACTGTGAAAGATGGAATCTAAAACAAAAATCCTGAAAATCACATTGTATGATTTTTAAAAAATAATTAATTTGCATTTTATTGCATGAAATAAGTATTTGACACATCAGAAAAACAGAACTTAATATTTGGTACAGAAACCTTTGTTTGCAATTACAGAGATCAGACGTTTCCTGTAGTTCTTAACCAGGTTTGCACAGACTGCAGCAGGGATTTTGGCCCACTCCTCCATACAGATCTTCTCCAGATCCTTCAGGTTTCGGCGCTGTAGCTGGGCAACACAGACTTTCAGCTCCCTCCAAAGATTTTCTATTGGGTTCAGGTCTGGAGACTGGCTCGGCCACTCCAGGACCTTGAGATGCTTCCAACGGAGCCACTCCTTAGTTGCCCTGGCTGTGTGTTTCGGGTCGTTGTCATGCTGGAAGACCCAGCCACGCCCCATCTTCAATGCTCTTGTTGAGGGAAGGAGGTTGTTGGCCAAGATCTCGCGATACATGGCCCCATCCATCCTCCCCTCAATACGGTGGTTGTCCTGTCCCCTTTGCAGAAAAGCATCCCCAAAGAACGATGTTTCCACCTCCATGCTTCATGGTTGGGATGGGGTTCTTGGGGTTGCACTCATCCTTCTTCTTTCTACAAACACAGCGAGTGGAGTTTAAACCAAAAAGCTCTATTTTGGTCTCATCAGACCACGTGACCTTCTCCCATTCCTCCTCTGGATCATCCAGTTGGTCATTGGCAAACGTCAGACGGGCCTGGACATGCGCTGGCTTGAGCAGAGGGACCTTTCGTGCGCTGCAGGATTTTAATCCATGACGGCGTAGTGTGTTACTTATGGTTTTCTTTGATACTGTGGTCCCAGCTCTCTTCAGGTTATTGACTAGGTCCTGCCATGTAGTTCTGGGCTGATCCCTCACCTTTCTCATGATCATTGAGGCTCCACGAGGTGAGATCTTGCATGGAGCCCCAGACCGAGGGAGATTGACTGTTATCTTGAACTTCTTCCATTTTTTAATAATTGTGCCAACAGTTGTTGCCTTCTCACCAAGCTGCTTGCCTATTGTCCTGTAGCCCATCCCAGCCCTGTGCAAGTCTACAATTTTGTCCCTGATGTCCTTAGACAGCTCTCTGGTCTTACCCATTGTGGAGAGGTTGGAGTCTGATTGATTGAGTGTGGACAGCTGTATTTTATGCAGATAATGAGTTCAAACAGGTGCAGTTAATACAGGTAATGAGTGGAGAATGGGAGGGCTTCTTAAAGACAAAACTAACAGGTCTGTGAGAGCCGGAATTCTTACTGGTTGGGAGGTGATCAAATACTTATTTCATGCAATAAAATGCAAATGAATTATTTAAAAAATCATACAATGTGATTTTCAGGATTTTTGTTTTAGATTCCGTCTTTCACAGTTGAAGTGTACCAATGATAAAAATTACAGACCTCTCCGTGCTTTGTAAGTGGGAAAACCTGCAAAATCAGCAGTGTATCAAATACTTGTTCTCCCCACTGTATATATATATATATATATATATATATATATATATATATATATATATATATATATATATATATATATATATATATATATATATATATATATGTATGTATATATATATATGTATGTATATATATATATATATATATATGTATGTATATATATATTGATACATTTGAGGGGTGGGGTATGCATTCAAAGGGTAATTAGGATGTTTAATTAGGTATGCCATGCTGTTCGAGTTTACCAGGATCTCGATGTAATAAGTAGCAATTCAGTGGTGATAAGTTGTCTAGTAAATGTTCATTTCTTCAAGGGGGAAATGATAATTGTCGCCTAATTAGATAGGGACACGGGATAGGGTAAGTGTGTCTGCGTAAACCCCTTTTGGTATTCTCTGGAGACTGGCCGTGACGTCACAGGACAGGGCTGCGGATGGCTCCGCCCCGTGATCACGATTGGCAGAAGGCGACGGCGGTGGGCCAATAAACGGCTCGATTGGAAGTGACGAGGACAGGAGGATAGAAAGGTTCTGTTCGGGGTCGAAAAAGAAGAGGAAGAAGATCGGGACAAAAAGATCGTGTTTTTTTGGTGTGGAGGCTGTTGCGTGGGAAGCATCCTTGTTGTTGTGCTGATTCGATCGTGTTCTTCATCGTGTCTTGGAGCCTTGCTGAGTCTCGTGCCTCACCTTGGTTGGCTCTGGGGTTCTGCTGACTCGGAGTACGGGGTCGAACGGCGGGCGGACCTGCCTCCCTCTCCTGCTCGCAATTTAGCGCCAGAACTGGTTCCCTGGCGGCTGTGAGCGGACTTGGGCCAGGACCAGGAGGTCGACAGCACCACGGTTTCTCCTGCCACCCCCCCCCCCCCTGACGAGAGCAAGGCCAGCTCGTCCGACGCTGATCCAGGGACAGTTGCGTCCACATCATGGTCCAGCCTGACCACCAGAAATAGCTACGTTGTGTGTGTGTGTGTGTGTGTGTGTGTGTGTGTGTGTGTGTGTGTGTGTGTGTGTGTGTGTGTGTGTGTGTGTGTGTGTGTGTGTGTGTGTGTGTGTGTGTGTGTGTACTTGGCGCCTTTAGAGGGTTTGAGATCTGTATATTCACTGGAATTGTCTGTGTTTTCCCCATGCCCGATCCCACACCATCCCGTCGAATCACCCCGGATCCCTTTTCTTGCCGAGTCTTGTTATTTCTGGTTAATAATAAAAACAAATAAACATCATCAACTCGGTGAAAAGTGACTCGTGCCACCTTCCTCGTCCCGTTTGCGGTCGAGCGATAAGAACCGCCATGTTTTGGGTTATAAACAAATAAATCGCCTCCATCGTTTCGGCTCATTCTACGTTGGCGGGACTGTTCAAGTCCCGTGGACGTCACATTGGTGTCAGGGTGTTGGATGTTCGAACCCCTCTAAATTATATACCAGGATTAAAATCTCGCCACGAATTGGAATATAAAATTATTACAGAAAAGCGCGCGAGCGCGGGAAAGTTTTGGCGGGATTTTTCAAATTTAAATTAATTGGCAGAAAACGGGACTTCTGCACCATGGCGGATGTGCAGATGTTTGAGGAGGAAGGCCACGTGTCTGGCAGCGAGTCGGGGGAAGAGGGGAGAGACGGGGGTAGGGTTGGAACCTCCCCCATTCCGAGCATGGACCGTGCTTCATCGCCTGTAACGGGGCCGGCAGCGCCGGAAACCGGCGCGATGTCGATCCAGACACTGTTGGAACGTTTAATAGCGGACATGACGGTACAAATGGCAAATCAATTCGTGACACAGAGGGCAGAAATGACGGCACAAATGGAAAATCAATTCGTGACACAGAGGGCAGAAAGGACGGCACAGGGGGCAGAAATGACGGCACAGAGGGCAGAGATGACGGCACAAATGGCAAAAATGACAGCACAGGGGGCAGAAATGACGAATCAATTGGGGGTAATGTGGGAACAGTTGGGTGCACGGATTGATTTAATGAGCGATGAATTGGGGGAAAAGATGGAGAAAATGAAAACTGAGATGCAGGAGTGTGTGGATGTTAAATTTGGAGAAATACAAAGCAAATTCGGTTGTGCAGGCCCAGAAGATCCTGCGGGAAGAGGTGAATCAGTCCATTCAACGTTTGGAACAGGAGGAAAAATTGACCCATGAGACCCTCACCACAAAACATCTTTGGCCACAGTGGGCTCCGAAATTGGATACGCAGCCACAAGGGTGTTTGATCCCTGGGCTGGATTCGGACAAGGGAGAAACTGAGAAGCGGGCCACCGTAAAAGTGATCCCCCTGGTTAATTTCGACGGGTCAGAGAGCGTTGAAGCTTTTCTGACGCAATTTGAGTGCATTTCCCGACTAAACGGGTGGAATGAGTGGGAACGTACAGGGAATCTGGTGGCAACGTTGCGGGGACCAGCCGCAGATGTGTTAAACGTGATCGCGGAGGGGATGTTGACCAGCTCCCACATTTGCGAGGCGTTGAGCCGTCGGTTTGGGTTCGCGGCAAACTGTGATCTGGTGCAGGCCCAGCTCCAGCACCGCAGATTAAAGCCGGGTGAGACAGTGCAGGAGCTGGCACAGGACATTTACCAATCAGTCAGGATCGCGTATCGGGACCTTACAGTGGAGGCATGGGACAGACTGGCACTAGAGAAATTTTTAGCTGCTCTTCCTGACCCTGAGGTCCGAGCGCTAGTGGAGTTACAGGATCCACCCACCGTTCACCGAGCGGCCGAGTGCGCGGCCAGGCTGGCCTCGTGGAGTCGGCCGGGTCGGGTTCCAGAGAGGCCATCGGTGACGATCCGACAGGCGGAGATCCAGGATCAGGGAGGGGGGCTGGGAGAAATTGGCATTACCCAAATGTTTCAGGAAATTTGCCAGAAACTGTCAAGTTTGATAAAGGGTAATCCGGTAGTTAGTGCGCCAAAGCTGCGGGGTCCAGCCCAGCCAATAGAGCAATTCGATTATGGCCGAGGGGGTCCGGAACTGGAAGAGACATTTCACCGATACTCACGGGGGCCTTTTATGGGGAGTTGTTTCCGGTGCGGGCGAAGAGGACACATGCAACGATATTGCCGGTACCCGACGATGGAGGGACCCTCCAATTGACTTTTAGACTCGGAGAGGGTGAATCCTCCTGCTGAACCGCCAGGTCTATTCGAGATGCCCTTTCATAGGTCGGGTCCGGAGATCACTGTCGGGGGTCAGGGAGACTAGATTGGGCTGAGCATATAGGGCCATGCTCGGCTGCTGAGATTGTGGCGAAGTGCCCTCCTTGGTGGAAAAAAATGAATTGTGGGAAAATTGGCATGGGTTTGTAAGTTCTGCTGGGTTTTAGAGTGACAATCGGGACAGTGGGTAATTGGTAACAAAGCGGGCACGAGTGGCTGTCCAATGGCTGGTGCGTGGATCGGGTGAGAAGTGCTGTGTGAGTTGTTTTAAGTTAAGAAGTGAAATGTATGGTGCACACATTGATTTTTTTTTATTGGACATGGTGTGGTAACAGGGAAGGTCATGGTCGGCAAAGTGTTAGAAATGCAGGTGTCACATGTAAGGCCGATGGGGTGGGGGAGTCATGTGGGTTTTGTGGGTGGGGATGATGTGCTTGTCCACAGGGATTGCTGAAGCTCACGGTGAGCGGGAATTGCGACCCCCTTCAAGGAGATTCACCACCTGGTGGCTAATGGTGACAGTGTCTGGAGGCAACTGGGAGAGGGTCTGGTTGGGCGACCAAGGCGGGTAGGACCTTGGCGACCCAGGAAGGCCAGAGGAGTCAGCGAGACCCCTTCCAGAGTGTTGTACGGGATGAGAGCTGATGGCTACCAGAGGGTGGGAATCAAAGGGAGCGGGGCGGAGAAACGTCTGGGTTGGACTAAAGCTTACCTGTGGGCATGGTTGCACCTGAGATGCCCCCATCATCTTGTGGTAACCCACCCCACGGCCACGACGGGATTCAGCCTGCATGATTAAAATGAGGACCATGACCTAGAAATGTGATGATGACCATGGTGTGAGTGTTGTGAAGGTGTGTGAGTCCCACCCGATCCCGCACAACTTGACATGTGCAGCAAGGGCATGATGTCCACATAATTTTGGGGCAAGAAAATTTGAAAATTGGCTCCCCAGGTAACGCTGGGTCTATTAGCATCCACTGCGGGAGGCGGTCAAGTGTAAATATCCTGTGAATAGTGTCGTTAAGGCTTAGAGTAGGAATGTAAAGTATAAGTGTTGTGTTTTTGTGGAACCTTTTGTTTCCCCTCCCCAGATCACTGGAAGAGTGCTGGGCAAGAGCGATGATCCAGAGGATGGAGTGCAACTTCGCTCAGTGCTCTCATGTGATAAAATAAAATAAATTAAAAAATAAAAAAACGAATGATTGTTTAGGCGAGGATAAGGCCATAAGGGGGTAGTACATTAAGCAGGATAGGTAAGTTAGCTGCGACTCGCTGCCCATTGCCCCTCCTACTTTATTTCGTTAGGTTAATTAGGTGTGAGTCAGTAAGTGTTAAGGCTGGTACGATAGCGCCTGTGATATACCTTGCAGGAGCTGCGGTACCAGAGGAGTGGGCAGTGTTAGGTTTGAGGGGGGGGTATGCATTCAAAGGGTAATGAGGATGTTTAATTAGGTATGCCATGCTGTTCGAGTTTACCAGGATCTCGATGTAATAAGTAGCAATTCAGTGGTGATAAGTTGTCTAGTAAATGTTCATTTCTTCAAGGGGGGAAATGATAATTGTCACGTAATTAGATAGGGACACGGGATAGGGTAAGTGTGTCTGCGTAAACCCCTTTTGGTATTCTCTGGAGACTGGCCGTGACGTCACAGGACAGTGCAGCGGATGGCTTCTGCCTTGTCTGCATTAGAACACAGGGCTATGATCTGGGAAATAATCACTGAGAAAGATTTCCCTCCCGACTTAACTCCCTGCATACTTTTGACTCTTCCCCATATAGTTTTGAGAGGGGTATCCGGATTAACTGATGAACAAAATGATTTCCTAGAGGTGGACTTGGCCCGTTTTATAGTTCTTTGGGCTATCGCCCTTTTCCTCTTATACTCAATAACGTCCTCCAACCTGAGGGTTTTCCTGTCTCTTTGAAGCCACCCATCTTCCCTGGATTGCTAATTTGCAATCCTCATTCCCCCAGGGGACCTTAATTTTCCTACCCACTCAAGGAATTGAGGTTGGGATTTTTTCCCAAGCAATGGTATTCATAATTTGAACAATATTCCTATTGATGCTATCTATATTGTGAACACCAATCTCTTCCTTCACTTCCCTGACACATCGATCTGAAAAGTGACCCCAATTCGCCTTAGAAAAGTTCCAAGAAGCCGGTCCAAGAGAGTCCACAGAACCCCTTTCACATTGGAGATTAGTGATCACAGGAAAGTGATCACTCCCTCGGTTGTCATCGTGGACTTCCCAATTGCATCTCGCAGCTTCTATTGAAGAAATAAGAGTGAGATCCAGAGGGGACATCTTCCCTGTGGATGGATTTATACATGCTCCCTGTCCGTCATTTAATATCACCATGTCGAATTCCTCGATCAAATCCTCAATAATATCACCGTTCCTATCAGTGTTTTTTGAGCCCCAGAGAATATTATGGCTGTTGAAATTGCCACAGACAAGTACCACCCCCCTCACACTTTATAAAAACCTCCTGAAGACTCTTGTGCAACAATGGTTGGCAAGGATTATAGAAGTTTATAACTGTAATCCTCCTCCTTGAGCCATGGACCTTGATAAGAATACACTCCAGCTCCGTAATGTCTTCCATTTCCATGAAGGGAACACCAAATTTCACCATAATGCCACACCCACCCCCTTTACCTCGAGCTCTATCCCTACGAATAAGGGTATACCCCGGCATATGGAATCGATTATGCTCCTTGAGCGATGTTTCTTGAAAACAAATAATATCCGGTTTAGTTAACAAATCAGAGACATTTTTTTTTTAATTCGGACCCGTGAGCCACGAGACTTTTAGCATTCCGTTGCATTATTAACATTAATCACATTGAGTCCTGAGACTGTTTGGCATCAGGACTGGTTTCTCTCTCTTTTTTATTGCCCGTCTTGCTAAATATCTTATTAATATCCTTGGAAGAAATACCATCCCAACCCAGATGTTTGCAGGCTGCTGAAGCAATAATGCTAATCTTCTCCGATCTCCTTTTTTTGCAACAGCTGTGCAATTTACCACCTCGGTACTAAATCCAATGAACCCCAATTTGGAAATGTTCAAAACTACCATGGCACTTGAATCTTCAGTTTGGCAATCCTGATCTATTGTCTCCGTTTGACAACCAACCGAAACTGTTTGTATCGTAACCGGAGCTGGAGATTTAGTAATCCAATTCGTTTCATTGACTGCCAGCACAATCTTGGGGACCTTGAGCACCACCTCCGCATACGATAACTTCCCAGTGGTTTTCACTTGCTGAATCTGGGTCGCTCTTTGAAATTCCAAACAGCCTCTGTAGGCTGCACTATGCTCCCCACCGCAATTGGCGCAGCACATCTTAACGCTCGTACAACTTTCATTCTCATGATCTCCATTACACTTGCTGCAACGCCGTTTACCCCGACAGGATGTTGCAGTATGACCGAATCTTTGGCATTTGTAGCATCTTAAGGGGGGAGGGATATACTCCCGAATGGGAAAGGCTTGGTAGCCCAGGAACACTTTAGGGGGAAGAACCGGGATGGAGAAGGACAACACACCACACATGTGGTATCGACCTTCACACCATCCCTCACCGATGCAAGACGACGAGCATCACCTACTCCCATGTCAGCCAAATGCCTCTTGATAACCTCCATATCAATGTCCAGGTCAATCCCTTAAATTATTCCCCGGCATTCCCTTAAAGACCTGGGGATGTGAGCAGATATTCGAAGATCCCCAAAAAGAGAGACTCTCAGAATCTTTTCCCGCTGGGCCACCGATTTGCACTGGATCAGAAGGTCACCCGATCGAAGTTTCCTTGCACAATGTACGTCACCAAATTATTTTCCAATTACGTTAGCCAATTTATAGGGTTATTGAAAATTAACGACTTGGACCCTTCCACAGCTGAAATTATAATTGGGAGTTTATCCCCCGACTCCTCTTTATCCTGAACCCCTTTCGCACCTCCGACTCTTCACTACTTCCATCACCGGGCCTGCCGCTCTTCATGGCCGACACTCGAAGTTCTAACACTTCTTGACGAGGGCGTCCAATCATCCTCACCCGATACCCCATCCATATACTCTCATCCCCTGGGGATGGCCAAGAGTGAAAATAAGGACCTTACCGATCAATACCAAATTACCAGAACTCAGAACCAGAGGTGATACCGAATACCGGAACTACTTGGAAGCACCCCGTGCGCCCTGTGTGATTGTTGTTTTTTGCAGGCAGTTTGAAATTTTTTTTGTGTTTTTCCTTGTAATAACATTACGATAGGCATAAAATGTTTGCGATAATTGAATAATTGGTCATTAAAACTAAATTACGAATAATCGAAACTACGATATGCGAACTTCCGGGTGGCGAGGACTTACTGTGTGTGTGTATATATATATATATATATATATATATATATATATATATATATATATATATATATATATATATATATATATATATATATATATATATATATATATATATATATATATATATATATATATATATATATATATATTTATATATATATATATATATATATATTTATATATATATATATATTTATATATATATATATATTTATATATATATATTTATATATATATATATATTTTTATATATATTTTTATATATATATATATATATATATATATATATATATATATATATATATTTTTATATATATATATATTTTTATATATATATATATATATATATATTTTTATATATATATATATATATATATATATGTACCGGGCGTAGTGGCGTGCGCCTGTAATCCGGCGACTCGGAGGCTTGGGTTGGAGGATCGCTTGAGGACGGGAGCTCTGCGCTGGGCCGTGCTAGGAGAGGGTGTAGGGCAGCCCGGAATCATGACGAAACCCAATCCTTATCCCTGTGTCGTAAGAGGCGACCAGGGTTGCGTCAGGAAGGGCATCCGGCGTAAAACCTGTGCCAAATCAGTATGCGGATCATAACGGATGATCTGCTGTGGCGACCCCTAACGGGAGCAGCCGAAAGAAGAACAACATGTATGTATATGTATATATGTCTATCTCTATTATAATACCAAGCTTGCACACTAAAAACTCGGCTCACCTTCACAAGGTTCCTATGAAATTGCTGTGGCACTTAGCGGACATGCCAACAATGTTTGGGAAGTCTTGGTTGTTCCATAGTACCACTTGCATTTTGCACAATGCGTATTTTTGTCATTCCCCATATACGGTCTGTCGTCTGCTACAAGCTATGTTGTACTGCTATCCCGTGCATGTGCACGGGTATCTCTAGTATATATATATATATATATATATATATATATATATATATATATATATATATATATATATATATATATATATATATATATATATATGTATCTCTTCTTCTTCTTTCGGCTGCTCCTGTTAGGGGTCGCCACAGCGGATCATACGTTATGATCCGCATAATGATTTGGCACAGGTTTTATGCCGGATGCCCTTCCTGACGCAACCCTGGTCGCCTCTTACGACACAGGGATATGGTACACCAATTCTAACCGGGGCATACACCCGGTTTTACATTGCAGACGCTGTTTTCTCGGAGTGGTATTATGCCTCTCAGCGGTGACGTCAAACGTCGCCATACAAACAAATGCAAAAATTCGTTATATATGTAAATTCAAATGTAAAAATTGTAAAATTCGTTGTATGTAAAAATTCGATATTATATATTTGTATATATATATATATATATATATATATATATATATATATATATATATATATATATATTTCGTCTTTCGGCTGCTCCCGTTAGGGTTCGCCACAGCGGATCATCCGTTATGATCCGCATACTGATTTGGCATAGGTTTTACTCCGGATGCCCTTCTTGACGCAACCCTGGTCGCCTCTTACGACACAGGGATAAGGATTGGGTTTTGCCATGATTCCGGGTTCCGGGCTGCCCAACACCCTCTCATAGAGAGGCCCAGCGCAATCTCCCGTCCTCAAGCGATCCTCCAACCCAAGCCTCCGAGTCACCGGATTACAGGTGCACGACACTACGCCCGGTTTGTATGTATATATATGTGTATATATATATATATATATATATATATATATATATATATATATATATATATATATGTATATATATATGTATATACGTATGTTTTCATATTAGGGTGCATCATATGCCCCCTTTTTTGTGAAAGTTTGAAAAACATAACTGCGATAGGACAGATGTGTTTGAATACATGAAAAAACATTTCTCATTTTTTTTTCAGAATTTTCGGTCATCATCTTGGGGGTCCACATCGGGGTCAAAGTTCAGGCATTCAGCTCCTGCACATTTTTCAGAATAAGCGTTATTTTTCACTGTATAATGATCAAAACTTGTATCTGGTGGTGAAATAATTCTGACATATCAATGTACTGCTCCTTTGGTGATGTTCCAGTGATATAGAGCCAATCAAATTTGCCGGAGAAGCGGGAAACTGGTGATTTTTCCCAGAAAAAAAACAACAAAATTGTAACAAATGCCTCGGTTCTGTCAAATTCACGGCTGTATTACCCAGAATTATGTGTACTCATATAATATCATTAATGATCAAGTTTCAAGCGTTTCCGGATATTCAGATTCTCTTTCCTGTCATTCTCAGTGACTTGTTGCGCATTCTGAAAGTGTTGTTCAGACCGAGCTGCACCGAGACAGTCCGTTCCGAGTTTTATAAGACGTTCAGCCGCATCATTAGTTACATTGAGTGCTTTGGTTTTAGATTTTGAATCCACATCGGCTGGAAGTGTTGCCCACTCACTCACTTCATACGTTAAGAATGAATCGTCCAGTTCAAGTTCTCGGAACACAAACCAAGAATCAACCGAGACAAAGTCAGATAGGCTAGATGTCAAGTGAATGTCCTTGGGGAAGTGAGGCTTTCCGAAGTCTGTACCAAAGCGCCCAATCGGCAACAGTCCAAGTTCCTCTCTATCAGGCTTGATAGAGATGATACGGTCAGCCAGTCGACGCTTCTCTGCACTTGGAACATCCTCACTGAATAAGGCTAAGGGCACAAACTCAGCTGTTAAGTAGCAAAGATGACGCTGTTGAGCTTTGATAGCGGATACAGAAACCTCGGGGTCCACATATCCATAGCGTATGAGAT
>NC_140962.1:37255286-37325286 GCF_056783735.1 Eptatretus burgeri
CTGATCAGTTATGTTTTCAGTACATGATGCTCGACAGAAGCAGGGGTGGGTGCGCAAAGTGGCACACTCAAAACAAATATAACTTAAGATAGCGCATCACCGTGCAAGTACATTGAAAGAAAAAGTTATATGACATGGAGAGAAGACATGAAAAGCGCAAATTTGAAAGGGGGACATCAAATAAAACAAGCCCTGGATTCTTGGAGCTTTCCACCATTCCCCATGAAAGCTGAAGGGCTCAGCTTTTTTGCAAAGATTGCAATTGCCAGAATGAGTTGATGGTGCTTCAACATAACTAAATATGTCAGTATTTGCACCTGCAATCCTCATAAATTAAAAAGGGTAAAGGTTGAGCCAGTTGTACAAAATATAGAAATCCTACATTTATTGTTTGACCACTTTAACTGGATCTATTGTCACGTGCATGAGGTGTGCAAACGTTTCACTCATCCATTGTACACGTGGGTTGTGGCTGTGGAAAAGCCAAAAGATGATTGGTCGAATTTCAAACTGTGCATGGGGAAATGGAAACCCTGCACTTTAACAATGACTTCCTTTTTCTGACAGCTCAATGGTGGGAAGAGAAAACGTTCCCACGCTAGTTTTTTCTTTTTAATATCAATTAAATTAACATGAAATAATAAAGCAACAATTCCTCACCTGATCAATGGAATCCCCGCTCTCTTCTCACAGTGGAGGCTGGAGTGCTCCAAGGTAGTATCGTGGGTCCAGTCTGGTTCTTCATCGACATAAACGACCGCTCCATAATGCTCTGGAAAAACCATGTTCCTTTTTTTCAGATGACTCCACATCATACCTTATAAGACACAATCCCACTGACAGGCAGACACCAGCTACACTGCTCTTTGCTCATCTGAAATTGATGAGACCCTGGTCTGATAAATAAAACATGTCTTTCAATCCCAGCAAATCTCTCCAGTCTCACTCCCTAGTCAGTAAAGATTGTCAAACAAAACCACATATCTATATCCATGGCCAGCCACTTGAAGTGGTTCAGTTTCTTGAACTTCTCGGCCTCACACCTGACATTACTTCTCTGGGGACAACCATCTAAAAAGCTGTTTTCCAAAGCCAGCCGCAGACTGGTCATCCTCTTTGATGGTTGAACTTTCGAATGGCTTATTTGAAATTACACTTTGACGCCATTAAGCTAAGTTGCCTGCAATTACAGAATTACAAAATAACAGAAAGCAGAAACAAAAATGAATGCAAAGCAATAAGACCCCCAATGGGCCCGATCTTGCTCCTTGCTGTGTTTCCTGAAGTCACACTGTCGATGACTACCATGATTCCATGTAAACGATCAGGGGTGACAAACAAGCCAACCCAACATCCCAGGGGAGTGTCATGACATTTCACAGATATCTCCCTGAAGTGCTGGCAGTGAACACTACAAAGGGGCACTCCACAGGGCCCATGACATGCCACACAGCTGTGGCATGCCCAACCATTCTTGAGCAGGAGCCAATCGATGTGACTATTGTATGATGATGGCTTAGTTGTTCGACCACACTGATGATAGCCGAGCTGGTCGAAAAGATAGCCTCCCGTGACAATGGTGAGGCCATCTTGGTCTCTAATCCCATCCCTTAGGGTGCACGTGATGTTCCCGTGACTTGGTACTTACAGAAAGCACGCTGTCCATGCACAGCTGCTCCTCTTCCACAACAAATGAACGACTCGGCACAGAGCTCCTCAGCAGCCACAAGTGTTTTAATGCGGCTTTCACAGTGGCAGGGTTTTTTTTTTTTACATTGACGAGGCTCGTATGAGAGCTAACGCACAGCAAGGGGGCATGAGACAAGAGGGTGTGGGAGAGGGAAGGAGAAAACAGTGGGGAACAGAGACATTAGGTGATCTGTGGAAGGGAGAGGGGTGGGGTGGGGAATGTACAGGATGGACATTACAGGGACTTTCAGGAAGGAAAGCAGGGAATTTGAAGAAGGTGGGTTTGGGGTGGATTAACGGGGGTAGAAAACATCGAGGATTTGGATGGGGGATGATAAGAGGTGGTGGTGAACAGCTGTTTTGAAGGCCTGGAGGGAAAAATGGGATTGAACAGAGTGAGGGAGATTATTTCAAAGGTGGGAAAAAAGAGGAATGAAAGAGTGAAGGTGAGCAGTGATTCGTGATTTTGGTAGTTTTACCAGAAGGGGGTTATTGGTAGACCTTGAGTGCCCTGCAGAAATATGGTGGGGACATTTCGCAGACAGAGCAGAAGGGGGGGGGGCGAGACCGGAGAGGAGATGGTAAAAGACAGAAAGACCACCGACCTACCTTTGGTCAGAGTGTGAGAGGCCCAAAGACTCGGCCTCATCGCGGGAGATACCAATCGTCCTAAATGCCTTGGTTTCCACAGGGTGAAGCTGAGAAAGGTGAGAGGCAGGAGCACCATCCCAGAGGGGAGAGCAGTACTCCATCAGGCTGTGGACAAAAGATTTGTATGTGGTCAGGAGCGCAGGTGGGCCGAGGAAGCACTTTGCACGACGGAGGATTCCCATTCGGTGACTAGCTTTGGAGGCCAGGTTGGAAATGTGGCTTTCCCCTGAAAGATCATGGCATATAGTGAGACCCAGAAGCTTGAATGAAAGGACTTCCACCAGAGAATTGTTTTGAAAGTAGATGGGGGAGGGAGGGTTTCTAAACGGTCCTTTCGGAGAGACATAGTGAGGGTGTGAGATTTGTCAGGATTGAAAGACATGTTCCACGTGTTGGACCAGTTTGTGATTTTATCCAGATCTGCAGAGAGCGAAGAAGCTGCGGCTTGCCGGTCTGAGGGATGACAATGGTACGGCAGAGGGTGGAGTCATCAGCGAAGAGATAAAGAGGATTTTCCAGAGAGTCGGAGAGATCATTGATGAAAACCAGAAAAAGAACAGGGCCCAGAACGCTACCTTGAGGAACTCCAGCCTAGACAGGAAGAGGGAATGAAAGAACTCCATTTAGGGCCACACTTTGGCTGTGACAGGAGAGGAAGTCTGTGAGCCATGAGTGGAGATGGCCTTGGATACCATAGGAAGAGAGTTTGGTGAGCAGGACAGGGTGCCAGACCATGTCAAAAGGATGCGATCTGTGGCAAGAGGGATATGGCTCTGATTTCATGTCTGGCTTTGAGTACCTCCATTCATTGTTGGGAGAGCCGAAGCAGAATATCCAGGGTAGAGAGACCTGGTCTGAAACCAAAAAATATATGGGGTTCTTGCAATATGACGCAAGTCAGAGGGGTGCCACAGCCTGAGCCACAAATGATGTCCCGCACAATCCCCGGATGTAACCCGTGCACTCCACACAGTCAAGAATATGAATGCAGTCTGCTCCCTCCAGTGCTGGGCATGGACCTCAGTTCCCGAATCATAGCCCTCTCTCCGGCACACAGCCCTCAGCGGAAAACGGCACCAACAGCCAACGGCTTCGCACTGCCACAAACCTCACCACCAGAAATGACGAAGCTGCCCACGGCGACGAAGAGCTGCCATGTTGACCGTCATCCTTTATTAATTCAAGTCTTTCCTTGGAAAATCAGAGCTACTCTCAGTCGACAAGGAGGCTTTAATCTGTAGGTCAATGGAGTACTGCTCTGCCCTATCGCCTGGCACCCCAACATTACATTTGTCTCACCTGGATTCAGTGGAATCTCAAGTTATCTATATTATTGGCATTTACATTCTTTGGCAATGAAGTTGAGGCCAAGGTCTGTTGCTCTCACATTGCAGGTAGGTTGGTGGCCTCTCTATTTTCAAGGTCACATCCGGGGACGGGGGATGGCTGCAGGGGGTGCGCACCCCCTCCTTCGGACTTTGCACATGTTTATGTTTCACTTTTACACAAACTGATATTTTTCACCCTTATATTTTTATGCCCAAATTATGGAAAAAACAGCTCTTATTTCCATTTTACCAACATATGCAGTACCGTAATCCATGAAGAGCCCACCACATTGTTGTCAGCGGTGATGCGTGTGTACATTGTGTGTCAGGTTGTAATGGTAATCTGTAAGCACTATCAAGCGCTCAGCACTATCGGGTGGATGAGTCCACGAACGTGCTCGACGAGGAATGTTGACAATTGTATACGCATATCCTGTATTCTACCAGGATATGCGCGTGCCATTGTCAACACCCCTCGTCAAGCATGAACTTGGTCAATGCTGTCTCCGTAGGGATCAATCGTATCGATTTATCGATTTTATCATCGTATTTTAAGTGGTAATTTGCGAGCATGGACGCCTTGTAAAGTTTCCTCCCATATGTCAAATCCTGTTTGACACTAACACAGCTTCCTCCCATATGTCACATCCGGAATGTTTGGAAAGCTGCCGCCATTTCGTCTTTGGGCGCGTGGACTTGATCTCCATCAGAAAGCGAGAGATTTCATTGTTGTTTGCTGATGTGACATTCGAACGGATCAATCAGCATTCTCATTTTGCTCTGTACCCTTGTCAGACAGGGGGTTCTTTCATTACCTGCATATTCAAATACAGCAAGTATCAACCATCATCCTGTCTTGCATAATTATTCCGTCACTCCACCTTCCCACTGAACATTAAGGACAAGATGCATTTTGGTAATGGTCTTGACACAAAATAGCATCAGTGTGTTGATGGACTTTTGGCCAAACATGTTTTGGTTTTTAGTAGAACGGATGACTACATTGGCTGTTGTGATGAAGTTACTCATCAAATTCATCGAAAAAAAAAAACAATGTCCTTGTGTGTCGCCGCAACAGTGGGGAGAAGTTCAAGAGTACCGAAAGCAGGCTGTAAGTATAGGGATCATCAGAGAGTCTACTAGCCCTAGTAGACTCTCTGATGAGAGTCTACTAGGGCTACTAGCAGCCATTGCTGTACCATTGTATAATCTCCTCTCTGGAACTCTGAAGAGACCCAAAGGCAAAGTCAAGAAGCCTGTGAATTCAGACAATCGTCCTTACAACCAACGTTGGACATTGGAGTGCACAACTGCTTTTGACGAGTTGGAGTAGACTGTGTAGCCCATCAGTTCTTGGTCATCCTGATTTTGGCAGCCCATTCATACTGGAAATAGATGCAAGTTTTCAAGGGCTCAGGTCTGTTATTTCACAGAAGCAAGGTGACAGGAGCGCTGTCATCACCTACACCAGAAGAGGTCTCAGAAAGTACGAGAGACCAATAAAGAACTGCAGTAGTATGAAATTAGAGTTACTCGCTTTATGTCGGGCCATCACAGAGAAGTTCAGAGACGTGCTGATTGGTGCGGACTTTGTTGTATACATTGACAGCAATCCTCTTGGTTATCTCAACTCTACTGCAAAGCTAGGAGCCACTGAGTCCAGATGGGCTGCATAACTTGCCCAATTTAGATTTTTAATTAAGTACCCTTGTGGACGGAGCAATATAAATGAGGATGCATTGAGCAGAAAACTGGACCATGGTGATCGGCTAGCTACAGTGTGATCCAAGTAAGTCTTTATGGAAATGATGTTACCTGAAACTTCAACACCTGTCCCCTCCAAAATTAGGGAACAGTTTCACAGAACTATTACTCGAGTTTGGGACAAGGAGATCCATGGTCGGTCTGACAACACAGCCGCTCCAGCCCTTCCACTCCACCAGCTATCCCACATGCTGAGCTTGACAAGGTTCGGAGAGGTGATCCAACCATCAGCAGAGTTCGCCATTTTTAGAATAGAAAGCAGTGTCCTACTTCATCTGAACTTACCAAAGAGCCTGAGTCTGTAAGAAAACGTCTCCGATCCTGGGACCGTATCGTAGAAAGGTCTGGCATCCTATACTGCAAGGCAACCATCCATGGAAGAAAAGTGGACCAGCTCTTATTCCCATCATCTCTCAGGAAGCAGGTGTTAACTGAAGTCCACAATAAGTCAGGACACCAAGGAGTGGACCGCACCTATGAGTTTATGTGGACAAGATGCTACTATGTTGGAATGGAAGCAGATGTGAGGAACCACTGCAGTTTATGTTCCAGTGCACCCTTTCCAAGTTTGGCAAAAGTGTGAAACCAACTCTTGGGTCGCTTATTGTGAAAAAAACCCTCGAAATTCTGGCAATTGACTTTCCTGTTCTTGAAAAGTCTTGTGGTCTGGAAAACGTCCATGTGATGACTGATGTGTTCACAAAGTACACTCAAGCAGTGACGACTCCAGACCAAAAAGCTACGACAGTGGCAAAAGTGCTTGTGAGAGACTGGTCCATGAGGTTCAGAGTCCCACTCAGAATCCATAGTGACAGAGGCAGAAACTTTGAAGGTTCAGTAATCTGAGAGCTTTGCTCCATATATGACATTTGTTAAAGCAGGACAACTCCCTACCACCCACAAGGAAATGGCTCATCTGAGTGTTTCAACAGGACTATGCATGACCTCCTGCGATCACTGCCCCCAGCAAAGAAACGGGTGTAGCCGAAGTATCTGTCTGAAGTCGTTTATGCGTACAATGTCACACCGCACTCATCAACCGACGATTCCCCATGCTACCTCTTCTTTGGGTGGGAACCTAGACTGCCTATTGACCACCTTTTGGAACTGAATGAGGGACAGGATTATGGCACGGTTAGTGATTGGGTCACTGAACATTACCTAACCTTGAAAGAAGCTTTCAACCATGCATCTGCAAAAACAGAAAAGGAATCGTTGAGACGTAAAAGGTTGCACAATCGGCATGCAAAGGAGACCGGCTTTCCGGTCAGTGCTCATGTTTTCTTGAGAGACCGGAGTAATCACGATCGTCGCAAGATTTAGGACGTGTGGAGTCATGTCCCACACCGCATCATTGGACGACTGGACCCGTTGGTCATGCCTACTTGATCAAACCCCTTCAGGGAAATGCCATTCCCAAGACAGTACAGAGGACTGACATTCTTGACACCAGGGACATTGTTGTTGACCTTCATCAAGATCCTCTGCCCATTAGAACAGATGACACTCCAGAGCAACAACAAGAGAACGCTGAGGTCATTGATAAATCTTCAGAGGATGACGCAGGATATGCACTCTTCCTTACTCCTGATACAGATACCATCGTGGGCAGAGATGCTAGTATGGCAAGTGATCAAGCTGCTGCATCTTACATCAGAGTGCATGAAGGACTTCATGCGATAGAGGCAGCAGAGGAACAACCTATCACTTCAATAGAGGATGAGGATCCTACGACTGCCATTCAAGATGCTGATCATTGTGAGTTGGGGACAGAAGAGCAGACTCCATCTCCAAGAAGAACTATTAGATCGACAGCAAGCCAGCACAGTAACATTTGTTATGAACCAAGATCAGTTTTAGCAGAGGAGTCCCAGTGTGCTCATTCAGTCGATCCGCAGATTCTTGTGAATGTTAGCCAAACCCAGCTCCTGTTAATGCAGATGTTGTCTCGGATTAAGTAACTTTTACTGCAGGTGAATCTTGTGTGATGGCACTGTGAAGTACAACTTGTATTGTAAGTTTCGTTGACGGGACGCCAACCAAGCAGCAGGGGAGTGTGTAAGTGGTAATTTGCGAGCATGTATGCCTCCCGGAGTTTCTTACCATATGTTGCATCCTGTTTGAGACTGACGCAGCTTCCTCCCATCCGTCACATCCGGCATGTTCGGAAAGCTGCCGCCATCTTGTCTTTTGGCGCGTGGACTTGAACACCGTCAGAAAGTGGAACCATTTAAACAAATACAAACTAATTAAAGGTAGTCAGCATGGGTTTACCAACGGTAGTTCCTGTTCAACAAATCCTTTAGAGTTCTATGAGGCAGTGTCTGATTGGGTGGATGAGGGAAAGGCAATGGACGTAGTATATCTAGACTTTAAGAAGGCATTTGATGAGGTACCACATCGGAGGTTGTGAGCCAAAGTGAGGGCTTTTGGAGTGGCTGGTCAGGTCGCTGATTGGATTGCAAACTGGCTTGGTGAAAGGAAGCAAAGAGTAGCTGTGAGTGGGAGGATGTCTTGCTGGGAGGATGTGAGTAGTGTGGCACCTTAGGGATCAGTACTTGAACTATTACTATTCATTATTTACATCAACAATTTGGATAGTGGGATGAAGAGGAGGCTTTCCAAATTTGCAGATGACACAAAGCTTGGAGGTAAGGTGGATAGCAGAGGGGGTGGTGTTCAAACACAGGAAAGTATTGATACTTGCACAGATTGGGCAAAAGATTGGCAGATGTAATTTAACCTGAGCAAGTGTAAGGTGTTGGGAAAGGTAATGGCAGCAGAAACAGTCAATAACTTTCAGTTGGAATTAGTGGGTACCTGGAAATATTGAAGATAGAGGGGTAATGGGGATGTTGGCAGGACTTTTCGGTAGTTTGAGTATTGATGGGTGATTGACTGATTGTGTGCATCTGTGTGGAGTGTTGGCTCTGGTGGTCTCGTCAAGGAGTGATGCACAGTTGATGTTGTGAGCTTCTCACCCAAGAACTGTCTTCACGCACCCCTCCTAGGAAAAATAGAAAACTACCGAAAAACCTACAAAAATATATAAAAACAATAAAAAAAACATTTTGCATTTTGTTATATAAACTATCGGGTCCGTTGGACCAAATTCTCATTGGCCTTCACAGCCTTGTAGCATACCTGCCTGCTGTAATACTTGAGCATTAGCTTGCCGCTTTCACAAAGCTCAGGTGTGCTTCGGCCAGGGTGGGGATTATATGTTCGTTGGTATTATTGCCAAATGATACTGCTATTATTATTATTATTATTATTATTATTATTATTATTATTATTGTTGTTAATCTCATTAGTGTCAATTACCGCCGCCACCGAAGGAGGAGGAGGTTATGTTTTCACCCCTGTCTGTCTGTTTGTTACTTGGAGAATTTTTTTTTCATCAAGTCTGTTTGTCTGTAGCGTTTGTCTGTCACATGATTTTTTTTGCCACAGTTTACAAGCAATCGTTTTGAATTTTTTTTTGTGCATGTAGGTGACCGGCCAAGGACAGCAACGCTAAAGTTTGGTGAAGATACGAATCCGGATCGGAATTTGTTAAATTTTTAAGTGATTGAGAGAGATAGGGCCAAAAACGATATATAGCACAATATCTGGAAAATTTATTGAGCCTGATATGTTCTCCCAGGTCAGGCATTGCATGGTGGAGGTATGCGCTCTCTCGAGTGCCCTTCTTGTTAATATATGCCTTGTTCCAATTTTAAAATTGTTTTTGTTATTTATTTTTTAATTAGAATGTCATGCCGTGGAAGGACCTATTAAGCTACTCTTTTCACCTTAACATGGCGTGCGTTTAAAACATGGGAATTCTTCCGGATTATTTGTGGATACTTCGCCTCATCAACTCAGGTGAGTTGATTAGGCTAAGTATAGCAATAGTTATTTTCTATGGTGCATATGCATTAACATAAGAGTGAGGTTATTTCATTGTGATCGAGCATATATGTCGTGAAATGTGGAGAAAGCTGGTGTCTTCCCTCCCAACGTATGTCTAAAACTTGTCTCCCTTCGCACCCTTTTTATGTTTTATCCCTTCGTAATCTGTCTTTTATGTTCTTTAAGACATGCTGATAGGCCGTCAGCATTAGTTTAGGTGGGAAAATCTGACCCGCACCTCTTTGCCATTGCTGGCACCATCTGGGCGATAGGTCAGGGCGGATTGCCCGCCCAGAAACTTGGCCCTGAGTCAATGGCAGCAGGGAGGGGGGGGTGGGTCCAGTGGCATCACGGCTGTGGGTGGGGACAGAGAATATAAAAACAGATGACTGCTTTGATGTGGTATATACACCATTACCAATCAACTTGATCTCTTGAGTATTTGAGTTGCTCTGATTGCTAATTATAGGAGTTTTACATGTCTTTTAAAGGACAGATTGGGTTCGACTGAATCGTGCCCACTACAACACTGTGCCTGTGTCTGGCGATTCCCACTCGGATCGCGAATTGGTATAATCGGCCATATGGCACCAATTAGCTTGTCGCCTGATTGGCTCGGGCATTCCACTGGAGCACTGTGACGGGGTAAACAAGATCGGGAACTTAGTCAGAGCGCACAAATAAGTTGGCTGGCATTACTGCTTTGGCGCGGCTTGTCGGGATTCAGACCGGGTGACTAGGATGAGTCTGACGACTACAGCAATCTACAACAATGCAGTGGCCTGCAAAAGTATTCACTGTCTTCCAAAATTTTCAGATTTTGATGCCACCTGAGCTTATTTCATGATGCTTTCAAATCAAACTTAATACTTAATACCAAGGAGTCTGCACAAACTACTCCAAAGCGATAAAGCTATAAAATGTGAATAAGTTGGATTAACAGAGAAAACCAGATGATTCTCAGTTCTATAAGTATTTAAACCCTTTGCCAAATTAACCCTGAAACACTTCAGGAGAAAATTATTTCTTTGAAAGATACCAAGTAAGTGTAATAGGTTTAACCTGTATGTAATCAGTGGTTTAACTTAAAAATGAAGCTCCACTTATCTAAGTAGTTTTAAGGTGAAACTCACTTGGTCAACCAACAAGGCAAACATGAAAACCAAGGAGCTTTCCAAAGAAGTCAAACATAAAGTGGTGGAGAAGCACCGTTCAGGAGAGGGTTATAAGAACATTTCGAAGTCACTCGTTATCCCTATGAGTACGGAGAAATCCATAACTAAGAAGTAGAACACGTATCATACCACCCAGACTCTACCCAGATCAGGTCACCCATCCAAACTCAGCAGCCGGGCAAGCAGGAAACTGGTTCTGGATGTTACTGTAAATCCAACAATGACTTTCAAAGACCTGCACGGCTCTATGTCCAAGATGGGGGTCAGAGTGTTCATCAATCAATGATATCCCGTTCCCTTCACAAAGCTGTTATATTTTTATTTCAGTAAAAAAAGAACTGGTATATATACCCACTCGTTACCGTCCGTCTGGCCGCACGTTCGCCATAGGGCCCCCCTGCAGTCGCCTTGCGGGCACCTTGAGGCAACCTTGCGTCTGCCTTGAAAATTATATGGCCGCCGCAGGGACGCCCTAAGGTCACCGTGCGACATCAAATCAAAGACCGTCCGGCACCCCCACGTTTTCGGTCTCCACAATTTCTAAATACGCCATGCGGCTCCCCGAAAAATAAAAACATATGTGACTGCTACATTGTGTGACCGTGGAAATACTGCGGCCGCCGTATAATTGCTAGTGGCCGTAGATTTTGGAGACCCCACGGCCGCCGTGGCAAATATGACTGAGGCCTTACCGTGCAAGTGCGTCCCAGGTCATCTTCAAAGAAGTATGGACCAATTATCCCATCCCAACCCACCGCCACCCGCATGGTGACTTTGAGAACAGATCGAGGCACCAGTTCAGTTGATGTATTACCAGGATTTTCAGTTCACCAGTACCGAAAATTTTGCTTGTTTACCTCCCCGGACAAGTGAGCATGGCATTCGTCCATCATGTGAAGTTTTTTGAGGAAGTCTGCATCTTCCTCCAACTTTCCTGAGAACCAATTTGCAAAGTCTAGTCGTTTGCGTTTCTGTTGATCAGTAAGCACCGTTTCCGTTTGAATTTTGTATGGAAAGGCATGAATGTCTTGGCGAAGGATCCTCTGAACGGTGCTCTTATGAATGTTTGTCTCGGCAGAAAGTCGTCGAATCGATTTTTTTGGACTCTGAACGACCGCCTGTCTCACCATTTCCACATTTTCTTCACTACGACCTGTCCTCTTCTGACCACTGTGACCCTTGTGAAGGTCACAGATGGTTTCCACGTTGGTAAACTTTGCGATGGTGCACTTTATTGTCCTAAAGTTTGGTGCATGGCGCAAGTGGATACCGAAATGTCTCGAGTAAAGACGTTGCACGTGTATGACACTTTTCGTCTGGTGCCAAAGTTCAACAATTTTCGTCCGTTGTTGTACGATCAGTCTTGGCATTTTTCTGGCGCTTGCTTGGTATCATAATAAACTTCAGGGTCTCTGCAACAAGAAATGAAGCATTGGTGACAAAATTACTTCTTTTTTAGGATCAAACGAAGCATTTTAAAAGTTGTATATTTTTTTGGGACACCTTATTTATGTATATATATAAACCCCTCAAAAAAAGTTTGGAAACTCAAGTTTGATCGATTTTATCTCTCTTGTTATTGTGCTGTCATCACTATATTTGGTATCATTAGAAAGCCTGTTTATTTCTCTTTACAATGATACCCCATTTGTTATGATTATGCAATCAGAAATGTGCAGTACATCAGAATATGGGGCATGGTCAAAAGTGAAAAGTTGCAAAATGCACTGTTATTGTCATGCAGTGCATTCTTCTTTCTTTGAAGGAGAGAGTGTGATTTTAATGAATGATTGTAAGGCTATTGTGTTTCCAGGTGTAAGGATATATATATATATATATATATATATATATATATATATATATATATATATATATATATATATATATATATATGTATATATTGATTTGTCACAATATATATAGATACATATATATTGTGACGAATCTAGAAACCATGCCCACTCAACATTCAGGTCCCAAAGTGAGTTATGTCGATAAGTAAGTGTACAGTTCAAATCCATCCCCTTCTGTCTAATTGGAATGGAATTTCATGTGTGTGTTACGGGTTATTTTTTTAGCTTGGTTTTTACATCAACAACTAAAACAATAACAACACCATCGCCGCCATTGCCCACATGCATCGTGTCACATACAGGGGTGAGGTGGAGAATAGGGTGCTTCCCTGGCTGTTCCGTTTGGGTTCTCAGACACGCACGGTGGGAGGGTGGTCGTTGCCCCTCCCACCAGACCACCCCTTGCCCAATCAGGGAAGCTATCACCTCAGGCTGGCTCCGCCTTAGCCAGATGGAGTGTTTGGCCCGGCCAATCGGGAGGCCGCCACGAGTCGCCTGACAACCCACCGTCCAATCAGGAGGCGAGTGGCGGGGAGAAGAAGCTCCTCCCTCCTCAACAGGAGGAGAGTGGTTGTCTGGACGAGTGTGGGAGAGACAAGAGTGCGTTCTGAAGGATCGTGGCTGGAGCGCTCTGCAGACGGTGTGGTTGTGGCTGGAGCATTCTGCAGACAGTGATGATCTTGGTTGAGCGGCCTCGTTCTTGGACCGTGGAGTTGGAGGCATGGGTTCGGGTCCCATCGTGGTGGCCTCAGAGTCGGTGTGGCCGCAAGAAGCGGACAGGTACCCTGGCCCGGCTTGACTGAGATAGACATTTATTTTGTGTGTGTGGTGTGTGTATATGTGTATGTGTATTTATGTGTGTGTGTGTGTGTGTATGTGTGTGGTGCCGTCCTGTAAGTAGAATTGTTTAAGTGCCTTGTACATACCTGCATTCCTTTTACCTGGTTAACTCTGCCTTCTTGCATGTTCCCTTGCCCCCTTATAAATAAATATTCCTTTTGTTAAATGTACCAGCTCGTTTCTGTGTTTCTTTCATTGGCTTAGCACGGTGTGTGTTGAGAAATAGCGAGGCTGTAAATTGTCCATTTGGACCGACAGACCTTGCTATCCTCTGCTCGGGTTACACACAGTTCGGGCACGGTAACGGCTCGTTCCGTTCGAGGTCCGTCGAGGGTGTGAATTCTCTGGTAGCTTTGTCCGTGTGGGTAATTAGGTATATTGAAGTTTGGCAATTGACCCTACCCCACGCGGTCGAATTATTGGCGATTCATGGTCGAGTAAGGGACCCATGCCTTTCGGACTTATCTGAGAGTCACGACCTCAATTCCGGTGTTATCGGTGGAGCTGACTATTGCTCCCTCTTGCGGTCGTGCTTGCCACCGATACCCAACTCCGCAACAGTGTGTGTGTGTGTGTGTGTGTGTGTGTGTGTGTGTGTGTGTGTGTGTGTGTGTGTGTGTGTGTGTGTGTGTGTGTGTGTGTGTGTGTGTGTGTGTGTGTGTGTGTGTTACATTAACCCTCCTGTTCAACTCTCATTTTGGAAGGGGAAACAATCAATAATCGTTTCTGCCAAAGTTTAAGAAAGAAAATGGACGGAAGTGTTCGTACAAGTAGTTGTACTAGTAGTAATAACTAGTAACTGATATCAAGGTAGGCAGCATATTGAATCGGAAGTAACAAGGTAATTGTGGTACGTTCCCATCATAAATTGAGGATTTGTACGAATGACCATATATCTCGATCATTGTTTAATGGAAAGCAGGTGCCCGGTGGCCGATTGATCGTTCAGCGCAATCACAGACAAGGGTTCTGAAAGTGCGCCCCGTGTGGTCACGTGGTGCGTCCTGGAGCGGCCGATTCCCGCGGGTGGTGTCGCGTCTCGAGCACGTGTGGACCACCGTCGGTCTCGCGCTGGGGATTATTCAAATGATCTTCATAATAATTTCAACTCATTCACAAATATGTATGCATATATATATATATATATATATATATATTTACATATATAATTTTTTTAAACTTTCATTTTCAAAGCATGCCTTGATTCCATCAAGGTTACATCGCCGTATGTTTGTGTGTGCACAACCCACGCCTGTAGCTCGTACAGCACGATCTATACGTGCAATAGCTGTGCGTGCTAATGAACGTACAAGGAGGCAGTGATATATAAATTAGACGCATCATAATTATAAGTAGTGACGAAGATAATTCGAATTGCGAGACGTGTCATGTCGGAGCCCACGAGGGCGCCGTCCCAGCTATTGCTCCTTGAGAACATCGATGCCGTGAATGCGCAGAAGGAGCGTCCGGGACGCGTTATTATGGGACGCTCGGCCCAGGCGCTGGGGGCAGAGGAGAATGGGTCACCGCGAAGGCGGCAGCAGCTGTAAGGGCGGCAGAAAGATCTCCGGCATCGGAGGCGGCGACGTTGTTACGAGGAGCGAGCGATGGCTGCAGCGATCGCCAGCTCGCTCATCCGGCAGCGGAGGCAAGGCCGGGACCGGGAGCATCGTGCAGAGCGTCCCGTGTGCCCTCGGCGTCACAGCCCCAAGCGCACCCGGCTCCTGTGCGATGCGCAGCTCCTCACCATATTCTCGAGTGTGCGCATCTGCGGCGTGCGGAGACGGCGGAAAAAGGGCGCAGGTGGGCCGGTTAAGAGCACCGCCGGTGTGTGGTCCACGATGTGCCCCCGTTATGGTCACCGCGGTCCGGCTCCTCGGCTCGAGCCGCCGTCATATTCGCCTTAATCGTCGTGTGCTGCCGTCGCCACTGGTCGCGATTGTCCGTCTGGAACTATCTGCGTCCTTTGGGCGTCCTATGTGTGTCCTTGGTGGTGAAAAGTGCACTCACTGTTCTGCTCATTGTTCAAGAGTTATTGTCATAGTTTCGGTTCCACGGAGTTTCAGTGGCGATCTGCTGTGTTTTCACATTTTGCTGCAAAAACAGTTTATTCCCATAAAATGGGACGTCATTGTTTTCACCTGAATTCCATAACCGTGGAATTTTTTTTTACCTTTATGTCCATTACCTGACGATTGATCTGTGACAATGGCATCACTAAAGTCAATCACTGAACTACAGATCCTTGAGTCGTTGTTGACCTTCTCATGGCTTTTCGATTCAAGATGATAATGATAACGGTTATTGTTCTGCATTTTTGATTTGAGTGAGACGTGCATGTTTAGCTCTGACGTCAAAACTCCACCTTTACTCGATCTTTGGTATGGATTTAAATCCAACACCGAATGCTCATCAGCTCCGCATCCCTCCATCCCCACAACGCCCCTATGGTGTTGTTTTTGTTTTGTTGATGTTTACATTTACTGTAGTTTTGGTCAGAAGAGTCACTCGCTGTGAATTGTGTTCTGAAAAGTTCTTGTAACTAAGATACTCACACCAAGGATATATATATATATATATATATATATATATATATATATATATATATATATATATATATATATATATATATATATAATTACACACACTCACAAACATATTATTGTTATACTTGCTTTATGAGTGTACTTTAGGAAAAATATGTTATAATTCAATGGATTTTATCAACTGAAAGCCGCTAAGAGTGGGAAGTGACGTGCGGATGATATGCATTTTTTTATATATATATTTTTTTTGTTCTGACGAAGGCCAAAGCTCAAAACGTCAACCTCACTCTGCTTCCCACTGCGGTTAACATACTCTTATCAGCTTCCAGTTGATAAAATCCATTGTTCAACCTGTCCGCCGACGCAGAGCGGCACGAACCTTCACAAAGACTGGTGTAGTATTCCATTGTTGTTGTAAAGTGATTGTTACGATGACACTTTTATTAATAATATTGCCATAGTTTTAATCCCTTTTTGTTATTGCGATTTTAGCTTGTCCATATTTTTCATCTCTGTTGGTTTTCATCATTTACTTACAAAGCTTTAGGGAGACGCTGTGAAAGGAGCCTTTTTATTAATGATCAGTGCACATGAACAGAGCAATTTGCGCCTACAGCAGGCTGTGCCGCCGAAAGCGACTACGATAACGAAGGGCGTGCAACAATGATGTATTGCTGCTTTTGGAATCCATGGACCATTATGATGAGTTTTTTTTTCAATATCTGGTGACATTTTTGGGAAGATTAAGTGGGATGTAGATTAACTATGCATTACTTGAACTACAGTGGAGATAGAGCGAGAGTGAGAGATATGAGGGGTGAACAGTAACTTTATGACCTGACATTAAAAGTCATGGACTGTCATTACTAACTTGATTAACGAGGGCTACAGACAGCACCAACCTCCACTTTTCGGACAGTACAATGGCAACATTGAATTGCTTCAATGTTTCCGTTGTGCCATTAATTCCCAGAGGGATACGTCATTCCTTGAGAGGATGAATCGAGCAACACGTGGCCAATTGTGGACACACTCATTAACACACAATCCAAATGCAAACGATAACATCAACAAAGGTCAAACCATTTTTTTTGTTTTTTTACACATTTAGCCTTTTAATTAAATGATCACAATTTTTTTCTTCAATATTTCTATCGAATAGCACAGACCAACTAATTAACCTTTACTAATCTGTAATAGTTGGACAACTTTACTAGACAACCAAAGTGTACATCTGAAATGAGTAATTGTCCATCATCGGCACCCTGGTCACAATTCCAAGTTCTTCCTCTAACCTACTCAGTTGAACATCAGTCAAACAGGCTGGGTCACCCGATCAAGATCTGGTTAATTTCACTTTAGTGAACCATCAAGAAGATTTATGTTTAAAGCTGGAGCTAAAACTAACGTGGGAGTGTACTCCAGCAATGTTGGGCCAAATGGCCTCAATTCCTTGTTTGAGGTTGGTTTCTCCTCGGTTTAATGTTATTGAGCAGTCTGTTGTCATTCTTTATTGGAAGTACTAATACCTTCTGTGAGGCAAATTTTGTGTCAGTACCCCCTCCCTTTGGCAGGGATCAGTGATTAAACCATTTTCACTATTCTACATGTACTGCACAAGCAAAAATTGCAAGTTATCTCCCCAGATTGGCCCAGCCGTTTTCAATTCTATAATGATCAGACATACACACATACAGAGAATAGCCTTATTTTACTATCACGAGAAATGGTCCGCTCTCTCCTGCTCCTCCCGCTATGGGACCCACGTACAAAGGGAGAAGGAACCATATCTGTGCGGGTGGAGGGGAATTAATTTATTTATTCTGGGCCTATAACCTGACCTTGGGTATCCCCACTTGTGCATAATTTGATCAAAATTTGCCCACCCGGTTTTTTTTCTTTTTTTCCATTATTTCAAATGCATACACATACATACATTCATAATATACATACAGAGAAGAGCCTTGCAGGACAGGCAGGGGGGGGGGAGTCTTTTTTGTTCCCATGACCTGACCTTGGGCACCTCCAGCACGTGTGCAAAATTTAGTGAAGATTGGGCCAGGGGTATGGAATTGGATAAAAATCAAAGAAAAGGCACACACACACACACACACACACACACACACACACACACACACACACACACACACACACACACACACACACACACACACCAGTGAATAAGTAATATACTCCATAAACCAGTGAATAAATAAAATGAAAAGAATCACTTTTGTCTTTCGTTTTACACTTTGGTGCCATTCCATTACTAACAGGTAAGCGCGAAACAAGAAAAGGTTCATGGTGCAAGATAACCATCACATCTCAGCTCAAAGACCGCGATTGGTCGAAATTAAGCCCCACGATAACGAAATCGAGACAAAGGTTGCCAGCGATTACTCAAAACCGTGATATTCAAACGCACGATATTTAAGGTTCACTGTACATGTACTGCATATATAGTATGTCTACATATATATTCTCATTCTCACGTTGGTTGTTATTTCCATTTGCGGGTTTCAGGAGGTGGTAGGGAGTTCTTACAGAATTCAAAATCTCCACCTCCTATTTTTGGTAAAGGATCGTGATTCATGAACCAAGCTGTAAGTTTCCTTTTCATAGCCTCGTTCCAAGGGCTCTTTTCAAAATTTTCACTGAAGCTCTGACAGCCTCCACTTGCAGCTCGTTTGTGGTGATATTCTCAGGAATTATTTTTAAGTGCTCAGTTAGGGTTTTCTTCATCATCGCTGTGGCTCCAACTATCACTGGTACAATCTCATTCTCATGTGTGTACTATTTGTGAATGTCTTCACAGCTCTGGGAATGGAACTCTGGGAATGGTTTGAAACAACAAAGGGCTTACCTTGGTAGCCTTTCTTGGTTGCTTTAGCAGCTTCTTCTGCTGGAAGAGCATGGGAGGAGTCAATTAATCTACATAATCCTAGCCACCTGGGTTTAATTGATTAGGTGAGAGCTGATTGATTATTCCCTCCATTTGTCGCTAAGAGTTGTGAGTGGGTCTTTCTTTATCATTTATATGTTGACTGCTTTCGACGTTTGCATGTGGTACATGCTTGGGAGCCTCGTTGGTATGCATTGCTGGCTGAGCTGTCGCTGATGATTTGGCAATAAGCAATGAAACCTTTCTGGCAGCTGAGGGGATGTGCACCATTGGGATTCTCATGTGTGTACTATTTATGAATGTCTTTACATCCGTGGAGAAACTCTGGGAAGGGTTTGAAATGGCAAAGGGCTTACCTTGATAGCCTTTCTTGGTTGCTTTATGCAGCTTCTTCGGCTCGAAGAGCATGGGAGGTCAATTTATCTGCATAATCCTAGCCACCTGGGTTTAATTGATTAGGTGAGAGCTGATTGGTTATCCCCTCCATTCACAGCTGAGAGATATGTGTGTGTCTTTCTTTATCATGTATCTAAAATACACACACACACATACACACACACACACACACACACACACACACACACACACACACACACACACACACACACACACACACACACACACATCATTTCGTTCTTTCAAACCACTGACTCACTGATTGATATTAAATATCAGTACCTTCCGGTGACGTAGAAAGCTGAAATTTTGTGTGCCTATGGACATCGAAGCCAGTACCACCTGGAAAAAAATCACAGAATCATCAGATAACATCCATAAATGAAAATATAAATAAATGAAAAAAATGCAGGTGAGCGACCTGAGACAATGGGGAAGCATGGTAATTTTGTGTGGTGATGGGCAATTGAAGCTGATGCACCAGGAAAAATCACAGATCCGATGGAAAGCATCCACAAATGAAAATATAAATAAATTAAAAATCAAATGCAGGTGAGTGACCCGAGACAATGGGGAAACACGGTTTGTATGCCTCCACAATGTGTGAGCACACCCAGCTAGTAATTTATATTGCTCTTACTAACCACTGACTCACTGACTGATATTAAAGATCGGTACCTTCTGGGTGATGCAGGAAGCTGACATTTTGCGTGCCATTGGACATCAAAGCCGGTACACCGGGAAAAATTGCAGAACCGTTGGACAACATCCATAAATGAATGAAGAAAATATGAAAAAGTACAGGTGAACCACCTCTGACACTGGGGAAGCAGGGTAATTAGGTGTGCTGATGGACATTGAAGCCGATACACCAGGAAAAATCACAGAACCGACGGAAAGCATCCGTAAATGAAAATATAAATAAATGAAAGAAAAATAGAGAAAAAAAAATGAAAAATCAAATGCAGGTGAGTGACCCGAGACAATGGGGAAGCATGATTTATATGCCGACACAATGTAAGCACACCCTGCTAATGTGTATATATATATATATATATATATATATATATATATATATATATATACATATATATATATATATACATACATGTATATTTCAATTTTACCCTGGTTTATGTCACCCCTTTTATCTGATTTCGGAAATACGTTGTCGTGTTATGGATACCACTTCTTGATATTCATCGTCTCAACTCACGGACCCCTGGTAGCTTGTACATGTATGTTGCTGCGTTTGAGCCTTGGGAGTAACTGCTGAAATCTATCTATCAATCTGTCTGGGTTCTTCCCGACATCTTTGTTCTTTGTTCCTTTCACATCTCTTTCTCATATTTTTTTTCACAATTATTTTTATTTTTTTTATTTCTTGCTTTTTCTTCTCTTATCTTTTACTCTATAATCCTCTTTTGCTATCTATCTCTCCAAGGAGAAGTGAATTCTTGCAGAAATTTTTCTGTTAGGCTCACTTGGATGGGTTTGAGGGTTGCGGAGTAGCGGCTGAAACCTGGATCTTATCAAGATTCCTACTGATGAGTCCATCTTTGTTCTTTACTTCTTCAGGTTCCTTCTTCGTCTTATGTTTCATTACGTTGTTTTAAAAGCCATACCTTTTTATTCTCCAGCGTTTTCAGAACTTACAAGACTGATACAGGCACCAGAATACATCACTAAAGTACCATATCGGGAGATCGCAAAATCCTCATAAGAACTACTGTACTTTGCTTCACACATAAATAAATATACTGTGCTGTAAAAGTGTTGCCTGAGAAGTGAAATTGGATGTTATTTGTCGAATGGATGCTGGTATTAATGGATTGCCAGGTTATTAAGTTTTCCTCCAATCGATAAATACTTATTCTGGCGAGATGGCCTAGAGGTAATGCACTCACCTTTGAGCTGTCTAGCCTGCGTTTGAATCTCGACTCGGGTATAAACTGTGTCATCGTGGTGCGTCACGTGCAAGGTGAGGCATCAATTTGTGTGGCATCCATCGGTAGATTGAGCCCATCGGCCATCATTGGTTGATGGTGGATGTTAAATATCCCACTGTGTCTTTGCCAAAGAGGAAGCGGTGATCACATCTGCCAGGCTAAATTCCAAATTCCTTTCTCCCTTAGTTGAAGGTCAGGCCTGGCCAGCCGGTTCTTGAAAGACTTGGCAAAATACTTTGCCTGTGTGACCTCACAAGGTCGAAATATTTGGGGCCATTAATGTAGTAGCAGTAGTAGTAGTAGACAACATGTATAAATACTTCTGATAGCAAGATGATTATACTTTACAGACTTCAGTAGAAAAAAATTTGAGCCACTTGAGGGAATTTAATCTACGCTTGAAGTCATCAAGTGCATAACCGCTAAGTATTTAATTCACTTGCCATCTCAAATGCTCAGTATTTTTAGAAAGCTTTTGAATTTTGAATTGATATCTGCATGCAAATTATATGGAGTCTGACTTGTAAACTGATAAATAACAACATACATGGAAGCAAAGACAAATCCTAATAAGTACCTGGCACACAAAATGTTCCTTCTGGATGGCGTCAAAGAAAACAACGAATGTCGGTTGCAAGAATATCAACAATATTGTGAACAACATTCGTACAAAAACAGAACTCGCTGTTGTATCCATATTTTGTGACACTTTATGGCAGGATCTTCACAAATATCGACAGTCAACACTTTACCCCTTAATCAGAACACATTTGCTTACTTTTGCAAACAATTTATTGGTTGCTTACAAAAAAAGACGTTGACAACATTTCCACTTCTGAGGCTACCTTGGAATTCTCTTCTTATTGAAATGGCGAAGACAAACTTGCAAAAAGTGTTCATCAAATATTTCATGCTGGAATACTGACTGGTAAAGCTACCAGTCTTCTTTCATTATTTTCATCAATACAAACTGGAAGCTCAATCTAATCCCTGACTTTGAGATGCCTAACTAGCGCCGCAGACACTCAAACGATGCAGACAGTTGCCACTATTACTCAACAACACAGCTGAACATAACTTTGTGGAGAGGATTCAATCCTGTGTAAGAACAAGCTTTAACCACTGTGTCACAATAACATGATAATCTCAGCAATCTCACCGAACCAAAGCGGAAATGCCTCCCTTGCTTACAATGAAAGGGCCACTTGCTTGACTGCTTAAGTCCTGCTATTTGTGGCCTGTGCCTTTCAGAGCTCCAGCTGAAAGGCATCGTCACGCGACTGCACTGCAGGCAAGGTTACTATCTGGAGGTGAACTCGGACGGAACGATTGGAGGGACAGCCGATGAAGGAAGCCTTTTTTGTGAGTATCTTAAAGGAACATTGTAAAGGTGCACTTTCATTTTTGAATCAAAGCTTGATGCTATTAAACACAAGCTGAAGCCACCCGATTTAATGTGTTTAGACCCTTTCATGTCCACTTTTGATGAGTGAGCAAAGGTCACACTGTCATTCATGTCTTTGTCCTTATAGCAGTAGTTAAGTTTTATTTGCTAGATTCTAAGTCACAATCACCAGGACTTGTTGGCTCCTTTCCACCACCCCCCTCCCTCCCCCCCCCTAAACTGAGTGGTCAGACTTGATTTGTTCATATTTCATTCTGGCTTTGGCTTCTTGGAACTGGCATTTGCTTGATTTCTCATACGAGATTTATAATTTCAGCCATTCTGCTTTGCATTAATACATTCTGTTGTGGGCGTTCACGTTCAATGTATGAAAAATGCAATGACTTTAATGAGATGTTCGAGCTTCGTGATGTCATGAAATCAATATCTTTCACAAGCACACACAAAACTCGTGTCCTATGATAACATTCATGCAAAGGAATCGGAGAATTCATTTGTTAAACCAAATAAACAGTTAGTCATACATTTTGACTTCTGGGACAGATTTACAGGAAATTTCATGCTGCACTTTTAAATTGATTAAAGGAAATTCCACACAAATTATTTCCTCAAGGTTATTTTTCTGTCTGAGACTCGCAGAGGCACTCACACCATATTAAATGAATAACAAGGTCATTAGGACATATTTTATGGAGGATGAGTAAGTAATTCATGTGTTTTGAGAATGACTGGCACATTTTGAGTTCTTTATTTATTTTTGGTGACGAATCAAAGGCTCACGGAAGATTGTGTGTATGTGTGTATCTATCCATAATAATAAATGTGTGTGTGTGTGTGTGTGTGTGTGTGTGTGTGTGTGTGTGTGTGTGTGTGTGTGTGTGTGTGTGTGTGTGTCCTCCATAACTCTGAAATAATGAAAACTAGCAGCCTAAAACTTTGCATGCATACAAAGGAAACTCAAAGGGATTGCATGAATGAAAACTGGGTATTTGGGTTAATTAATTGAAACACCCCTTTTGAAGATACTTAACGGCCTTATTAAATTATATCCTTTATCCAGGATCATCCTTGTTCACCTCGCTGTCCCTCGCTGGGGCCGTAATCCACCGTTTTGGTTTTTTTGGCCTGCTCAACAATCCCTTGAATTGACACAGGCCGCAACGGTTTCTTAACAATAAAATTTTTTTTTCTCACTTTCCTCACTTAGATCATCGAATGCCTGATCAGCATACCTACAAATCGCTGCATACAATGCAATGCTTATAATAAATGCCCGGAGAAGCCAGCGTTCGTGTCTTTATTTCATTTCTGCACATGCCATAACCACTAGAATCTCTTCATCTCAGCCGAATTTCAAAATGTAAATTCCGGAATTGAACTTATCAGCAGTTCCGACTGCTAAGAAAGTGTTCATTGGTCCAATGCGGACATTGCTAGACGTTCCGAGCATCTCCGGGTGCATGGTGTGTATATGACCGATCAGTGATCGCTTATCGCTTGCCTTGTCATTTGTTCCTGATCATCCTTGCCTGAATGCTTAAGCCACTTGGCGAATGCAAAACAAGCTGCTTGGTTGTTCATTTCCGAGCCATGGCAATTCAATACAAAAGTATTCGCACTGTCACCCGATATATCGATCGACTTGAACAAACTTCAGGCCGTTCTCGACTGTGTTTGG
Organism: Eptatretus burgeri; assembly: GCF_056783735.1. Taxonomy (NCBI): domain Eukaryota; kingdom Metazoa; phylum Chordata; class Myxini; order Myxiniformes; family Myxinidae; genus Eptatretus; species Eptatretus burgeri. Next base: position 37,279,357 of record NC_140962.1, read on the forward strand.
CCCAGCGCTGTCATGCGGTGCCTTGGGCAGTGGCTCACTTACTGAAAATCTGCAATTTCATTTTGACATTTCCCCTTTTTGAATGATCTTCTTTCATTATACAACCCATCATTTCGACATACATGCATAGATATAGATGTTTTTTTAAACGTTTTGTTTTTAAAAGTTTGGTCAACTCTTTCATTGGAGTGCTTGTTCGGAGCTGTCTTCCAGCTTCGACCTCAATGAGCTTCGAAAATGAACTGTGGCATGGTTCTCCATGGAGACATCTCAGAGTTAGGAAGGCAAAATATATTTTCTTTTATTTATTTATTTTTTATGAACATTGTCGAGGCTCGTGTGAGAGCTAACACACAAGGCACAGCAAAGGGGGGCATGAGACAAGAGGAGTGGGAGAGGGAAGGACAAAACAGTGGAGAACAGAGACATTAGGAGATCTGTGGAAGGGAGAGGGATGGGGCGGGTAACACAGGGTACACAGCATGGACATTACAGGGACTTTCAGGAAGGAATGCAGGGATTTTGAAGGAGGTGGGTTTGGGGTGGATAAAGGAGGAAGAAAAGATCAAGGTTTTGGATGGGGGAAGATAAGAGGTAGTGGTGAACAGCTGTGTTAAAGGCCTGGAGGGAAGAATGGGATTGAAGAGATTGTGGGAGTTTATTTCAAAGGCGGGAAAAAAGAGGAATGAAAGAGTGAAGGTGAGCAGTGATTCGTGATTTTCGTAGTTTTACCAGAAGGGGGTTGCTGGCAGACCTTGAGTGGACGTATCACAGACAGAGTGGGGGGGGGGGGCGAGGCTGGAGAGGAGACGGTAGGAGACAGAAAGACCACCGACCAGCCTGCGGTGAGAGAGTGAGAGGCCCAAAGACTAAGCCTCATCGTGGGAGACGCCAATGATCCGAAATCCCTTGGTTTCCACAGTGTGAAGCTGAAAAAGGTGGGAGTCAGGAGCACCAGCCAGGAGGGGAGAGCAGTACTCCATCAGGCTGCGGATGAAAGCTTTTTATGTGGTCAGGAACTCAGGTGGGCCGAGGAAGGACTTTGCATGATGGAGGATTCCCAGTCGGCAACTGGCTTTGGAGGCCAGTTTAGAAATGTGGCTTTCTCAGGAAAGATCATGGCAGATATTGAGACCCAGAAGCTTGAATGAAAATAAATGATTTGATTTCAATGAGTAAAGAATGTTTTCAGTTGTTACAAAGCAATGAATCACCACATCTCAGCACGATAGCCGAGAGGTATGCACACCCGCTCTAAACTGTCATGCCTGGGTTTGAATCCTGACTCGGCTTTAAACTGTCATCCCGGTGTTTCACAGGGAGGGTGATTCATCAATATGTGTGCCATCTCTTGGATGAACGTTGAACTATACATCTCATCTGCCGGAATATCCTCCCTGTCCCCCTCCTCACTCTTTCTTTCTTTCTCTCTCTCTCCCACTCCTCTCCATCTCTTTCTCTCTCTCCATCTCTTTTTCCATCTCTCTCTCTCTCTCTCTCTCTCTCTCTCATTTTCTCTCTCTCTCTCTCTCTCTCTCTCTCTCTCTCTCTCTCTCTCTCTCTCTCTCTCTCTCTCTCTCCATCTCTCTCCATCTCTCTCCATCTCTCTCCATCTCTCCATCTCTCCATCTCTCCATCTCTCCATCTCTCCATCTCTCCATCTCTCCATCTCTCCATCTCTCCATCTCTCTCTCCATCTCTCCATCTCTCTCTCCATCTCTCCATCTCTCTCTCCATCTCTCCATCTCTCTCTCCATCTCTCCATCTCTCTCTCCATCTCTCCATCTCTCTCTCCATCTCTCCATCTCTCTCTCCATCTCTCCATCTCTCTCTCCATCTCTCCATCTCTCTCTCCATCTCTCCATCTCTCTCTCCATCTCTCCATCTCTCTCTCCATCTCTCCATCTCTCTCTCCATCTCTCCATCTCTCTCTCCATCTCTCCATCTCTCTCTCCATCTCTCCATCTCTCTCTCCATCTCTCCATCTCTCTCTCCATCTCTCCATCTCTCTCTCCATCTCTCCATCTCTCTCTCCATCTCTCCATCTCTCTCTCCATCTCTCCATCTCTCTCTCCATCTCTCCATCTCTCTCTCCATCTCTCCATCTCTCTCTCCATCTCTCCATCTCTCTCTCCATCTCTCCATCTCTCTCTCCATCTCTCCATCTCTCCATCTCTCTCTCCATCTCTCCATCTCTCTCTCCATCTCTCCATCTCTCTCTCCATCTCTCCATCTCTCTCTCCATCTCTCCATCTCTCTCTCCATCTCTCCATCTCTCTCTCCATCTCTCCATCTCTCTCTCCATCTCTCCATCTCTCTCTGTCACACCCATCTCCCGCTCTCTTCCACCCCTCTCCCCACCCTTTCCTCTCCCCTTCCTCACTCTCACTCTCTCCCTCGCTCTCTCGCTCTCTCTCTCCCCCACCCCTCCCTGTCATCCTCACCCCTCCCTCTCATCCCTCACCCCTCCCTCTCATTCCCCACCCCTCCACCTCTCTTAAGGGGACTGTTAAGGACTGATGGTTTCATTTTGAATTTGAAATTGTTTCCCCAGAGTGCATCATCAACGAATCATATTATGAATGAGCCGACTGGAGGGATGGAAAGATCGCTGCATGTACAAGCATGCAGGCAGGCCTTTGCCAGGTAGATAGCATGGATTTTAAATGCTCTTGCTGGGCTCTATATAGCACCTGGCAGTTAAAAAAAAAAATTGATGTTTGAGCACATTTTATTGCCCTTCCCTTCTTCTCCATGGGGCCACGCTGCATAGACCTGGGTGCTAGTTTGGTCCACGAATCCCATGTACCGCACACACGTAACCAAGCATGCATGCACGCACACACACACACACACACACACACACACACACACACACACACACACACACACACACACACACACACACACACACCTGCAGACAGTCCCTTTACAAATCAAAACCTACCTGTTTGTACCATCTCCGTGTGTGCTGTTTGTACCTCTACCTTGCAGCAACTGCCGACTGTATGTCCCGATCGGGACATGAACTGTGTGCGTAATACCACCATCGACTGTAGAACGCTCACCAAGTGGCTTAAGCACTCAAGCAAGCACTTCATTGAAATGGTTGATGAGGAATGGCTGGCTTGGCAAGTGATAGCAATCCGATTGGTTACGGGACATAACCGCAAAAACCAAAACATCGCTGTTTCTTAACATTTTCAGATTTCACTCCAGATTTCGACAGTTATTTAGTCCAGGTAATCTGATCCTCCAAACTCAAATTATATTTAGATTATATACTTTAATTAGTCCGTGACAGTCGATCGTGGAAAATTGCATGTTATACTGTCGAACCACGCTATTCGTGGGGGATACGTTCCTGCAAAATGCTGCGAATGGCGAATCCTCGAATAGCAGGGCATTGTTTCAATGGAAAAAGGGGGATAGGTTCTCGGCAGTTCATCACCCATGAAAAATACCGCGAATGTCGACACTGCGAGTGTTGCGCATTGTTTCAATGGGAAAAGGGGGATAGGTTCTGGCAGTTGATTCATGAAAAATGGCCGTGAATGGCGCTGAATCCGTGAATGGTGCTGAATCCGTGAATGGCGCTGAATCCGTGAATGGTGCTGAATCCGTGAATGGCGCTGAATCAGTGAATGGCGAAGCTGCGAATGTTAACGTTTTATATTGACTTATGATGTTAACTCATTGAGGCTGACATTTTACTCAGTTTGGGGTAGGTGTGGTGAAGTACTTTAATTATGTGGCGAACAGTGGCGTCGTTAGGGTTTGTCTATTGGGGGGTGGCATATGAAAGAGCTCTGAACTTCCCCAGGCAGGCTCAGAAGCATAATTGAAATATTAATTTGAAAGTGAAACAAATTTACATCTCAGGTCAATTGGAGAGAATAAAAATATCCACAGAACCCCCTACCCATTCACTACTCTGTCAAGTGTGAATAAAAACACAATGTGGCCTAATACATTGCAGTTAAAATGTATCCGGGTTCAGTGATCGGTGAGGAAGCCAAATAGGTTGAAGAATGTGGTAATTAAAAAATGTAGGCGATTGGACAGATCATCAAATCACTTACCAATGTAAAGCAAAATACTTCTGATGGAAGTTGGTATTCGAGGAGTAATTTGTAGGCCTGATGAGGCAAGCGAACTGTAGTGTCTGTAATTAGGCAATGGCCCGGTGATAGCTCCCCTACTCTTTCCGAAGAACACTATGGAATATTTAACGTCCACCAACTAGTGCTGACAGACGGGACACTCAGCTTAACGTCCATCCGAGGGACGACACACACACACACACACACACACACACACACACACACACACACACACACACACACACACACAAATCACCCTCTCTGTGAAACGCCGGAATAGCAGTTTTTAGCTGGGTCAGCATGAGAACCCAGGCGAGATGGCGGTTGTGCTACTTCGAGGGCATCCTTCCAATCCAACACACTCGCTGAGGCCTCTCACCATGGTTACCATTTTGTCCAGACCCTTGAAGCGCAATCTCACAGCTTGCTTTTTTCCGTCACACGCCTGCCACGTCATAAGTCATGGTGTTTCTCATGTGTTCATGCGGCCTGGGCTTATGGAAACTCCATCCGTGAAAGAGAGAAAAACTTAAGAAAGAGCACTGATTCTAATTATCCTTGGATGAACGCACACATTATAAGGAGGATGAGAGGAGGAGGGGGAGATTGGGACCATACTCTGTGCAGAGCGTTGGTGCTGCATAAAGAGGATGAAATGGGAGGAAAGTAGAGATTCCAATTGAAGACGTCGAAAGGAAAAGAGAGGAAGACAAGGAAGTGAAAGAACTATCTTGACACATGATCCTGGCCATCGTTGATTGGTCCTGTATGGTGCAAGATATGTACTGGGTTTGATCGACACATCATAAGGAAACAGACGTCCAATAGTGAAAAACCCCTCCATCCCTTGGTCCTCTGGGTGATCTCCATATTGCAGAATGCATATTAATTACCTCATTATGCAAGATAATAGATCTACACAGCAGGCAGCCCCATAATTAGTAACACCATAATAGGGATTTATTTATTTACTATGCGGAGGTGATTAGTAATTAGGAAAAATGTTAAACCCGATGGAAAAAGTTTGTAAACATCAACGTGATACATTGACTTGTAGCACAGAGTTTAAAATGTAAAACGTGGTGATGAAAGTTGCTTCTCGTGCTCTCATGAGTCGATTGTATTATAATTTATATACTGGTGGTGAAACACTTTCATAATGTAACTTGTGTGTTTTGGTGAGAAATGTAGCACTGAGCAGAAACACTGTAATGATGTAATTTGCGAGAGGAGTGGAGGGGGAGGGTCGGAGGAGGTGACATCTTCAGCAGCTCGTAATAGATGTGGTGAAGCATGTTTATAGCGCGAATGGTGGAACAAGCTGCATAGCTCGATTTATAGTGTGAATTGTGGGACATGCTGCACAGCTTGGTTTCAGCGCGGCTCGTGGAAGATATATTTTTGCGTCCAGTATTGTATGTACATCCAGTACGATACAATACTGTATGTACAAAGAGCTCGCTTATAGCGTGACTGGTGGAAGATATGTTTTAGAACTGTGTTATGTGCGCGGCCTGCAGAATTATTATTTTTGCCCGCGAAAAACTGCAAATATGTGAAGCACAGGCCCGTGAATGTCAAAACAGGTCGCAGTTTATAAACCTTGAATATGCTGGGTCTGCGAATAGCATATCCACGAATCGCGGGGTCCGACAGTGATGCACAAAATCGCTCCAAGCTCCTAATTTGAAAACCATAGCACTTAAAAAAGCGATGTATAAAGTTATTTGTAGGTATGTAGATGAGGCATTCGATTATATGAGAAAGGAAAGTGAAAAGAAAAAAAACTTTATCATTAAAAAAACATTGTGGCCTGTTCCAAATCAAGGCACTGTTGAGCAGGCCAAAAACAATTGTGAATTAAGACTACTGTGAGGGACAGTGAGGTGATTGAGGATGCACCTTGATAAAGGATAATTAAATAAGGCCATTAATGATGTTCAAAAGGGGTGTTTAAATTAACCAAAACGCCCAATTTGCATTTATATACTACCTTGGTGTTCCCTTAGTGTGCATGCAAAGTTTGTGGCCACGAGATTTCATGGTTTTGCAGTTGTAGAGGAGACTGACGGACAGACTGACGGACAGACTGACAGACACACACTGACATTTATTAGTATTGATATGTTATAAGATTGGGGAGTTTGGGATTATACATTGTTTTTTTAAAAGAAAAAACAAAAAGTAAGGAGATCTACTCTGCTAATTTAAGTAATAAGCAAAAGCAGACAGTCCCTGTTGCAGGTGATGTTTCACATGCTTTCCAGCGAGCTTCCCTTCGGCCAATAGAACCCGAGTCTCGGCACATGTCTGCTTTTATTCCTGAGATGACCATTCATTTCCAGTCACGTTTATGCGGTCAATTTAGGAGTTTTTGTTTCGCCAAACCTTAAGCTCAAATCATCAAATCATCATCATCACATCATCGATGGTCTGCTCTGTTATTTTTATTATTTACTTGTGATCTGATATTGTATGTGTAAGGGTGAGTGGGTGGGTATGTTCGTTCTTGTTTTTGTTTGCGGGGCATGAACATGGCTGGGTTTGTGTCCTGGTTGGACATGGTGACGTGTGGGTTGCGTGATTAGTGGAGTTTCCATTGGGTGTTGAACACGTGTCGACGTGGTTTTGAGGATCGAGTGTTGTTTATTTGCTCACATTTTCTCCGTGTTTTCACCATCCAGTTTTTGCCATTCGTATCAGAGGAGTGTCACGGTCTCCACAGTTAGACCACCCTCTCAGCTCTTGACATGCCATGCCTCCAGAATCAATCTGTCGCTTGTTCGATGTCGTGTCAAGGACACGGGTTCCATCCAAGTCAAATTTGTGGCCAGATTTCAGGCAATGATGCACTATGGCTGACTGTGTCACCTTCCCAACCCAAATTGCTCGATCATGTCCATCTTTCCAGTTTCACCAATGCAGAATTGGTCACAGTCTTTGCATGATGAATGATAAACTATTCCTGATTTGTCATCAGTTGGCATCCTGTTATAGAGCTTTGAAATGACATTATGGATAGTGTGTCGAGGCTTGTACACTACACCATTCTGTGCGCTGCGTACCATCTTGCCAATCCTTTCGAAAAGTCTCAGGTAGTACACTAGTACAGTACCAAAGTGTGTCTGGCTCCTACCATTCTGCCATTTTTGGCTCTTTCATGGTGGGGTAGAAATAGGGATGTGAGTCCATATGTATTTATTTACATTCTACCTTTTAGTTCATAACTTCACTTATTCGGCAAGATGCTGAAACACTTGTCTCCCAGTTGTGCAAACCAAAGCAGTTCAACAATTTCTAAACTATACAGTTTAGTCCATTTTCCTCAAGCTGTACAAACATACTGTGCATTTCCAAGTATAATCCGTATGAAATTTAAATTTGCTCAATGAAACATTCACCCCAACCCCCCCCCTCCCTCCTGATGAGGGCATCCATCTCATCCAGTTTGCTCGTCCTCATAGCTTTCAGCTCTGTATATAATGGCAATTCAGATGACTTTATTCTGACATTCCTGATGTTTTCCCATCCGAACCAGAATATATCTTATCCTCTGATAGCATGTGGGTCAGAAACCATGCCCATATTATCGACTCAAACATTGCATCTCTTCACATTCTACCTTTTTCATGGCACCAACAATAGGAACACATCTCTAGGCCAGCCCCTCCAAAACGCGTCGACTGCCTTCTGCACAAACTCGACTCCCATACCTCAGATTGCGTCTCTCTGACGGGCGCCTGAGGCACTTCACTTGATGCATGAACAGGCAGAATATAATTTGGGCACATGTACTATGCCCTGTCATCTGGGTCATTGGGAACACAGCCAAAAAGACGTTGGTTGACCAAGTTTGCTACATTGAGCACTCATGTGTGCAGTTCATAATGGGTTAGAACCTGATCTCCGACAGCCTTTTTCAGTGTCATCTTACAACTTTTCACTCGGGACTCTGCATAGCCATTATGGTATGGCGCTATGAGGGTGATACACCTCCATTCCATACCTCTTTCTGCACAAAATTCTCAAAGTTGATCCTGACTCCATGTCTTTATCATCTCTTGTAGTTCTCTCTCTGTGACTACCAGTTGTGTCCCTTTGTCTTTTAGCATATACAGTATTCCAATTGTACTCATGTAGCAAAAAATCTGTGCAGTACTTGCTTGATTTCCATGGTCGAACAGTCCATTCTCAACTTCAGCTCAACATGAACTGCTTCCACATTTAAACACCTGAAGATGACTCCATAGTGTTTGGTTAACGTTTTACGTCCAATCCTCACATTATATGAACCAAAGTAGTCACAGTATGTATAGTAGAACGGTGGAGTAAATGGTGCGATGCGATGCCTTGGTAAGTTGGCCATCACCTAATGTTCTACTCAGTGCTAAATTTCTCACCAAAACACATATAAATGTGATGGACTTGGCCACTTTGTGTACTTTCATGATCCAGTGCTTCCTTCTAGTCTTTCCTGCTCTGGTCGCCACTCCACTGTGCCCATTGTAGTGTGTCTGACTGGTAATCAGTAGAGATATCCAAGGGCTATGTGGAAGTAATGCTGGAGGCTTTGACTCGTAGGCCGTCATCGAATCGTATGCCCTGCGGCCATCTCTGATGACTCCCTCTTCATCCAAAAAGGGACTCAGTGTCTTGATGCCACCCCTGTCAAGGCACTCTCGAAGATTCGACTGGATTTCCTTGATCTAGGATCTCTCGGCCTTTTATAACTCCGAAGGTGTGAGAAGTCCCTTACTTTCAGTTGCAGCATTCTCTTCACTTGACTTAATCTGACATACAGCCGATAGTTTTCTCACAAATCTCATTACCTTGGCAGTGACTCTCATCAGCTTTTTTGAACTGGCAAAATTCTTGCAGTCAATTGTATTCTGGTGAGCCACCATAGACACCTGTTGTACTTTTCAGCATTCTATTTCACGTTCTATCTGGTCAGGCATTAACTTATCGTTTGGTCAGTCTTCTCTTATGTCTGCATTGGCTTATCCTCTGGTCAGGGGAGCAAAGGAAGTCAGGTCCACACTTCCATTTGCTAATATTGATGTGTAACCAATCATGACCATAAAATGTCTGTCTGTTTGACATGAGTCACTTGGCCGAAGCCTCCGGATTAAAGGTGATGCTTTGGAGTGCGCTTGCGCAGGACTTTACGTCCATCGAAGATGGCGGGAGCGCTCGTCACACCACACACATTTCAATTTACCCCCCCGATCGCACCATGTGCCAACTGGTTGATTGGTTTGCATTCGCAGGAGCAATCGTCTGGGTGGCAGACAGGCTGGCTGTTTTTTAATGGATTATGCGGTGTTACCTTGTGAGACATTATCCGTGGCTAAAGCTCACCATTACAGTCAGGAGGTATGAATGAACTTTAAATGATGATTGTGGTCATCATTGATTCGATATTTATATGGTATGCTGTCCTGATGAGGGAAAACAAGCCCAAATTTAGGATGGCATGCCATTGAAGTCATGGGGACTCACTCCTGTAGAGGGGCCCAATTGTATGACCATGCCTTCTGGCCCTTCGGGGATTGGATGTGTGTGTTTGACCATGTGCTTCAGCCTTTGGGCTGAGGGGCATGTTTGTGTCAATGGGACAGTCTTGCTGGACCTTGTACTTTGGCCATGGGGTCAAGGTGCACATCCAAAGCTGTTGAAATGTTTTGATTTTTTAAATCTTTTTTTGGTATCAAGAGGCACCTTCATGAGAGACTAAATAAGCCTGAATTCAGGACGGCATGCCATTGAAGTCATGGAGACTCATTCCGATGGAGGAGGGGTCCAATTGTATGACCATGCATTCTGGCCCTTCGGTGTTAGCATGTGTGTGTCTGATTGACCATGTGCTTCAGCCTTCAGGCTGACGGGCATGTGTATGCCAAAGGGACAGTCTGGTATACTTTGGCCATGGGTTCAAGGTGCACTTCCCAAGCTGTTTCAATGTTTTGTTTTGTTTTAACCTTTTTTGATATTAATTTTTCAAAAGTTGTCTTCATAAGAGGGCAAATAAGTCTGAAATCTGGATAGGCACCTCCGTTTGAAGTTTAAACAATAGTAGCTACGAAATCTCTGTCTGGTTGACAAGAGTCACCAGGCTGAAGCCTCTGGGTCAGAGTGACGCTTTGGTGTGCACTTGTGCAGGACTTTACATCCATTGGATATCAGGGGAGCACTCATTATGCCCCACCCATTTCGATATAACATATATATATATATATATATATATATATATATATATATATATATATATATATATATATATATATATATATACATACATTGTACATATACACAGTTCCAGTTGTGGAAACTGACCACAGGGAATTACATTCAACATATAGGGAATCCTGAGTTCGTTATTTTGTTCAAGTGTGTGCTTGCATAGTTCCCTTCCCTTTCTATAGTGGATGGGGGAAAATGGGTTGTGTGGGTTTAGCTCGATCTCCCCCTTCATATAATTCCCCAGCCTCCACTTAGCTCCATCTAACTTTCCCTCATTCCATTGCCAATCCCCCACTGTCCTTGCTCCCAAGCCGCTATCCACCGTACCCCCCTTACCTCTCACCCTTCACCCTCTCATACCCCAACCCCCACTGGAAACCTTCCTCTCCTTGGTTAAACCTCCATCCCTTCCATCCTCAAAACCTATTTGAATCCTTTCCCTCTCTGCACTTTCCCACGGCCCGAACCACGACACCACAACTACAGCGATGCCACAATCATGCTGACACAATAGTCAGTCATAATCTACAGCAACACCACCAGTCTGCAACATCACCATCATCTACAATAACGCCACCAGCCTGCAACATCACTATTGCCAGTCGGCAACCACAACGTCCCCAGTAAATCACGATGTCACCAAGGTGTGACGTCATGCTGCAGCAAGCAGCAACCAATGATGATGTCCTACTCAGGTTTAAAGAGTGCATGGCAGCCTTTGCTTCTTGGAACTCCAGCTCCCACAAACTCTGCTCACTCGAAGCCACGCCTGGCCCAGGTGGAATAAGTGCCCGAGCGTACCTCGGTTCAGAGCTGTTGTGTGCGTGCCTGGGACCTGTTCAAGAATCTGCCTGCCTGGTCGCATTACGTCGTATGCCGGGATGAGCTGCGCTGGGTCCGCGACAAGCTGCGCTGGGTACAAAGCAAACTGCCATGGGCAAAGTGAACATGAGGCGAGGACCAAGAACGGAGACACGCAACAAAGGTCCTTGGCGCACAACAAAGCTCCATACTGATTTATGCTATCTTTCTTTGCTTTCCCTAAACGCCTTTAATTTGTCCACTTCAGATGCACAAAGGAGCAATTGACGATTTTCCTCTTGACCCATCTGGACGAGCCACTCATTCACACCTCACCTTTCCTCTAAACTCACATAATCGCAATGCTACATTGCATCAACACACCAATTTCTCATTCACTCCCCACACTTTCCTACCCTCCATATTGGGATTGACACAGGCACACCTTGTTTGTGTCAGGTGAGCCAGGGGCCGAAGCTCACTCTGCCCTTCCTCGAATATTCTTCTTTTTCTTCTTTTCTAATTTTCCCGGATGATTGTCGTGGCATTCCATTCTTGTGTATCAGCGGAAGTAAGATTTTAGAATGGGCTTCCATAAGTGCTGAGGGAATAAATTACTGCTCTTCTATGTCATTGAATCTTGTATGACTTATGAATATCGTGCTTTGTAAATATATGCTTATTGCTTTGTTTCATTGTTAATAAATGCTTGTTACTTTGTCCTGTAAGCATCTTTCAAACCTGCCCGATTGTCCTTTCCTCCATTTGTCTGGAATAGTGTTGTTATTAATAGATGCACTGGAAGTTAGCCCCATTAATTTGCGCAAACCAATAGCTGACTCCCACCAACGGTCTCGCTTGCCATACATAATAAGTAGACGGTGTGGAGTCGAGAGCCCAGTTCCCCAGTTGAAGTAACCAAACCACCAGTAAGGGAATGTGATTCATAAGAGTGAGGACCCTGCTAGGTTTAGTGGCTTAAACTGGCATCCGCAGTTGCGAAGCAACCCGTTGGACCGTGGAGTCATCCGTGGCTGATGGCTTCAGGTTCGGAGGTCAGAGAAGTGAGTCCGAGAAACCCCCTGGTGAAAATCTCTATTGTGTCATGAAAATATATACATAGTGTCATGAAAAACAAGAACATTGCATCCACTTTCCGCCGGTACTCCAGGGGCCTCCGTCTGGCCATCCCCCAGGCAGATGCCAGGCCCATCCACATCTTGAGATGATGGTCAACCTGCTGCAACCACGAGGCACGTGGTCGGCCCATTGGCCTCCTCCACTCATGAGACTCCCTCGCTGAGAGAATCTGGTGAGCAGGATCAGCGTCGGGAAAATGAGCCACATGTCCATACAGCCGCAACTGACGCTCACGGACTATGCAGGTCACAAATCTCATCCGAGTCTCTCTCAGCAACCGCTCGTTGGACACAAAATCCGACCAGCGATAGCCAAGGATTCTCCGAAGAGACCTGGTAACAAAGGAATTAAGTCTCCGTCTCAGATCCTTGGTCAGAGTCCAAGTCTCGCATCCATGGAGCAAGACTGGAAGTACCAAGGACCTGAAGACTCGGACTTTCGTCCTTCCGCACAGTTACCGGCAACGCCACACCCCATGATCCATTGAATCCATGACTCCCCAGGCCCGACCCAGACGTCTATTGACCTCTGACTCGCAGCCAGCAGAGACATGAATATCACTGCCAAGGTAAGTGAATCTCTCCATGGCCTCAACATCCTCACCACAAACAGACACAGACAGGACAGCAGCATCCAAGATGTCACCGAAAGCCTGGATCTTAGTTTTGACCCAAGAAACCCATAATCCCAGCGGCTCCCACTCCTCATTCAGCACCTCGAGGGCCCCCAAAAGGATATCTAAAGTCTCCACAAAGATGACTGCATCATCTGCGAAATCAAGGTCCGAGATCTTGACATTCCCAAACGATGCACCGCAGCTTAATCTCTCCGACATCCTCCCTAAAATCCAGTCCATACAAGTGCTGAAAAGTGTGGGGGCCAGTACACACCCCTGACGAACTCCAGTAACAACTGGAAATAAGTCAGAGATGGTACCACCACACTTCACAGCACTCTCAGTACCAGAGTAGAGTTCAGACATCAGATCGATCAGTTTTGGTGGCACCCCACGAAGACCAAGAATCCTCCAGAGGACATCCCGATTCACTGAATCGAACGCTTTACAGAGATCAACATAGGCTGCAAACAGCCCCTGCCGAAACTCTCGTCTGCGTTCGGTGAGGACACGAAGGGCAACTATACGGTCAATCGTTGACCTCTTTGGTGTAAAGCCTGACTGCTCTGGACGCTGGTGCTCAAGCAGATGGTGGCGAACCCTATCAAGAATTATCCGAGCAAAGACCTTGCCCGGCACTGAGAGCAGCGTCACCCCTCGGTAGTTGTTGCGGTCTTGGCGATCACCCTTCCCTTTCCAGAGAGGAACAACCAGGCCCCTCTTCCAATCAGTTGGGATGATGCCTGTGTTCTAGGCAGAGCACAAAACTGCATGCAACGACACGAGTGCAGCATTTCCACCAGCCTTGAGAAGTTCGGCATGGATGCCACAGATCTCTGGAGCTTTTCCCCGTTTCAACTGGTTCACCGCAGCCCATGTTTCCACAAGCGAAGGTGGACCACAGTTGATTCGAGGGTCAGCAACAAGGATTGTAACACCCTTGACGTCCAACTCGACAGCTGGTGGATCAGCCTGGTACAACCGCTCAAAGTAACCGGCCCAGCGGGCCTTCACTTCAGACTCCTCTGTCAAGAGCCTACCACTCTCTGCTCTAACTGCAGTGCTCCGAGGGATGGGCTTGGATGAACGTAATGCGCGAATTCCCCTGTAAGCGGGACGAGAATCACCTGTCCACAGGTGATGCTCTACCCCTCACAGATTCCTCGCACATAGGCCTCCTTGTCCACCCTCAGTGCACGTACAGTTTTACGCCTCAGCTCCCTGAACAGCTCAGCTCTGCCATTCAGCCTGGCCCTGCGACTCTGGTCAATGGTATCCAGTGTCCCTTGAGAGACAAAATTCTTCTTTGCCCTGCAGTGAGCTCCAAGACATCCACCGGCAACATCAAGGACACTGGTCTTGAAGGCACTCCACAACTCTTCAGGACCCCCCAAAGCACTCAGACCCCCCAAGTGTCCACTCAGCCTTATCACAAACTCCTCAGCTACTCTCTCATCCCTGAGCTTGCCAACATCCAGCCTCGGCTGGGATGGTACCATTCTCCAGGATTTAAGGTGCAGCTTTAGAGTTGCTACAACAAGCCTGTGGTCAGTATTGAGGAACTGAGCACTCCGGTACACCCTGCAGTTCTGGATCATCCTCCAGCGACCGTCAATGAGGACATGGTCAATCTCCTTTGCCACACCGCCAGCGTTGGAATACCAAGTCCAGCGATGTGCTTGTGGGTGCGGAAACCATGAACCAGCCACCCTAAGTCCATGACTTCTTGCAAAGTCAAGGAACTTAGTGCTATTCTGGTTCATAGTTCCTGACCCATGGGGACCAACACACACCTCATAACCGTCCCTATCAGTTCCAGTCAATGCATTGAAATCCCCCAAGACTAGAAGTGTATCTCGTCTGGGGCACTGATCAACCACAGACTCAAGCGTGGCGTTGAATGTGTCCTTCACGGTGAGATCACTCGCCTCAGTCGGAGCATAAACAGAGACCAGGGAAATGACACCTAAGGAGTGACGAATCCTTAATCTCATAATACGCTCGTTGACCGGTGTTACCTCAATTATCATTGGGGTCAGCTTATTGGACACAGCTACAGCAACTCCTTGGGTATAGTCACCATCAGAGCGACCAGACCAATAGTAGGTGTAACCACCCACCATTATCTCGCCGCAATCCGGTCTCCGAACCTCAGAGAGAGCTGCAATCCCGATGTCCAAACGCTTGAGCTCAGATGATAACAGAGACAGGTGATCATCCTCTCTTCGGGATAGGACATTCCAGGCACCCACCCGAAGGGACTGCCTCAGGTTAACCCAAGGAGACCGCCGTGTGGTGGACGACACCTCAGCACCACTCCGACACACTCTCCCGCAATCTGACCCAGGGATGTTACCCTGTGGTTTCCCTCCTGTCATCAAAGATTGGGGGTCCCGAAGGCTTTGCCCCAATCCCGTCATCCGGTGCGCTGCCCTGCGAAGGGAAGCTGCACAGGAGGTACTCCCACGGAGTGGGTTTTCAGATTTTTTTTGCGTTTTGTGTTTTGTGGAATGAAGGGTTTTACGGTGGCTGGAGTGCAAATCCTGCCACCAACCTCCTGATAAAAAAGTAACCCAACTGTGGGAGGACATCTGTCGACACAGTTGGGCACTAGATATGGATGGCCTTTGGCTCACAAGGAGCTCCTCCACCCTTTGACAGGTTTTGTTTTTAATCCTGCTGGATGTCCATATCCAAACACCCTCCTCACCAGAAAACCTGGTGGGGGAGACGGTTTAGTCGCCGACAACGCGACTATGGAACAGGTTAGTACAGGTTTACATGGTACCTGTAGCAGGTCACAGATCTAACCTGATCTGACATAGAAAAAGATACATCAATATAGGATATAGGATTTGAACAAAAAGAACAACCCAAAGAAAACAGGTAAATTCAAAGATGGTTGTTTGTTGATTTTTCCCACGCAATCTGATTTGGTGTTATACGAAATAAATACAGACGCATAGATAAAGTCCATTAACAGGAGAGGAGATTGCAAAAAGAGTGACTTCAAGCAGACATAAATGTACATAGCCACACCAAAGAGTGTGCCTATATCCTGTGTAAGCATCACCTAGTGTGAATTGGTGAGTGGTTGAGTTTGTCTCGCTGTCCTGCCAAATCCTCATGGTGGCATCAATGCTTCCTCAGGTTGTTAGGATAGCCTGAAGGTGTGCACGCTTGCCTCTGAGCTACCTAGCATGGGTTCTAATCTCAGCTCAGCGATAAACTTTCACTGGGTTGCTTCAGCAATGTGTGTGCTGTCCCTTGGATAGATGCTAAATGGGAATCCCTTCTGCTGGCATTAGTTGGTGGACGTTACAAATCCCACGGTGTTCTTCGTGAAGAGTAGGTAGGCTGTCAACGGCACCATGGCTAAATTGCTGCCCTATCTACTGCTGGGAAGGCAATGGCAAACCACCCGGTATAACTCCTGTTCAGGAAACTTCTTTGGCGGCACCAATGCTCTGCGAAGAGTATGGCACATTAGAGAGAAAGACAGACTCATTTTGAGAAGTATTGTAAGATATTTAATGCTCAGAAGGAAATATGAGCAAAAAGGACAGCCACCTTATACTAGCCCCTCTGAAGGGCAGTTTACTCAATACAGCAGTGCTCTGTTTGCGAAGCTCCATTTTTTTCAACATATACAAACTCAGGTTAACAGTGAGTGTAGTAACCTCTGAACTATTATGTCAGCCCTCCGTTTATCACACGTGGACAACAAGAAAATAGACAGAAATTTTAGGAAAGAAAATATGTCTAACATAAACTTGCATGAAGTCTAACACAAGAGCGACACGAGTGTAACGTAAGAGACTGAGACAGAGAGCGCAATGGTTAAACGTTTGATCAGACACTTGGCAGCCATGGCGTGGGCTGTCAGCCTAATTACACGTTGCTCCCGCCGAGAGTCTGGAACACTGACAAGCCAAGATCTAGCCCAAACGGCTGCTGATGGATTGGAGGGAGAATGGACAGCCAAGGTTATAGCCCCATTCTATCCGCATATATGGTTCACTCTACTATCGCAGTACTGTCCACTGTTTTGGGATTGGAGGCTGTGAATTCTAATTTATTCGACCTTCCAGTTGTAGCCTTCGAGGACTGGTATTTTAAGCTGAAAGCATTACATTGTAGTCTTTCAGGGTTCACAATGGGGTGGTAAAAATCTCACTTGTTGCTGTGATTTCCACCCAAGGTGCATTTCCTTGCAAAGAAATGTACATGGATTTTCAAATCGGTTTCGACTGCCATTCTGATTTTGCACATGAAGCGGCACAAACATTTCCTGAGCATTTGCTTTATCTTACGGTTAACATCAGGAGTCTTTCTCACCAGTATGCCACCGAGTGATTAATCTCGCAGAATTCTCTAAAAATAAAAATTTTAATTCTGATTGCTCAAGTTTAGGGTGAGACTAGTTCTTACAATAAAGGCCCTATTACTCTGCTGTAGTGCAATTTTTTTTTATAATTTTAAAAAATATTTTACAATAAATACCAATCGAGAAGGAAACAAGAGAGTTATGATGAGAAATGTATTTGTCTGGTGTTCAACTGTGAAGTCAACCTCTCAAGTCAAAAAAAAATCTCAACTCAACATATCAAAACTCCTTTCGAGGAAGCAGAGAGATGTTTGGGATTGTGAATTGTGTTTAAACATTGCTCATGATTTTTTTTTTTTTTAACTTGCCAGAGAAGGTGTTCTCATTGCACAGTGGACATATAGATTGCTTCAATGGTAAGGAGAAATGATAATTTCATGGGACCTGTTGTTTAGAATGTTGAATATTATGAGATGGGCTTTGATTTCCATTTGACGTTGTTGCCTTCACTGGAGGAGAGGGTATTGCATTTGGGTCCATTTGTTAGTTTGCTTGTTTGTCTGTCTGTCTGTCTGTCTGCACATAATGTTTGCACATATGTCACAATGCCACCTGGTGGTAGCCGGTATTACACGTTGTCTTTTTTTTAACCGAGTACCTCTGTAATTATTGTTACTAGCATCGAACCCGTTGCTTCGTTGATGATAGTTGCATACCTTAACTTGTATACGTATGTTACGGTACATTAATACAGTTTATGGACAGTCAATATTTGCCAAAAAAGGAATTCCAGAAACATTTTGTTTACCGCTAACAACCCAACGTTAATTGTAGTAATACACATACTTAATCACGAAATAACAATATTTTGAATTTGTTTTATGTTCCCAGCGATCAGACATTACGTCCTCTTTTTTTTTTTTTTTTTCCAAGTTGCAAAATGCAGCACTCATTATTGAGTCATGAAGGATTCACCAGCATAAAGGCCGAGCCTAGCACTAGACGTAACACCATCTTAATAAATCAGTCATCCCGACGCCTTGCATCTGACATTCAGCCCATTGCCTGTGGACGTCAGACAGAGTCAGATATATTATGGGTTATGGTATTCACTGCCGTGAGCGAAGGGATGGGATGGGTTGAGTGCTGGATGCCAGGGTGACGTATATTCTGTAGAGGCCTAGCCTAGGGCTAGACGGAACACTGTAATGACATCCCAGTGAAAAGAGCGTGACAGACAGAAGGACGGACGGAGGGAGACATCCAGCAACTTTAATATATAGATTAAGTTTGTACAATTAGAAAGCGAGTATTTATGTAAAGTACGGACTATTACAATGTGACTCGTCTATAAAGTACATTCTATTTGAATGCGAGTATGTCTATAAAGCATATACTATTATGAATGTGCATACTTATTATAAAAAATTATATCTTCGTCAGTAAAATATTTGTATCTATAAAATACGTATGTGTGTTTGTTAATAAAATACACATGATTGGAATGTCAATTATATAATGAAACCGAAAAGGTCTGTTTGTCCGCTGTAAGAACATACATTGTCAATGCATCATCTACACACCACACAAATGCACCAGCACACAACACAACACAAAACCACACAAAACAAGTCCTGACGAGGGTCTGCAATCTCTAATTGCTCTTTCTAGTTTATGCTATTTTTGTTTATCCCATTTGATCTTATTGACAATGACCAAATACAGTATTTCTAACCTTTTCTACACCATGTAGTCATCTATCAGCAAACAATGACCTTGAAATCATAATATAGTTCGAGGTGTGTGTGTGTGTGTGTGTGTGTGTGTGTGTGTGTGTGTGTGTGTGTGGTTTTTTTAACGTCTGTGCACTCCTTTATTCCTGGAGGAATGAGTTGACAACTGGTAGGTGTACTCGGGGTATGCCTTGTAAGGTTTGAGATTGTTAAAAAAAAAAAACATCGTCCCAGGGGTTCAGGTGGTGGGAAGGCCTTCAGTTCTCTCTGAAAGTCGGGATGGCATAGTGTCGATTCTTGTGGGAGGGGGTATTATTGCAAATTGGAGTAAAATGCACCAATTCAGGCGGAATTATCCCGTCCATAATTTTGGGGGAAATGTCCCGTCCGTAATTCTGGGGGAAATGTCCGATCCATAATTGGGTGGGAATTATTCCATTCGTAATCCTGGGGGAATTATCTCGTATGTAATTTTGAGGGAATTATCCCGTCGTAATTCGAGAGGAATTATCTTGGCAGAATTAATCCCATCCATAAATGTGGGGGAATTTTTCTGTCCTCAATTCTGGGGAAATTATCCCATCAGTGATTCTGGGGGAATTATCCCATCCACAATTCTGAAGGAATTATCTCATGTGAAATTCTGGGGAATTTATCCAGTTTATAATTCTAGGGGAATTATCCCATCCGTAATTCTGAAGGAATTATCCCATCCGCAATTCTGGAGAAATTATCTCATCTGAAATTCTGGGGAATTTATCCAGTTTATAATTCTAGGGGAATTATCCCGTCCGTAATTCTGGGGGAATTATCCCGTCCGTAATTCTGGGGGAATTATCCCATCCGTCATTCTGGGGGAATTATCCCATACATCATTCTGGGGAATTATCCTGTCTGTCATTCTGGGGGAATTATCACATCCGTAATTCTGTTGGAATTATCCTGTCTGTCATTCTGGGGGAATTATCCCATACATCATTCTGTTGGAATTATCCCGTCCATCATTCTGGGGGAATTATCCCGTCCGTCATTCTGGGGGAATTATCCCGTCCATCATTCTGGGGGAATTATCCCGTCCGTAATTCTGGGGGAATTATCCCGTCCGTAATTCTGGGGGAATTATCCCGTCCGTAATTCTGGGGGAATTATCCCATCCATCATTCTGGGGGAATTATCACGTCCGTCATTCTGGGGGAATTATCCTGTCTGTCATTCTGGGGGAATTATCCCATACATCATTCTGGGGGAATTATCCCGTCCGTAATTCTGGGGGAATTATCCCGTCCGTAATTCTGGGGGAATTATCCTGTCTGTAATTCTGTTGGAATTATCCTGTCCGTAATTCTGGGGGAATTATCCTGTCTGTAATTCTCTTGGAATTATCCCGTCCGTCATTCTGGGGGAATTATCCCGTCCGTCATTCTGGGGGAATTATCCCGTCCGTCATTCTGGGGGAATTATCCCGTCCGTCATTCTGGGGGAATTATCCCGTCTGTCATTCTGGAGGAATTATCCCATACATCATTCTGGAGGAATTATCCCGTCCATCATTTGGGGGAATTATCCCGTCCGTAATTCTGGGGGAATTATCCCGTCTGTCATTCTGGGGGAATTATCCCATCTGTAATTCTGTTGGAATTATCCTGTCCGTAATGCTGGGGGAATTATCCTCTCTGTAATTCTCTTGGAATTATCCCATCCATCATTCTGGGGGAATTATCACGTCCGTCATTCTGGGAGAATTATCCCGTCTGTCATTCTGGGGGAATTATCCCATACATCATTCTAGGGGAATTATCCCGTCCGTAATTCTGGGGGAATTATCCCGTCTGTAATTCTGTTGGAATTATCCTGTCCATAATTCTGGGGGAATTATCCTGTCTGTAATTGTCTTGGAATTATCCCGTCCGTCATTCTGGGGGAATTATCCCGTCCATCATTCTGGGGGAATTGTCCCGTTTGTAATTCTGTTGGAATTATCCCGTCCGTCATTCTGGGGGAATTGTCCCGTCTGTAATTCTCTTGGAGTTATCCCGTCCGTCATTCTGGGGGAATTATCCCATCCGTCATTCTGGGGGAATTATCCCATCCGTCATTCTGGGGGAATTATCCCATACATCATTCTGGGGGAATTATCCCGTCCGTCATTCTGGGGGAATTATCCCGTCTGTAATTCTGGGGGAATTGTCCCGTCTGTAATTCTGTTGGAATTATCCCGTCCGTAATTCTGGGGGAATTATCCCGTCTGTCATTCTGGGGGAATTATCCTGTCCATAATCCTCGAGGAATTATCCTGAACGTGAGAATTACAATGAGATGCAGCTGACATTTCGAGTGTTCGCCTTTGTTCGAGCAAAAGACGAAGGGAGAATGCTCAAAGCATCAGCCACAAATATTTTCTCATGGCAGTCGTAAACACGCTCAACCAAGAAACGGCGAATAAAATTCATTGTCTATCTTCTCCGACGATGCAGACACACCCCTTCATGGAGACTCGTATTCGCTTTAAATGTAACCTGTCTGGCACAAACGTCTTTCTTCACCGCTTCTGTAACTGACTAATTCTTTGCAACATGCTGTTTTCTTTCAGGGGGCCTTATTGGCTGAAATTACAAATGAAGCTATATATATATATATGTATGTACACATAAATAAAAGTTTCACGATTGTGTCTGAGCAGGGTAAACATCATAACTACAGCACGTATAAATGCTGGCTGATACCTCATTTAAGACCTCTTGGGTCCAGGCAGTGCATGCGGAGGACTAAAAATATCGATACGCAATTTTTGTCAGCTCAGAGTTGTTGGTTTGCACACCTACCAAAAGTAAAATACAATATAACCACAAACTATTAAATCATTTCCATCCAACATGTAATTACGTTTTCGTCGATTTACTTCACCGAGAAACCGAAGAAGTCTCAACAGTTAATGACGATAATGCTGTCAAAGAACATTCCGAACAAACTCCCTGAATGTTTCACACTCTCGTCGGGAATGAATTCCTTTACAACAGCCCAGTGGAACCATATTATCGACTGGTGTTATATAATTTCCTTCATGAGGAATGTTTCAGTGATTTTTCTCTTTTTTTTTTTTAATCAAGAAAAATCATTGTTTTGGTGAAGTTTCAAGGAAAAAAAGTTTCAAGGTCGACCACCATTACACACAAAGCCAGAAAAGTGACATCACCACTGTTATATTGTCATAGGTTATTATACAAAATAAGTCTGGACTGGTATTATAAAAGGCCTGCATTCAAATTTAGCTCAAGTTATCAGGATTAACAATTTGGATGCTTACCTTCTAGAAACCCACTATAGTCTCAGAAGAATTACCATGTGGGATTCTCAGCAAAAACCCAGCTCACTCACACATGGTCATCAGGAATGAGCTAACCTTCTTGTCTCTTCTGGTTCAGTCACTACTTGGCACCAGACTACACTTTGTGGTTGATTCTTCAATGCTTGAGGACGAATGCTTTAATATTTCATTTATACAAAATTGTGGCTTGTGGAGGAGCCAGAGCATACAATGGATAACAATAAAAGGGGCAGTGAAAAGAGAGGGGGAAAACACACCAACAGCAAAGTTGAGGAACAAATTAAAGAGATAAACTTGGAGAAATAATGGATTTTGGGAAGAATGAGGGTAATGAGAGGACACACAGTGTGGACAAGGTGGAAACAGAAACAAACTCTCAGGAAAGAAAAACTGGAACCTTTGAAAGGGGTGGGCTTGGGGAGGGTTAAATGGTGTGGAATGGGGGATGATTTTGTATGGGGGGTGGTCTATAATGGTGCCAAATCACTGCCTTGAAGATCTGGAGAGAAGAATGAGATTGAAAAGAATGCGGAAGTTGGTTCCACAGGTGGGAAAAAGGGAACGAATGAGTGGAGGTGAGCAGTGATGCTGGATTTTTGGAGTTTCACCAAAAGGGATTGATGGTGGACCGTGTGCACTCTGCAGGAATCTGGGGTGGGGGACAAAGCATTGAACGAGCAGAGGGTGCAATCAATGCCAGAAAGGAGTCGGTAGAAGACGGAGATATCACCGACCTGTCTGCGATGGGAAAGTGATGGGTTCATAGACTCTGCTTCAGCGTGGAAGATTCAATTATATTGAGGGCCTTGGTTTCCACAGTATCAAGCTGAGGAAGGTGTGAGGAGGGAGAGCCATCCCAGAGGGAAGAGCAGACTTCATGAAGCTGGGATGAAGGCCTTGTAGGTGGATAGGAGGTCACGTGTGCCAAGGAAGGCTTCTGTACAATGGAGGATGCCCATTCGGCGACTACCTTTGGAGACCCACTTTGAAATGTGGTTTGCCGAAGAAAGATCATGGCTGATGGTGAAACCCAGAGGAATGAGTGACTAAACTTCCTCAAAATGATTGTTAAGACAGTAGATAGTAGATGGTTGGGTTTGCCAGTTGGTTCTTTCGGATATACGGATGGACACACACACACACACACACACACACACACACACACACACACACACACACACACACACACACACACACACACACACACACACACACACACACACACACACACACACACACACACACACACACACACACACACACACACACACACACACACACACACACACACACACACACACACACACACACACACATATATCTTCTTCTTCTTCTTTCGGCTGCTCCCGTTCGGGGTCGCCACAGCGGATCATCCGTATGATCCGCATCGTGATTTGGCACATGTTTTACACCGGATGCCCTTCCTGACACAACCCTGGTCACCTCTTACGATACAGGGATATGGTACACCTATTTTAACTAGGGTATACACCGGCCCAGTATACTGGTACTCATTCCGCCGACCTCAGAAGGATGACAGGCTGAGTCAACCCCCTGGTGTATTAATTCAGTGGCCCAACGGGGCTTGAACTCAGGACCTTTTGGATCCCAAGCCGCTGCCCTAACCACTGCGCCAACACCAGGCATATATACACACACACACACACACACACACACACACACACACACACACACACACACACACACACACACACACACACACACACACACACACACACACACACACACACACACACACACACACACACACACACACACACGGTGTGTTCTAAAAGTATCCAACCTTAATTTTTTTTTGTGCGTAAACAAATGAAGCTAGGGAGGCGTGGTTTTATGCACATATGTAGGCGATCCTAATCCGTATGCGTGAATATTTTCCTGCCTGCAGAAGCTGTCAGTCGCCGACAGACCGCCGATGAGTGAGGAAGTGTAAGTGAGCGCCGTCGGATTTTCGTTTTTGACAAAATGACGGAAAAACTTGAACAACGCTAATGCATCAAAGTTTGTGTAAAGCTTGGCGATTCCCAAGTGGAAACGATCCCGCAAGATTGAACAGGCCTTCGGGGATGAAGCAATGGGCACCACACAGATAAAAGAGTGGTGCAACCGCTTCAAAGATGGTTGTACATCAGTGGAAAATGAAGCACGTTCTGGTAGGCCCTCAACATCCCGAAATGAGATAGTCGTTGACCAAGTGAGGACCCTGCTGATGCAGGATCGTCGAATCACGATCAGAGAACTTGCAGACGAGGCGGGCGTCAGCATTGGATCCGTTCATTCCATTGTGGCTGAGGAGTTGGGCTTAAGTAGAATCTCAGCGAAGTTCGTGCCAAAGCTGCTAACGATCGAGCAGAAGTAACTCCGTTTGGAGATCGCACAGGACATGCTGGAGACTGTGAACAGCGATCTCAACTTCTTCAACACGGTGATTACTGGCAATGAGACCACAGTGATCCGTCATTTTGTCAAAAACGAAAATCCGACGGCGCTCACTTACACTTCCTCACTCATCGGCGGTCTGTCGGTGACTGACAGCTTCTGCAGGCGGGAAATATTCACGCATATGGATTAGGATCGCCCACATACGTGCACCAAACCACGCCTCCCTCGCTTCATTTGTTTACGCACGAAAAATTAAGGTTGGATACTTTTTGAACACACCTCGTGTGTGTGTATATATATGTGTATATATATGTATATATATATATATATATATATATATATATATATATATATATATATATATATATATATATATATATATAGATAGTCTGGATTGAAGACATATTCTAAGTGTTTAACAATCTTTTCATTTTGTCAAGGTCTGAGAAGAGGCTGCTGCCTGCCTATCTGAAGAATGATGGATGTCATGGCAGAGGGTTGGGTCATCAGCAAAGAGATAAAAGGGGATTTTTCAGGGAGTCAAAGAGATCATCAATGAAGATCAGAAATAGGGTTGGGCCCAGAACACTGCCTTGGGGCACTCCAGCATTTAAAGGTAGAGGAGAGGAAAGGATTCCATTTAGAGCCATACATTGGCTACGAGAGTAGAAGAAGTCAGTTAGCAGTGTGTGGAGTTGCCCTTCAATGCCATAGCCAGATAGTTTGGAGAGCGAGGTGGGATGCCAGACTTTATCAAAAGCACAAGATATGTCCATAGAGATGGCCCTGATCTCATGTCCGACACTGAGGGCTTCCATCCATTGTTGAGTGAGTAGAAGCAGCATGTCCAAGGTAGCGTGTCCTGATCTGAATCAAAATTTGTGATCTGAGATGAGGCCATTGGAGGAAAGGAATTATTTCATATCAACTGCAATGATGGATTGCATGACCTTGCTGATGATAGGAAGTGGGCTAATGGGTCTGCAGTTGAGGGGATCAGTTTTTGCACCTTTTTATGTAATGTATTGATGTTGGTGGATTTCCAAGCAGATGGAAGGTAACCTTGGGCAAATGGTAGGGTAAAAGCACAGCCAGAGGATGTGCAAGAGCAGCAGCGCAGATTGTTAGGACACGTGAGCTGATGCCGTCTAGTTGCAGAGTCAGAGTCGAGGGTCGACAGGTACTTCTCCACATTCTCAGGTGCAAAAGACATAAAGTCCAAGAGCAGTTGGCTATGACTGGGAAGGGAGGGGGGTAGAGAGAGAGTGAGGGCTTGGGGACACAAAATTTGGAGGCAAACACAGAATTGAAGCATCCTGCCTTCTCACAAATAGAGTCGGTTGTGGTGCCATTTTAAGTGAGGGAAGGGACAGAAGAGGAGCATACACCAGAGAAGGACTTGATAAGGTGCCACCAAGTTTTAGAGGAGGGAGACAAGTTTGAAAGTTCAAACATGAGATTGGACAGATGTTGTTTTCTGCCTCTCCTGAGAGTGGACACACACTTGTTGTGGGCTAAGACTGTCATTAAGATCATTGATGAAGCTAAGGAATAGGACTTGGCACAGAAAACTACCTTGGGGCACTCCAGCCTTGATAGGGATAGAGATCTCCTTGAGAGCCACTCGTTGGCTCAGAACAAAGACAGATTAAGATTTTTTAGGGGGCCCTGAGCACAAAAAATATTTAGGCCCACAAAGGCTGCCAAAAAAAAGAGGACTTTTTATTTTATCATTCTTTTTTTTTTTAACCAATATCAACCAATTTTATTTTCTTCCAAACATTCAAAGATTGGAAGATATGCTGTTTTGTCGCAAGAAAAAGCATTATTTTAAAACGCAACACGCACAAATGTTGCCCTATTTTCTATTTCTTCTGGGACCTTTCATTTTGAGGGCACAGCCTCGTGAGCATGCCAAAGTCTGAAGCCTCGGCCTCGTGTCAAGTGTGTTTGTATCTTCTTCATTAAATAGACATCGCACTTATGTAAATGAACACTCGTTTTACTCTGTGCGCATGACACATCATGTGCAGTGATTTTCACCTCCCTGCACCTTGTATTTATTGTTATTTTTTTTCTTGCTTCTGTACACCGCTATTGAGGCTCGGTTGCATGTCACCATCAACATATCCAAAAGAAGAGACGTAATTACTCTTTAATGGGAAATGTTTTTCGAGTTTTTTTTTTAATCCTGAAAAAATAAACCGTAGTGAACACACAGTCATGTTAAAAGATTGGCCTTTAAACCCCCTTCTTAAATTGTCCTTTTGAAGGCGACAGACATCACGCAAACAAATACACAAACACACATTCTGTTTTATATGGTAATATTTATTTTTGTTTTCATTGATGAGGCTTGTGCAAGAGCAAAAAAGTTTCTTGTGGAGTGCTCACAAAATGGCTTAAGCACTTAAGTGAGCAGTTCAATGAAACCGTTTATAAAGAACGGCTGGTTGAGCAAGCGATAGCAAGCTGATTGGTAATGGGACGCACCCCAGATGTGCTAGACCCAAGACCCTTTTCTGGGTCTGCTGTTTGTCGAATGAAAATTAATTTCGGGTGATTTTCAACCATTTTCACCTTCGTTTGAAATATTTTACTTTTTCAAGCACTGCTCAGGTAGTTTCGTTTCATCCTTGGGACAGGTGCTTTGCCACTTCTGATTTTTAAAACCGCAACACTCCACCGTGCACATCGGTTCGTCCAGTTACTAATGAAGGGTTGTTTTGTGATTGTACGATAAAATAATAATTTGTAGTGTGGATTTCCTTAACAATATGGATATGTATCGACATTAGGAATTATATAAATTGTATTGTGGTTAGTGTTGCATTGGTATACCTTAAACGTAGTTATTATTCCACTTGCTTTCTCTATTTTAACATCACTCCCTAATCTTGTAATAGTCCTGTCTCATTAAACATCAGGAAAAACATTTTATTTTAATCGATTAATTACATGACGGTGCTTTATTCCCTTGAGATGGAGCATTGCCTTTGCATTGTGCTTAGGCCTAAGTCACATTTGCTCTACAGCGAGGATACGGCAGCCGTACGCCCTCTGAGTTGACAGAAACGTGCGGCGGCCGCAGAGTTTCTGAGGTGGCCTCAGGGTGGCCCTACGCCGTTTGGCTATATTTTACAGGCTGTAGGGTCGCCGTGGAATTGTAATGCGGAGTTATAACTTTTTTCATTTCAACGTTCGCCGTAGCAATTCGACAAGCCGAAAAAAAAAAAAACTGGTAAAAAAATAAAAAAAATTCACCCATTCGTTACCGTCTGTCTGGTCGCACGTTCACCTTCGGGCCCCCCTGCGGTCGCCTTGCGGTCGCCTTCCGGGCACCTTGCATCTGCCTTGAAAATTCTATGGCCGCCGCAGGAATGCCCTCAGGTCACCGTGCGACATCAACTCAAAGACCGTACGGCAACCCCACTTTTTCGGTCTCCACAATTTATAAATACCCCATGCGACTCCCCGAAAAATAAAAACATATGTGACTGCTACATTGTGTGACCATGGAAATACTGCGGCCGCCGTATAATTGCAAGTGGCCGTAGATTTTGGAGACCCTACGGCCGCCGTGGCAAATGTGACTTAGGCCTTATCACCACTCACAAGTTGATATTTGTCAGTGAAGTGAGGACTCCACCCTCTCAAAAAATTGTGAACCACGATCGGTCGTGTTGGGCCCCATGTTATCTGGGGGCCATATGCAATTGCATGGGTTGCATGGCCATCATTCCGCCTCTGCCCCGGGACCTACGTTGAGTTCGGGGCCCCTGGGCACAGACTCTGCATGCCCATGCATTAAAGGAAGACGCGGCTGTAGATTCACCGAGCATGTGCAAAAATCCCCGAACCGGAAGTCAAGTCTTCTGTCTTTAGTCAAGGATGCAAAACTTGGTGGAGATCGGCCATGCCACTTCCAATTGGATAAGATTCATACATAAATACCCACAGAGACGCAGGACATACACACGCACATGGAATTACAAAATTTTAGAATGATGGAATTATTTACCACTATGTACAGGTCTCGCATGGAATTACCACTATGTACAGGTCTCTTTCCTCCACAACCCTTTTGCCAAATTTCTCCCAACCTCCTCTTCCTTATATCCCTCCTTTCCCTATCTTATTCCCTTCAGTTTTTCTTGTTTTTCTCTCACTTTGCACATCCACGTGTAATGTGGAACTCACGTGTAGTTATGTGTAAAGCAGTGCTGTCACACTGCTACATCATTGCCTTTCCTTCTTCAATGCAGTTTATAGCAATCCTCTGAACCAAAGCTTGGGTTGAAAACCAAATCGATGCTTGCTTATTGTTTGAAAATGAATCGACTTGCATTGAACAGTTAAACATAGCTCGCTCTTTTTAAATTAAAAAAAAAAGACCGAAACATCAATGTTTCCAAGTCCACATTCTCACACTTTGAAATTTATTCCTCCCAATTTGTGTTGAAATCCTGATAACAGTCACTATGAGGTCGGAATGTTTTGAGGGAGTATTTTGTGTGCCATTTGTCAGGACGCTGATAAATCACTGTCTTCAGTTAGACTATGGCCAAATCAAATACGTTCATCACTCCCTGCTAGTGCACTTGTACAGTTGCCTTTGTGCTCTCGTGAACACTGAAATGTTGTTTGCAATGCATGTACGCCATTCCACATTGCAGTGTATAAACAACGTGCAGTTATATTTGTTGGCTGGTGGCCTTCTTGTTTTTCCCACCCCATATGACGTGATTCCACTGAAAACCGTGCCTTTTAACCTTCTCCAAACCAAGCGTCCAGTTCTTAGAGGCTGAGAAAGAAAGGGCGTATGAGACTGCAACAATGCGGTCAGTATATGAAGCACAACTGGTTATATACTTTGACCCCATTACAGTGTTACGAGTGCAAATGACTTGTCGGGTTGGCCTGTTCAATGTTCGCACCTGAGCACGTAGCTGATGATGATTCACAGCAAAGTATATTTGTCCATGATGTTTGGACTGTAAAAAAAAACAAAAAAAAAACAAAGGTAATTCAAACAATTTGTTTGGCGTGCATGTGTGTATGTGTAATAGAGTACAAAATATGTCTTGTTCCACTGTTTTATGTTTTTATTTTTTGCATGCTACATTATTAATTACTAAGGGGGAAGAGGGGGGGGGGTATCGGGTGTTGCCTGATCAGGGGAGCTTTTCCTGGTGGTGGTTTTGGGACATGTTGGACATTGAAAAGCTATGGAGTTATTGGCTTCATGGTGGTTACCTTTTGCCTGCGGGCTGGTATCAGCACTGCCTGACCACACATCCAAATATACACTTTATATCAGCCTTTGGTGGCTCAAAACGACCTCCATGGCCAACATAGCTTCAAACCTTGCCCAGATTCTGAAGTACCCACACCCAAAATTTGGAGCCTCTAGGTGTAATGTACAAAGAGTAATGTACAAACTAACACACAAACACTTGAAATTATTTGTAATATTAAGTCAGTACGTTATATGTTTGGAGGCAGGAATGCAACTTAACTGCTAAAGTCATGTTGGACATCACATTCTCAACAACACCCACGTGCTGTGGAAAGCACTTAAACCATTAGACTACTCCGGTCATCCAGACCTGGCTGTTTAGATATGACCAAAGTGAACTCGGGTCGAAAGGGGAAGTTAGTGGGTTTGAGGGGAAAGGTGTGGGGGTGGAGGCTGTAATAATGTGGGATTGGTGGCTAATGAATGATGATGATAATGACTCCAATTACTTTTTAATCCATATTATATTACCCATTTTGCTGGAGATCTTTGTAAATCTGTGCCTCATTTGCTCTGCGCTTCAAAGTGTATTCTGCAAACATTTTCCTGATTGGAAGCCTCGCTACCTTTGCCATACTTTTCAGCTGTGATGATCTTTCACAAAAAGTTCATTTATTTTCTTTACAAAGCACATTTAGCTGAACCATGACACCATCACTGACAAAGTGTGTTGGTTCGACTTAATTATCTTTAAATAGTTTCAGGGAATACCTGTAATTGAGCTTGAGATTTCATACCTGTCTTGTAAGCTCTCCATGATATGCATATAAGAGTTCAAAACTGATGGTTGGACTTGGGGTGTGTGGTGAAGGTGTTTTGTTTTTTGGGGGGGTGGGGGGGGTGTATTCAAAAATTGAAAAGTTCAAGCTCTTCCAAATTGTCCCCTTCTCACACCCCCTTAACCCTGGAGGCTTGGGAATTCATAGCATCCAAGGTTCAGGGGCTGTGAAAAGGAGGCAATTCTCTCTAAATTTGTATCCTATTGTACCATTTCCTGTGTGAGGGGGTATTACAAGTCATAGCAAGAAAAAGAGCAATCAGAGATTGCAGACCCTCACCAGGACTGCTTTTGTGTGGCGTTTGTGTACTGCTGTGTTATGTAATTAATAAGACACATAATAGAACTGCCACTTTATAACTGCTGGCAGTGATGACCGGGTACCAAGACGTCCTGCTTTGATGCAACCCCGCTTTGATCGGGCACCGAACCCTGACTGATGACATTTATTGTTATTCAATTGAATTCAGATTGGGATTAAAATATATTCAATTCAAATCAAATGGAAAACCAAAACCATGTGACCTATGATGTCATATGTGTGAACCTTTTATTCTTCCTGGATCGGCGGTCATACGTATAAAGTTTTGCCTCGATCTGTTCAGCCACTTCAGAGAAGATTTTTGAAGGTTGTTTTTTTTTTTTTTTTTTTGCAAAAACAACATGGCTGCCGAATCATGTGACCGATTATATTACTTCATCAATTTTTTTTTCTGTGAACCATTTTATTCCCAGATGACCCTCAAAAATTTTCATACTGATCAGATGTGGCATTCTACTTTTGAAATTATGATGTCATAACGAAGGCACCTATGACGTCATCATAAATCACCCTCATTACTCATGAGGAGTACTTGCTATGTGCCAAGTTTCAACTTTTTTCCTTCGTGCGGTTTCAGGGATCCCAAGGTCCAAAGGTTTTCCGTTTTTCCAACATGGTTACCACTCCACGTGACCTTTGACGTCATAATTATGATTAAAACAATCTGCATGAGTGGGCGCACCAATGGTGAAAATTTTGTTTCAATCCGACTGTGAAAATTTCAATTTTTGAAATATGCCCTATATCGTTTTTGGCCCAATATCTCAATGCTGAAGAATCACTTTATCAATTAAATAATTCCCATATCGAGATCCAGACAGGGACCTTCACCAGAATCAAATCAATTCGTCCTTGTCACACACCCAATCTGTCTAGAAGTTTCATCCAAATCCGTCCGCAACTTTTTGCGATATCATGCTATTTATCAGTTTAGCCCGATCCCTCAATGGTGAAGAATCATGTAAATAATTATCAGATCCGGATCTGGATTCGGATCTTCACCACAATTAAGCATTGCTGTTCTTAGCCGGTCACCTTCACACACAAGAAAAATTCAGTATGATTGCTTGAAAACTGTGGCCAAAAATGTGACAAACAGACAGACAGACAGACCAACACTGCAGACAAACATACTTGACAAAAAAATTTTTCACAAAGTAAAAAACACAAGTTGCCATCCCATAGGAAGCAGAGAGAAATTTCTCCATAATTGTTCCGCTTACTGGAGAGAGAAAATGACGTCTGAATGTTGGTGTCTGTTGCGTCACTTCCCCCATGATCAGTAGCTGCTTGTTTCTGGCGATGGAGGGCGGCAAGGATATGTAGCAGACAGATGCACACGGGTTTATACTCGAACCCACAACGAATAGACAGACACAAGCAATCTTAATAATTTGGGGTTTAATGAACATAAATCAAGTATTCATAAGAGGAATAAATCAAAGCATTGGGTAATGGAACGTGAGGGAATTTACAGCCTAAAGCCGAGGCGCCTCTACACACAGTTACAAAAACGGACAAAAGAAAAATCCCTCTTTATTCCGGCACTTAGCTTTGTCTAGAGATGGTCCTTTAGGAGCATGATGATCGAACCACTTTGTCCTGCATGGGAAACCACACCCGAAATGGCGCCGAGCCGCTCTCTGGGCGGGAAGTGCATGAGAGGTAATTCGTGCGGATGGTCCCTTCGTTAAGGGCCCAGAAACGGTCGTACAGTCTCTTCTCACGTTAGAGATTGCCAACCCCGTTCCTCTCTTACACCAGGTTCACTCACAATGACGGCCCACCTTCCTCCTCGAACACACAACAGGATCATGCCGAATTATTGCTGAGAGACGCACTCTTCTTCTCTTTTCCTCTCCCTCTCATAAACGCACAACTTCACAATTCAGCCAAACAGTAATGGCTAGTGTCTTGCTCCAGCACGTGGACAAATTCACACAGCATGAACACGAGCATCTCACAGCCTTCTTCACCATGTTGAGGGGAAGTCGGCGAGCTACATCCTTTTTTTTTTTTAACCTGCAATCGCGTACCTCACACAACTCTCCTCTCCCCAAAACCTTCTGACCTCACGCTCATCCATCATCCACTCCAGGGGTTCGGTTTGCTAGTTATCATTCCTGGAGGCAGGGTTTTTTTGCCTGCTTGGAACATTCGGCTCAGTTGTTGTTTTAAGGATGTGATTTCTTTTCATCTCCGGTCTTGTAAATGCAAAAACATAGGAAAAGGTCACAGGGGGCAATCACATACTGGGAGAAAATGGCCTGAACCACGACCGAATTAACACAGCACCATCCCCTGTGCGGCGACACCTAACAACTTAAGCTGACAGTTTTCCCTACTTATATTACATCGAGATGTCTCCTGCTCGTCCACAGACCATTCTACTCTATACAATCCTACCTTTGCTATGAAATTCCTCCATCTACCCTCCAAACATAACATCATTATTATTATTATTGTTATTATTTATTTATTTATTTGTTTTTCATTATTATTCCGAGGAAGCTAACAAAAATGATGGCAGTTCACACCAGCACAAGGACATCTTGTTCAAGCCTTTTTACAGGTTCCAATTTCAAGTTGAATCACCCAACACGATTGAAAGCATCGACTCAGTAAGTGCATGCTAATGTATTCATGGAAGAGAAATACTTTACACTTGCCATGGATTCATTTCCCCAAAAGAAGCATCGAAACCAGAAGAGAGCTTGGTGAAGCTTCACATTTTGCATCTTGTAAATTAGAAATAGGTTGGCATGCACGTGGGGATTTGATGTGTCTCCAAAATGTTGTAAATTCACACATATAAAGGGTTCAAATCTTCTTGGTGGGGCTGATGATGTACAACTGCAGAGTACACTTTGTCACTGAGGAGATGGGGCTTTGATTGTACTAAGTGATAAATAGAGAATACACACTAATTGGTGTGTGGCCAGTTAATTGTGTCCTTTGCAGGTGATCACATATTATAAAGAAAGGTTTGGCCTCGATATTTGCTGGGACACTGAAAAGTTCAAGCTCTTCCAAGTTAAATTGTTGGATTGTTTTTAATAAGCTCATGTTTCAAATAATACACACCGCCAATTAATTTGCTGGTGGCATCATGAACGTTTATATGATGGTTCACATCCATTACTTCCTATAAAGGTAAGCCCTTTGCTGTTTCAGACCCTACACAGTTCCTCTACAGCTGCAGACATTCACAAGGAGCACATTCATAACTAGAGGGGGAGCACTCGGTAGAGTGCAAAACCTCCGCTGATGTCAACAGTGCTCACAGAGTTATAGTTTGCAACTTTCCCTTTTACTTTTAACTTTTACATACTCGATTCATTCGTCATAACTAGATTCCTTGAGACAGAAATTGATTTTACGTGGATATATCCACCTGAAGTTCCAAAATCAGCCGCAATTATAATTTTGGCATGTTTTTTTGTTGGAAATCACTGAAACATGTAGAAATGCAAAAAAAAATTGAAATTTTGTTGAAAAAAAAGTTGCAAAAAATTTTTTTTTGGGGGGGGGGGGGTGGGGGGTTGGAAATCACTTAAAACATGTAGAAATGCAAAAAAAAAAATTCTAATATTTTTTCAAAATGGCCGCCATAGTGGCCATATTGGATTTTGGACCAAGTCCAAAATCTAATGGCATGATCCTTGGGCCATACCTAATCCCCCCACTAAGTTTCGTCGAAATCCGTCGAGGAGTTTTTCCGTAATACTGTTCACAAACAAACAAACAAACAGAAAGGGGTGAAAACAGTAACCTCCGATCTTCGATGGCGGAGGTTAAAAATCCCATGCCATACCTTCCACTCAACTGCTGAACTGGTTTAATCATCAGTTAGCAAATCATCAGCGACAGTATCGACAGAAACGCGTACTGCCAAGACTCCCAAGCTAGCACTACCTGCAATGCCAACAGCAGTTAACATATAAATAACAGGTGCGAACGGAAGATGTCACACATGAAATGGAAACAGCAACAAATATAGTCCCAATGATTGCAAAAAAGACAAAAGAAAAATATAAAACCAATAAAATTAACAGATGTACACCGACAACTGGGAAAACAAGAAAAGACCAGAAGTTATAATAAAATAAAGCGTTGGACAGATTGGGCATAGATAACAGAGGTCAGTTTCAGTGAAATGGAAACAAATCATAATAAATGCCCAAGACCAAGGACACTATAGTAATGGCTTTAATAAAATGGTGGGATTGTTAATCAGACAAGCCTAGATTTTGCAAGGTAGAACCAGAAAGCATGAGTCACCTCATATCGCGATGTAAAAAAAAACTCATGTCAGAACAGCTGTACACACAAAGGCACAACAAGGTGTGCAGAGTAATCCACTGGCACATCTGCAGAAATTTCAATATCCCAGTTTCAGAAAACTCATGGAAACATGAACCAAAAGCACTCATTAAAATAAGGAAGTGACACTTACATAGGACCTAATGATCCCATCGAGTGTGAACATAGAAAACGCAGCATTGCGACCGGATATATTACATACAAAACAGAAAAGATGGCATTGCTAATTGAGGTGCCAGTACCTCGAGATTTTGGCTTAAACAACCCAGAAATAAAGAAAATGACGAAATGCCAAGACTTCAAAAATTAAGTTGAAAGGTCCTGGAAGCTGAAGAGCACCAAAATTGTACCGGTGATAATTGGAGCAATGGGAATGAGAAAGAAGAACCTCACAAGATCCGACAAACCATCCCTGGGAAAATTACCACAAACAAACTACCGTTGGAGGTTGTCCAACCAAGTGATGATCCTGAAAAGAGCCCTCAGAACAAAACTCTGAGAATAACACAACTTCACAACTTAGGCTGTGAATCACGATCCTCCACTGAAATGGGGATGGATACTTTGAGCTCTGGGAGGACTCCGTTCCATCTTCCACACACACACAAACAAACATACATTTACACACCCTATAGGTATAATTTTAGTCGGTATATATATATATATATATATATATATATATATCGAGGTCCAGAAAAAAGCTCTGAGCACGACTGCTTTGACACGAGTTGGTTCCATTATAAACAGCTTGGTGGTGTCTGAGTGTCTGCCCCCACTGTTCTCCTCTTTACTCCTCCTTCCTCCCCTTACAGTGAAATTATAATGATAATTTGATTTTGATGTACCATACTCTTTGCAGAGCGTTGGTGCTGCCGAAGCATTGTTTTGGCAAGGGTTATACTGGACAGTTTGCCATTGCCTTCGCAGCGTTGTTTGTCCATGCTCTCTCACTTTAAAACAGCCTGGTGTTGGCTTAGTGATTAGGGTGGCGGCTTGGGAACCTAGGGTACTGAGTTCAAGCCCCGTTGGCTGCTGAATTAAAATACACTAGGAGGTTGACTCAGCCTGTCATCCTTCCGAGGTCGGCAAAATGAGTCCCAGTGTACTGGTAAGGGAGACACTGCATCAGCAGCATAGCTGCGTCCCAACCAATGATGCAACCAGCAGCCACAGGCTGCACTCAATGGAGAGAGAGAGATCACTTTAAATCCTGAGTGTCAAACAATAAAGCAGCATATATCATTTAAAAAAAAAATATATATATACATATATATATATATATATATATATATTCTTCGGACAAAAGACTCCAAAAGACTTCGGACAAAAGACAAAAAAATGACTCCACTGGAGTTTGAATCACCGACCTCTCCACCTCAGAGCAGACGGTCTAACCATTATGCCTCCAACTCTGCTTCTGTAAATAAACCAAATGAATTGATGTGGTTTTGATAGAGCATTGGCAAGATGGGTGAAATGGCCTACTGTGTCCAAGAGTCTTGTATCACCTTGTACATATGAGGTGCACAGGCAGGTGCGGGCACAAAATCTGGTTATTGTATCTCTGTAGCATGTATATGTATTGTTACGAATCTGGCAGCCATGAGCACTCAACATTCAGGTCACTGTAGCTCAGTTATTTCGTTAAGTAAATGTGGATAGATAGCTCCCTTTCCCCTATGTCTAATGGAAATTAAGTGTACGTGCACTACGAAGTTATTTTATAGATAGGATTTTTACCACAACAACAACACTCTGCTCGCCGCATTGTCCGCGCTCTTCGTGCACTCACCGGCATGCGGGCGTGTGCGGAATTCCATGCCCCAGTCGGTGTGGATTTCGCACCAAATATGATCACGAAGCATTTCGCTCTGGCTGCGCGCCAAATGAGGGTATGCGTCATTTTCCGCCCAATGGGCGACGAGCAGACCAAAGCCGGGGCGGTCCTTTGCAAGAAGGCGGAGCCGCGACACGCCATACACCCAATGAGAGCAGGCGACGGGGGAGCGGACCCGCCCCAAGATAGCGACGGAATTAATTGAAGATTGCGTCACGTCTGCTTGAGCGCGCTTCTGTCTGGGTCTGCGGCTGATTGCATCGCGCGCATCCGAGGCGTCTCGTCTGGCGCATTACAACAAGCGGTCGACCATCTCATCACGGGAGATCACCTCATCTCACCTCCTCTGGGTTCGGCTGCCCTGGTCCGTTCTTTGGCGACTGGTGCTCCGAGAAGGTGTGGACGTCGAGCCGTGCGAACGCGGCCAGGTAGCCAGCACATTCTCTTCCCTCAGCTCGTCTTCCCTCCGAGCTGGAGGGGCAATAAAGACCTCAAGGTCCATCTCTTTCTGGGTATTTGTGCGTGCGTGTGTGTGTCCGTGGGACCTGTCTCAAAGTAGTTTAGGAATTGCTTGTATATTTGATACCTTTCTTTATTCGTGAGAACTCTGCTCTGTGTTCCCCTCCACGATTATTGTTATAAATAAATTTCCCTCTTGTTGAATGTACCAGCTTGTTCTTTGTCATTTCTGCCATTGGTTTGCCACAGTGCGTATTGGGGATTAGGAACGCCGTTGTTGCCGTAATTGTTCATTTGGACCGACAGGCCTTGGTAACCTCCGCTCAGGTTACACACGGTTCGGGCACGGTAACGGCTCGTTCCGCTCAAGGCCTGTCGAGGGTCTGAATTCCCCGGTAAGCTTTGTCACTTGGGTACTTAGATATATTGAAGTTGGCAATTAACCCTACCCCACGCGGTCGAATTATTGGCGATTCATGGTCCTGTAAGGGACCCGTGCCTTTCGGACTTATCCGAGGGTCATGACCTAAATTCCAGTGTGTTCGGTGGAGCCGACTCTACTGCTCCCCCTCGCGGTCATACTCGCCACCGAGACCCGGCACCACAACAGTATATGGTTTCCTGTTTTTGGAAAGTCAGGTCTTCTGTACACAAAATCTCAGGGAAGAGAGATTTCTCATGTAAAATGATTTTTGGGACTTGTTTTTTACTTAAATTTAAAAGACGTGATTTGTATCCATGCTGTATTGCATTGGGGTTGAAGACAGATATATCATTGACTTTTATATGAATTACACAGACATTAGTAGAAACAACATAAAGTTAGAGTATACCGTATGCAGTATACAGTTTTTTTCATGTGATGTGAACCTGGGTTCCGCACATCATGAAGTCGGAGTTAGATGGGAATGTCAACAAGCCAACCCATCAGGGATATTCTCTTTGTTTTGAAAACAGAACTGCTATATCACAGTATAAAGTGGTAATGATTGGTAATTCAGCTGCAACAAAGAAGCAACAATATATTGTCGTGTCTATGGTCCAGTGAACTCTACTACTGACCGTGAGCATTCCATACCTGTTCGTTAAGGCAGGAATATCCTAAGTGAAAGAGAGGAAGTATTATCTCATCAGGATTTCCTCACATGAGTCCAGTGGTGGGAAATGAAAGAATCTCCACACAGCATGCAATGATTTTAAGACGAAAAATAAATGAACATGCAGCAGATGTGATAAAGAGGAAATATATTTGTAGCAAAGTGTGGTATCAAGTGATTCCTACACACCCCCACCACAACCCCCTCTCCATCCCCAAGGCACGACAATACAAGACAACAAAATCAGCACATGAACCAAATTACCTTATCTTTGGCCACAAGCCGTTAACGCACAGGGGTGAAGTAAGGGAGAATGGGAACAACTGATAAAAGAACAGAAAGCAGGGGATGGACAAAGTAATAGGAGATAAGTATCAGAAGCGATTGGGTGATGAGACCCAGCCTGTGTGTTGGACACCACACAAGGCTAATTCAACCCAGCATCGTGGGCACAGCAGATAGCTGGCAGAAACATTCAGGCAGGGTGGTATGCATGGAAGCAGATGTTGAAACGCATGTTGGAGGCAGAGGTCTCAGTCATGATGCAAGCAAAGGACTCAGGACCAAAACAGGCAAAGGTATAACATGTGGCAACTGCAACATAGGTAGGAGGAAGGACATGTAGCAACTCACCAACTCTGTTATATACATTGTTTTAAGAAACAAAAGGATACAGCATTTGTTTATATGCATGTATATATGTAGATTTCAGAACATGAAGAGGTCCGAGAGATAAAATATATATATATATATATATATATATATATATATATATATATATATATATATATATATATACATATATTGTCAGTGTATGTGTGTGTCTTCTGTAACTAACAGCCGAGCATAGCATAACCTACCAGCCTGAAACTTTGCATGCATACAAAAAGGAACTCCAAGGAAGTGGACGAATGAAAATTGGGTGTTTGAGTAAATTTTAACACCTCATTTGAAGATTATTATCAGCTTAACTTCATGAAAGGCTTATCTTTTGTCAGCCCAACTTCACCTTGCAGGGGTCTTAGCCACCATTTTGATTTGGCTTATTAAAAATGCCTTGGTTTGGAAACACAATCTACTTTCACAGATTAATTAAAGTATATAATCGAAATATGATTTCGGATTTGAGGATCGGATCTGGTGGATTAAATAAGTATCGAAATCTGGAGTGAAATTTGAAATTGTTCAGACATAACTGATTCTTCTGACTAAACGTTTCGGCATATTTATTTAATGAAGGCTGTGTTTCCATCCTCTCCATATTTACACAAAAACATGTGAAATTGCCAAAGCATCAAACTTAACCTTTTCTGCTCTTCCGCCATCAGATTGAGTGCAGAAAAGATTAATGAATATGCCCGAAGTGTAACTTCATTGAGTGCGACACAAATAATTTTAAAGCAGAAGAAAGCTCCCACGGCGCAAGCAGTAGGCATGGCGACTGCTGCTTGATTTTTCTATGGGGAAATCCCCAGAGTTTGGAAGGCAAAATAAATTTGAGGATTAGATGAATGAGTAAAGCAAACTCGGAGTTCAAGAGAGATTTGAAAAATGTTTTCAATGGATACAAAGCAATGCATCCCCACTCCATGGCAGGATGGCCAAGAGGAACGCACACTTGCTCTAAGCTGCCGAGCCTGGTTTTGAATCTCAACCCAGCCATAAACTGTCTTCCCAGTGTTTCTCAGTCAGGATGATCAATCAATGTGCGTGCCGTCCTTCAGATGGATGTTAATCTGGGCATCGCATCTGCCGGAATTAATTGGTGGACATTAAAGATCCCTTTGCGGTGTCCTTCATGAAGATTAGGGGAGCTATCCCTGGCATCCTGGCCAAATTCCAAATTGCTGCTCTCACATACAGGGGCACTGCATCAGCAGCAGCACTACATCAGCATCACTGCCACACCCTCGGTCAATGATGCTACTCGCAACCTTGTGCTGCACAGGAAAAAAGATGACCAGACCCCTATATATTTAGTATTTATTGCAAAAATATTTTAATTCATAAACTCTGAAAATTTTCCACTCGAATGTTAAAACTTTAAAACCAGAAATTTTGATCTGTATACCTATGTAGTTGTTTAGAGAATGTGTTCCGATTGTCTGATAACAAAACAGATTTCGAATATCTTTTTCACATGATCAACTTACATGTTGGCGACTCTAAAGTTTGAACACCAAACAATTTACATGTTCTGGCCCTTGATGGAAAAACCTTCAATGTTGTGTTCCCAAAATCATTACAATAATATGTTCAATTTTGTTGATATTTCTGTTCAATATTTTGCAGCTTGATAAATAAAATGCTTGTCACCAAATATGTACTCATTGTGGAAATTCAATAGATGTACAATAGATCCCGGCCAATCCAGGAAAGGATGGTGGGAGCCGCAAACTGGCGTTAGAGGGGAAGGGTGGGAGGAGCAATCCGGCGTTAACTCACAACACTGGGTACCTTTTCTGTTGTGTGTGTGTGTGTGTGTGTGTGTGTGTGTGTGTGTGTGTGTGTGTGTGTGTGTGTGTGTGTGTGTGTGTGTGTGTGTGTGTGTGTGTGTGTGTGTGTGTGTGTACAGCTCTGGAAAAAATTAAGAGACCACTGCAAAATTATCAGTTTTTATGGTTTTACTATTTATAGGTATGTGTTTGAGTAAAATGAACATTTTTTGTTTTATTCTATAAACTACTGACAACATTTCTCCCAAATTCCGAACAAAAATATTGTCATTTAGAATAACAACAAAGATTCAATGTTTTCAGACCTCAAATAATACAAACAAAACAAGTTCATATTCATTTTTAAACAACACAATACTAATGTTTTAACTGAGGAAGAGTTCAGAAATCAATATTTTATGGAATAACCCTGATTTTCAATCACAGCTTTCATGTGTCTTGGCATGCTCTCCACCAGTCATTCACATTGCTGTTTGGTGACCTTATGCCACTCCTGGAGCAAAAATTCAAGCAGCTCGGCTTTGTTTGATGGCTTGTGACCATCCATCTTCCTCTTGATCACATTCCAGAGGTTTTCAAGGGGGTTCAGGTCTGGAGATTTGGCTGGCCATGACAGGGTCTTGATCTGATGGTCCTCCATCCACACCTTGATTGACCTGGGTGTGGCATGGAGCATTGTCCTGCTGGAAAAACCAATCCTCAGAGTTGGGGAACATTGTCAGAACAGAAGGAAGCAAGTGTTCTTCCAGGACAACCTTTCACGTGGCTTGATTCAGGAGTCCTTCACAAAGACAAATTTGCCCGATTCCAGCCTTGATGAAGCACCCCGAGATCATCACCGATCCTCCACCAAATTTCACAGTGGGTGCGAGACACTGTGGCTTGTAGGCCTCTCCAGGTCTCCGTCTAACCATTAGACGACCAGGTGTGGGCAAAGCTGAAAATTGGACTCATCAGAGAAGATGACCTCACTCCAGTCCTCTATGGTCCAATCCTTATGGTCTTTTGCAAACCTCAGCCTGGCTCTTCTTTGCTTCTCATTGATGAAGGGCTTTTTTCTTGCTTTGCACGACTTCAGCCCTGCCCCTCGGAGCCTGTTTCGAACCATCCTCGCCGTGCACTTCACCCCAGCTGCCGTTTGCCATTCTTTTTGTAGGTCACTTGATGTCATCCTACGGTTGTTGAGTGACATTCGAATGAGTTGGCGGTCATCTCGGTCAGTGGGAAGTCGTTTTCGCCCGCTGCCAGTCTGTAGCTTTGTTCTCCCCAATGTCTGCTGCTTGACCTTGTTCTTGTGAACTGCCGTCTTTGAAATTTTAAGGATGGAAGCAACGTGATGCTCACTGTATCTCTCTGCCAGTCTGTAGCTTTGTTGTCCCCAATGTCTGCTGCTTGACCTTGTTCTTATGAACCATAGTCTTTGAAATTTTAAGGATGGAAGCAACGTGACGCTCACTGTATCCCTGTGCCATTAAAGCCAGAATTGAACCCTTCTTTTCCTCACTCAAAACTTTTCTTTTCAACTCTTTTGGCATGGTCAATAGTTATTTTTTTGATTCCAATTACTTTTGAGGTACCACTAGCACTGTTTTTGGCACCCAGCTGGTCCTATTGCAAGAGGATAGTGATGACCACAGCAGTGGTTTTAATAATTTTCCTTGTTAAGATTCGGTTCAGGTGATCACCTAATCAGTACCTCATTAAGTAGAATGAGGTGTGCCTTTGTTGAAATTCAACAGACACTGGAATGGAATGGCTGCCATACATGTGGAGATGCTGATTTAAATTTTTTTGGGAGTGCTCTTATTTTTTTCCAGAACTGTATATATTTGAATATATATATATCTTCTTCTTCTTCTTCTTTCGGCTGCTCCCGTTCGGGGTCGCCACAGCGGATCATCCGTATGATCTGCATAGTGATTTGGCACATGTTTTACGCCGGATGCCCTTCCTGACGCAACCCTGGTCGCCTCTTACGACACAGGGATATGGTACACCTATTTTAACCGGGGTATACACCGGGCCCAGTACACTGGTACTCATTTCGCCGACCTCGGAAGGATGACAGGCTGAGTCAACCCCCTGGTGTATTAATTCAGTGGCTCAACGGGGCTTGAACTCAGGACCTTTTGGATCCCAAGCCGCTGCCCTAACCACTGCACCAACACCAGGCTCATATGAATATATATATATATATATATATATATATATATATATATATATATATATATATATATATATATATATATATATATATGAACATATATTGTTGTGGAAATGGCCCTTTGTGTGTTATTAAATATAGGATTAGCCCAGATCCCCCATTAAATGCATGTTTAGCCAGGTTGTTCGGTAAATGGACGTTACATATGTGTCGGGAGCTTTAAGAGACTGTTTATTGTTTGTACAGTGGTGGTGGACCGAGAGGTTCTTCTTCGTTCCCCTCTCCGAAGGAGTCTCCGCCCAGTGCTCTGGGAGGGGGAGGAGTTTTTCGGCTTCGTAAAGGGGTGCACTCCAAAAGAAAAAGGAAATTAAACTGCAGGAGCGCCGGGAATGCCGTGGTGAAATGGAGGTGGCGCGATCAGCCGTACAGGGGACGGCTGTGTCTGTTTGCGATTGGCTGTCGTGAGGAGTGAGCCGAAAGAAAGGCAGGGAAGGGACTGCATGGGGTCTGTCTGCCATCGGCTGCCATCGGCCTGCGGAGCCCAACACCCCGATTTGGCCTAACCTGGTGAACAGGCCAGGCCTGGACTTTATTCTGGACCTTGTGAAAAGCCAGCTGGACCATCCCATAGATCTTTCGTCTTGGGCCATCGACCTTACGGGGGCTGGACGTGCTGAGGGTGCGTGCGCAAGCGGCGCCGGGAGAAGAAGAAGGACGATGCCGCCATTTTGCCACGCAGCATGTTTGAGCTTTGGTGCTTGAATCCGTTGACATCGGCTTGTCACGAGCGGCATTCGTGCCTTTGACACTTTTCCTCTCGTCGATGAGGCATCACCAAGTACTCTGTGTCTTGTCCGCATGCTGTCCGTGTCTTGTCTGCATGTTGTCTAAGGTTTATCTCGCAAGGGTCCCCTTCAAAACCCGTAATCCGTAGCTCCCTAGTTAAGAACGGGTTATAGATTGATTATAACATTGTCGTGCATGCTTGCTTGTGTTGTGTTCCCCGATGTGTCCCCAATAAATCTGGCTGATTCGTATGAAGTTGCCGCTTTGGGTTTGTTCGTGCCGTGCTGAGAAACAATTGGCTTGATTGGTATATAAAACCAAAACGGGCTACGGACTGGGAGACTCCGCTCGGTCTCTGACAAATCCAGTCTGTAGCCGGGGGCTCTTCCCCCAGCTGGCAAGGCACAGGTGTATTTTGGTATCGTGATCTGAGGCGCGTAACCCCAGAATTCTGCCGAACCAGCCGGCGTTGTATCCCCGGAGACGGCGGTGCTGTTAAGTGACGTCCGAATCCTTAACACTGGGGTCAAGAGTCGGGTGCATATCCCGCCACCACTGAATCCTTAACAATATAACATATTGTGCAAATCGCAACCTTGTGCTGCACAGGAAAAAAGACGACAAGACCCCTATCTATAGTATTTATTGCAAGAATATTTATATAGTATAT
This sequence comes from Eptatretus burgeri, assembly GCF_056783735.1. Classification (NCBI taxonomy): domain Eukaryota; kingdom Metazoa; phylum Chordata; class Myxini; order Myxiniformes; family Myxinidae; genus Eptatretus; species Eptatretus burgeri. The sequence continues at coordinate 37,324,239 of NC_140962.1, forward strand.
ATAGTATTTTCAATGGGGTTCAGGTTAACTGAATATTTATATACACTGCCACAGCACACACCAACTTTGGGCAGGAATATGTATGTATGTATATATATATATATATATATATATATATATATATATATATATATATATATATATATGCATAGGTATTCACCCCCAACTAATAATGCCACATTTAGATGAATTGCGAATGATGTAGAAACAATTTTTGCAAGATGAACATTTTTATTCATAACTGAGCAGATCAAACAAAACACTAAAATTTGAAGGAGGTTACATGTCAGGAGTGCCTGCAAAAAACATGTATCAATTAAAATTCACTGGTTGTAAAAGTATTCAGCCCCTGAGATCAGTAGTTGGTGGAAGAACCTCTTTCAGCAATTACTACATTAAGTCTATGGGGGAGGTCTCTACTAGATTTGCACAGACATGGTGAAATCTTTGCCCATTATTCAAGTGAAAATTTCTCCAGTTCTGTCAAATTTGATGGGGATCGTCGATGGACTGTATGTAATCTTCAAGTCTTGCCATAAATGTTCAATTGAGTTCAAGTCAAGACTTTGAGCTGTTCAAGAACATTTATTTTCTTCTTATTCAGCCACTCCAGTGTAGCTTTAGCTTTGTGCTTCGGAACACTGTCCTGCTGAAATGTGAATCTCCTACCCAGTTTCAGGTTTTTATCAAGGTTTCTCCTGTACTTTGCACCGTCCATTGTCCCTTCTATCCTGACAAGCTTGCCAGTCCCTGCTGATGAAAAGCAGCCCAATAACATGATGTTACCACCACCATGCTTGGCGGTAGGGATGGTGTTGACTGAGTTAGGGTTATGGACATATTCCCGAAACGAAACCTTATTGACGCAAAATATGTTGCAGCGAAGACATATTGTATGTACAATTTTGGAAATTGTGATCCGTGAAACCTTCGGCTCACTGAAAAATACCCTCAAAGCACCCATTGTCTGGCACAGTGCAGTATTAGTCTCGTGCCAGATGTAACGCTTTCAATTTGGACCAAAAAGTTCAATTATTGTCTCGTCTGA
>NC_140962.1:37330286-37515286 GCF_056783735.1 Eptatretus burgeri
TAATGGAAAAGAAGTGTCAATTTTGGACACTATAGAGAACTAAAGGACCATATTTATATTCTAATCAGGTTGTAAAAGTTACACCTGCACTCATTTCTTCCAGCATTGCTGATAAAGGACAATATGCTTGCTGTGGATTCTTACCAAATGCCATTCGTTTGAATAACTAGGTTATAACTTTGTACATCCTCCAGGGTGTCCAATGGAATGACACACAGCTGCAATTGAAAAGAAAATTAGGGACAAGTGACCATAATATAGTTTGAGCCACCATAACCGTCATCATTTCACGGATCACCCCGTGGAAGCCAACTGCCACACCAGCGAGAAGTCACATAAAGTCTGCCAAAAGTTGATGGAAGTGGTTAATATCCAGTAGCAAAGCATGGAATGAGTCTGGCTCGATTGGAGCAAATGAAAATGCTTTCAGAATTTGTTAGCCTCAGGTGCAGAAATTGTTTTGCGATTGCTCTGAGCATTTACCTGATTGTGCTACACAAACCTTTCCCAGATAGCACACCAACATTGGGTTAGCATTAGCAATAGATCGGCGAAGGTTTGAACGGTCGCAAGTGGATTTCCAACGTTGATCCTACATTGGCAATATGTTGTAAAAGACATCCAATGTTGATACAACAAAAAATAATTACATTGTGCCAACGTCGGTAGCCAACTTTGGCCCAACCTCGGTGTGCTGTCTGGGTTGGCTTTACGTTATTGGTGGATCAAAAGGATGACCAAATCCTGCATTGTACAACCAAAATGTCAACCTTGACGGTAGAAATCCTTGATGGCACACAATAGCAATTGGCTGTTTCTTCACATCATCAGATCTGTCAGTTTGACAAGTACTGAGACCTTGGCAGATTGTGATGCATCGTTATGTTTGTGTGGGTAGTATTTGAGAAATTTTCATTTACAATGGAGTATAAATTGCTTTCCTTCCATGTTTCTATGCATAGTTTAGCTTTGCAGCGATTCATCTAAATGATCTTTGCAAAGGAAGCTGTAAGTGGCGTAATTTTCCATTCCGAGGTGATTAAATTTGAAAGCAGAAGGCATGGGATGATACAGCAGCATCCATTATCCACCGAGCTCGGTTTGGAACATTAATTGGAAGCGCTTATTTTATTTGCATCGTCAAACAGTTTTAATGGTAATTAACTTGCTACCTCGGCTTTGATAACGACGATGGCCTGGTGACTGTTGAATTGTCTTTGTGCTGTTTGTGTTTGAAAACGAACAATTATTTGAATTTAGGTGTATCTTTTGCCTCTCAAACATCTGAATGAGGTTATTTTGGTCATAGCTGTGAAATTGCATTGGTGCAAACTGAAATGTCCAGGTTTAAAGATTTGGACGTGGCCGAAGGTATAGCGCAGCCACTTGCTCTTCCAAGGTCTACTTTTGGTGCATGGAATCTTAAAGCTGCACTGGATTTTCTATCAGTTATAACCATCAGTATACATGAAACACCTTCTCGCTCGTTCGCCCATGCTATCCATACGTTGAAGGGAAGTCAATCAATGCAGCGATAGATGTCGTGATGATGTCGAACTACGGATAGCAATGTAAAAATGAGACAAAATAGCTGTGTACTTTGAATATTGTTTTTTTCAGGAAACATGATGTTGCCTGAAGTCTTCCATGACCCATCTAACAGGACTGATGTTTGACTGGAGCTGCTTTGGGCAGGAATTTGGAATTTGATCAGGATGCCAGCGATAACTCGCATGCTCTTTGTTGAAAGAGGCTGTGGGACAGATCCATAGCTTAACGTCCATCTGATGGATGGCACTCTTTTTCATGCAACACCATGCCTGGGAAGCTCCAGTCTTGCAGTTTATGTCGTTAGGTTGAGAACCAAACCAAAACTAGACAGCTAAGGGAGAGTGTGCTACATCTACAGTCTACGCCATCCTATCAGACAGAACGTTTTAATTTAATAACCGTAAAATTGTTTATTTTACTCCTTTCATTTCTTGAGATACTCTCATGTACTGCAGCATGATTTATGCAGCTACGGTAATGCTTAAGGTACTGTATATTAATGTATACGTGTACCATCTAGCTAAGCTTCAGGGAGATAGATACTCCTGCTTAAGGTATATGACAAGGGTTTTACACCTGTGAAATGAAAAAGGATCGACTTTGGTTCGATCTTTTAACTTCCATAGAATACAAATAGGTATCTCTCATACTGAACAATGACAAATCAACATAATATAAGGAACTTTATGGTGGAATAGAAAGGGAGGAAAATGACGATTTTAGTGACTTCATGATCTTGAAGTCTCAGTCTCAACCAGCTTTTACCCGAGTTAGGACAAGTGTTTTTCATTTTGTTTTTGCTTCTGCAAGCTAGTTTATCAATAACTAGTCTCTTTTGCCTCCTCACAGCTCTCTTCAACCTCATTCCTGTCGGTTTACGGGTGGTTGCCATTCAAGGTGCAAAGTCGGGCCTGTACATTGGAATGAACAACAATGGCTTTCTTTATACATCGGTCAGTCTCTTTGTTTTTATTTAAACTCCTCTAAAAGTACCGTAAATGACTGCCTAAGTTGACCTTTGCTTGAGCATATCTCTTTTACTGGTGTTGCCCGACGAACGTGCTTGTGATTTACACAATATTTGGAGCTGACAACAGGAATTCAAAAATAAAAAGTTCCTCTGCTGATTCGAAAATATCATGATTTCCTTTTGGTCACATTGAATACGTAGTTTGCCGATTTGTGGTAGTTTTTAACCACAGCATCCAAAACCGTTTCTCAATCATGTCACAAAAAAGCTGAAAAATATGCTGGGACATCATTTTCTCCCAAGTATCTCATCTGGGATTCCACATGAGTGTGATCACCCAAAAGTTTACTGAGATCAATACGACCAATCTGAAAGGCATGTTGAGTTCATTTAAAGATCGATTGGTGCTTCTCAAAAAATAATAGGCCACTTTGTGCCTGTGCTCTGGTGGATGCCCTGACTTGAGGTCGAAAGGCATTGACAAACCACCCAGCCTCTTCAGTTCAAGGAGATTGCTTCCACAGCACTAACTCTGCAATCAGGATGATTGCACCTTGTTTTTTTTGAATGGCCTATCAATGCAATGCAGAAGAAAGTTTTTTTAATCCAGTTTCATTTTCAGATCTTACTTTTCACCCAAATTAGGATATCTCCTTTTGCTCTTCTGCTCCGCTGACCATTGTACGTACTTGATGTTGCCTGAATTAATAGTAATATTGAAATGATATTTGTCTCAAATAGAGGTAATCTTTTGTTTTTTTTTCAGGAACCTCAATCAAAAATTTCAGTTATGAGTGGTATTTCCTTTTTACATTTATAATTATTTATAATTACTTTATTTCCCACCATTTGGAAACACATCTTTGATTCTCCAGATTTTCAAGTTAGCCATTGCCATTCTTTAGCACTTGTCACATTCAAGACTGGTGCGCTCAGCAATCATAGTGCTCAACAAAGCCACTCATTAAGACCTAATAATGTCGTGATTACTCTGACTACAAAACATGGCTAGGAGACTTAGGCCTGAGGATATTTGCGAATGAAGGATGGAACATTTTATGACATTAAGTCTGCAGCTCTAATTTGTTGTGAGATCGGTGTCGAAGTACAGCGTACAAGTTATTGGTTGGCTTTGTTTTACTTTTTCCTCAATGAGTAATGCATGATTCTAACTATCCTAAACTTTTTTCAAGTACGTATTCATATTGTAATGGGATTGGCTATGGTCCTAAGGATTCAGACCCAGTCACTCCGGAATTAAACTCCACCGAATAGCCTTGAGCATGAAGGTGGATTTTGTGCATATGAAACATGCATTCTGGCTTTGTGGGCAGGTGTATGTATGTGTTTGTTTGATCATGTGCTTTGGCATTTGGGCTGAAGTGCATGTGGTGTACACTTGTTTCACAAGCTTTGTTGGACTGTTTACTTTGGCTGTGGTCCGTTGCTTTCTTACAATGTATGATTTTTTAAACCTTTTTTTTTTTTACTGAAAAAGGCGACTTCATAAGAGGTCATTGAACCAGAAATATGTCCATGGATGAATTCTCTTCCCAAAGGGTGGACTGGCATTGCTACAAAAGGTTGGCTGACTGATACTGTGTTGTGGGTAGCACTGCCACAGCGAATACACCAACTGCTTATTTACAATGGGTGGTTCTTTGTCTTTCACAGACGACAACTAAAAGCTGAAAGTAGCTATTTTAATAATAATAAAAAAATTAATAATAATAACTAGAAGTGCCACTTATAACTGCGAGCAGTGATGTTGGGCACCGAACATCGCCCGTGCCAACGACAATGCCATCCCTCGCCATCCATTCCAATGATGTTGCCATCCCACACCACCTGTTGCAATGATGATCGTTTCCTATTTCATCATTTTTATCAAACTATATTTCTCACGGCTGGTCCCTTCCACGAACTGCCACTTATAACTGCAGGCATTGATTTATACTTGGACACTTACAAAATTGCGAGCCACAAGGAAAGGTTTGATAAGTATGACGTATGACGTAGTTTAAATGGTTTGGCAGCCATATTGGATAGACAGAAAATGTTTAAAATGTTTTTCTCTGGAACCACTTCCCCAATTGATACGAAACTTGAACTATTTCATCCGCTACCCATGTGGAGAAGGTTGTGATCACACGTGATGCCATAGGCCACATAGTTTGGCAGCCATATTGGATTGAAGGAAACCTTTAAAAAAATCATTTTCTCTGAAACCACTTAACCGATGATATTTTAGCTATCAACTTTTTATCGCCATGGGTACTCGATGATGTACCTAAAGTTTTGCATCTATTGGTTCAGTGGTTTGACAGAAGAGGGTTTTTAAATGTTTTAGTTTCAATCCAATATAGCTGCCCGATCACATGACATATGACATTTTAGGAACCAAACTTTATTTATCAAAATAGTTGATCATATATATGAAATTTTGCATCAATCTTTTGAGCAGTTTCAGAGAAGAGAACCTGTTTTTACGCCTCCACTGACGAAGTCGCCAGAGGCATTATGTTTCCGGGGTGTCCGTCCGTTTCTTTGTACGTACGTCCATCCATCTCATGTTCTTACTTTCTGATTCATCTCATCCATCTCATGTTCTGATTAGTGGTTAAAAACATCCAGAACATCCAGCTGGTGATAAACAACACCCTTGTCGACCTCCTCTTCCAATTATACACATGGTTCCAACCCCCTGGTGGCTCCTCTCACTGTTTCTGTTTGTCCCATGTAGAGATTTTTTAATGAGTCGTCTATCTTTCCAATTTACTCCAATGTCCTTCAGCCCTTCTTCTTGCATATGGAAGCTTGGCTTCCGGGTAGCTATCATTTTGTTGTGGCATGACTATGCTGCTGATGCTGTGACCCTATACCAGGACACTGGTACTCATTTCACCGATTTCGGAAGGATGACAGGCTGAGTCGACCCCACCTGGTGGTAATTAAGTGGAAAACGGGGCTCGCCAATTCCAGGCTTTACTTTAGCACTGTCAAGAGCTTAATCCAGTAAACCTGATCAAATGCTTTTTCAGAATCTTCAAAACAAACATATACTTCCTGTCCAAACTCTAAACTGTGTTGTCTCATTAATCTCAATTCTGAATGCTTCTCTCATCGCTATTTCCAATCATCAGCATCATCCAATCCTCATATCATCAGCCCACGTGTCCTCAAAGCCTGCTCTTCTGCTCTTGCTCACCCTCTCTCTGTTCTATTCACCCTCTCATTTTCCCAAGGTCATCTGCCATCTGCTTGGAAATCTGCTAACATCACTGCCCTGCATAAAAAAGGTGCAAAAACAGATCCCTGTAACTACAGACCAATCAGCCTTCTCCCAATCATCAGCAAGGTTATGGAATCCATCATTGCTTCAGACATGAAATCCTTCCTCTTCTCCAATGGCTTGATTTCCAATCATCAATTTGGTTTCAGACCAGGTCACTCTACCCTGGATATGCTGCTACTGCTCTCCCATCAATGGATGGAGGTCCTCAATGCCAGACAGGAAATCCGAGCCGTATCCCTGGACATATCACGTGCTTTTGACACAGTCTGGCACCCTGCCCTACTCACCAAACTCTCTTCCCATGGTATTCAAGGCCATCTCCACTCATGGCTCGCAGACTTCCTCTCCTGTCGCAGTCAACGTGTGGCCCTAAATGGAGTTCTTTCATCCCCTCTTCCTGTGCAGGCTGGAGTTCCTCAAGGTAGCGTTCTGGGCCCTGTTCTTTTTCTGGTTTTCATCAATGATCTCTCGGACTCTCTGGAAAATCCTCTATTTCTCTTTGCCGATGACTCCACCCTCTGCCGTACCATCTGTCATCCCTCAGACCGGCAAGCAGCAGCTTCTTCGCTCACTGCAGATCTGGATAAAATCACAAACTGGTCCAACACGTGGAACATGTCTTTCAATCCACACAAATCTCACACTCTCACTATGTCTCTTCGAAAGGACCGTTTACAAAACCCCCCATCCACTTTCTCAACAATCCTCTGGAAGAAGTCTTTTCTTTCAAGCTTCTGGGTCTCACTATCTGCCATGACCTTTCCTGGGAAAGTCACATTTCCAACCTTGCCTCAAAAGCCAGTCGCCGACTGGGAATCCTCCGTCGTGCAAAGTCCTTCCTCGGCCCTCTTGAGCTCCTGACTACTTACAAAGCTTTTGTCCGTAGCCTGATGGAGTACTGCTCTCCCCTCTGGGCTGGTGCTCCTGCCTCCCACCTTTCTCGACTTCACGCTGTCGAAACCAGGGCTTTTAAGATCATTGGCATCTCCCGCAATGAAGCTGAGTCTTTGGGCCTCTCACTCAATCACCGCAGGTTGGTCGGTGGTCTTTCTGTCTTCTACCGACTCCTCTCCAGCCTTGCCCCCCCTGCTCTCTCTGCGATTTGTCCCAACCACATTTCCACAGGGCGCTCAAGGTCCGCCAACAACCCCCTTCTGGTAAAACTACCAAAATCACGAATCACTGCTCATCTTCACTCTTTCATTCCTCTTTTTCCCGCCTTTGGAATAAACTTCCTCACTCTATTCTTTCCCATTCTTCCCTTCAGGCTTTCAAAACAGCTGTTCACCACCACCTCTTATCTTCCCCCATCCAAATCCTCGATCTTTTCTACCCCGATAATCCATCCATGCCCACTTCCTTCAATTCTCCTGCTTTCCTTCCTGAAAGTCCCTGTAATGTCCATCTTCTCCTCGCCATGTTCCCCGTCCCATCCCCATCCCTCTCCCTTCCACAGTTCACCTGTGTCTGTTCCCCAATGTTTTGTCCCTTCCACTCCCACCCCTCTTGTCTCATGCCTCCTTGCTGTGAGTTGTGTGTTAGCTCTCATACGAGCCTCGACCAAGGTATACAAAAAAAAAAAAAAAAAAAAAAAAAAATTTTCTCCTTGCAATCCAAACTGATCATCTCTGATGTGGTTGTACACCTTGCCGTCTACTCTCTTTGCTACAATTCTCAACACAACCTTCGATGCACGAACGATCAGATTAATTGTACTAAACTCAGAACGTTGGCACGCCTTAAAGCTTCTTTCTTAAGGTGATCATGATTGTCTGCATGAGCCATGAAGTCATCTGGTCATTCTCCTGATAAGTAAATATTTTTTACACATTGTTAATGAACAGTGATATTGCCTTCTTTCCCATGTTTTTAATTAACTCTGCAGGTATTTCATCTCTTCCAGCTGCTTTTCCAGTTTTTATCTCATTTATCGCTGCTCTTATCTCACTCTCTAGCATTTCTGGTCCAATAAAATTGATGTCAACATTACTCTCTTCTTCCAGTTCAATCATTTCAGGTTTTTCATTTTTTTTCCCCATTTAGTTCTTCAATGTGCTTGTGCCATATTTTTCTTTTTTCAGCAGGGTTTGTTCATATAAGACACCTTCCTTATTCTCCTAATATAATTCCAGTTGTTTTCAGAGTCCTTTATCACTGGGTGCCCCTAATCTCCTTCACATTTGCATACAGTACACGAGGTCTGCCCTTCCTCGCCGATCCAATTCTTTGAGTATACCACACTGCTCTTTTAACCATTGTTCTCGTGTCTTTTCTGTTTCTCTCCATCGCTCGTTATTCAAGTGTATATTTCGGCTCGCCTTCTTCGTTGTTAATATTCTTCCATTTTCTCTGTTCTTCCATCTTTTGCAACATTGCAGTTGTAACCCATGGTTTATTAATCCTTTTTCCTATTAAAATTTGCTCCTCCTTCCTTGACAGATTCTTTAATCTGTTTCCATTGCTCATTCATACTGGTGGTATCCTTATCTTGTCCAGCTGGTGCTTAATTTACTTCATTTAAAAATTCTTCTTATGCTTCCTTCAGCCTCTCGAGGCTCCACAGTTTTCTACGTATTCCACCTCATATCTTCTTCAGTCTAAGTACTGCTTCCATTTTCATAAGAGTACGATCTGAGTCTTCGTCAGCTTCCGGTTGAGGTTTCAAATTCTTAACACTGTTCCTGTATCTTTGTCTCACCATTATATAGCCCATTTGAAATCTTCCTGTATCGCCAAACATTTTCCATGTACGTCGTCTTTTTTGATGATGCCAAAACCACGTGTTTGTTGTCATGAGTCCTGTTCTTCTGCAAATATCTACTAGTTTTTGGACTCTCTCATTTCTTTTTCCCAAGTCAATATGATCCGACTTCTTTGTCGTCTTTTCCTTCTGCAACATCACTATTCCAATCTCCGATAACAATCATAGAGCTCTTTCAACGATTCTGGTTGATTAGTTCTTTAATTCTATCATGCATTTCATCAACCTCCTCATCTGGATGTTCACTTGTCGGCATGTATCCTTGAATGATGGTCATGTCCACTGGTTGCCCCTTTTGTTTCACTAACATCAGTCGACCTGGCTCGTATTTCATTTCACTCACACAGTTGTAAGCTTCCTCGTCCAGCACTAATGCTACTCCCCGTTTCTTTTCTTCTCCTCCTGAGTACATCATTCTCACTTTATCACTCATGGAGTCACCTTCTCCTATCCATCAGACTTAACATAACCCAAGGATGTTTAATTTTTCCTTTTCCATTTCTTGCTTTAGATTCTTCAGCTTTCCTTTCCTATTCATTGTTCATACATTCCACGTTTGTATTATTTCGATGCCGTCTAGCTTGCACATGCACTGTTTGAGGATTTCGCTGAATGATGACCAGGGAGGCCTCACTACCTCGTCTGTCGAGCCTGACAGCACCTGTCCTTTGGCAGGAGCTCTCATCTACGTTGTTGGTGTTTATTTTTTACTGATGTCATCCTGAGCCATTTTCTTGGCTGTTTTCAGTGGTGGTTCATCATTGTCTTCCACTGGGTATTTTTGGTGAGACACCATCTATATCTAGTTAGCCGTTGATTCTTTTGAGCTCCTCCACCCTTTGTTAGGTTTTGTTTTTCATCCTAATTGGGTGACTCGCAACCATTCTCACCACATTGTGGTGGTGGAGGTGCTGGTTAAGTCGCCGACACCACGAACATTGTGACAGGGAGGCTACAATTTAGCCATGAGCAGTTCTCACATGACTGATCTAACAGGTTGTTTATAGCTGACAGCAAAAATATATACACATATTGTTGCGAGAATGTGTTAGGGGGTAATGGGAGCAATATAGCCCAGTTATGCCATTAGTAAATGTGTAGCATAAGAGTATGGTATCTGCAGGGAAACAATCGTACACGTGTCACAAATGCATGAGGAGCTAATAATCGCAACCCCCCCGCCCCCCATCTGTATGTGTCAAAACACACACTCTTCCCTCCCGCCCCCCCCATCCCCTCCACTCCACCCCCTTCCTCCCCTTCTTGATTGCTTAACTCATTCCTTCATTATCTGTCCATATATGTTTCCTGTCCTGAAATTCTGACAGCTGCTCCAATGAGGGCAGGTGTTCCCCATTCGGGCATCACCAGGATGGTCCACGGCCATGCTGCTGAGCTAACGAGCCACCAGACATCATGACAATGGTGGGCGTGTAACAGCACGAGATGGTTCGTGTGAAGAACCAGTCAGCGCAGGGCCGAGAGTTCATTATAGCCACGAGCGCTCAGACCAGTAGAGTTGATGTTCGGACAGAGTCCCGAATGGACGTGAAATAGCATTGGCTGTGAGCAAGGCCCCAAGGACCTGGACTCAGAAGCCCAACAGAGCTGAGGTGAATTGGTTGTTGGTGAGCCCTACAAAGAAGCAAAAATAGTCACAATTGTATGACGATGTCCATGTTGGAGGTAGTTGTAGATTTGAAATGAGGGTTGGTGTAATTGTGTGTTTTATTTGTTGCGGGATTGAGACGGAAAAATGGCAAATGATGTCATGATGGCAATTCGTAAAATAATTGTGTTGTTGTTTTGTTTTGTCATTCCTTCCTTGTTTGGGAGTTGTTTGGAGATTTCATCTAAACCTGTTTTTTTTATTTTTTTTATGTGTTTTTTTCTGACTTGTTTAACTATATTTTCCCTGATCTGAATGCCAAATGACATCATCATCATCATCATCCAGTCGATTTTGAGGGATGTTTTCACGAGGGAACCCCGCAACTCCCGTACACCTCAACGACACATCTCATTCAAGTCCGTTCCCTTGTCCCCCTAATGTCCCGTCCAAGATTCCCGTCCCTTCTGTCTCCACTTCGACACTCTGCTGCCCTGTTGTCCTTCACTTTTGGAGTCGTCTATTTATTTTGTACGCCAACATGGCAGAATTTTTCTTTACTCCCTTTCCTTTCTCTGCTCCTTCCCTTATATTCTATCCCTATACCCCCAAATCCTCCCAATCTTCCTTCCCTTCTCTCCCAAACTCTGCTCAACTCCTTCCCTTCCCCTACTATCCTGCATTCTCTTATTTTCCTCAATTTACTACCAACCAAGACATACACAATAGAGGGATACCTCCATTCCTATCCTTTTTCCCTCTGTTCCTTTACTCAATGTTGGCTTTTCCAATTTGTTCTCCCCCTCGCCCTCCCTACTCTGTGTAAGCATAATAAAAAGACGCTTTTCAAAAGGGTCACTTGATCACATATATTCACATAAGGAAGAGGTACTGCACGATTTGCTTGAATAATAGTTAAACATATGGTGTATGAAAAGGTGAGTTTGAAATGCTCTTTTCAATAATCGGCACGACCCCCTGTGAACCTCGATGAAAACATCAGCAGACTGTCATGGGCCCTTTTCCTTCATGAATTGCACATTTTGTTGCACCCCACGTGCCACCATTCCTTGTAATCCACGACAGAGACTTTATGGCACACGAGTGGAGTCAATATACGGTTGAACCCCAAAAAAATTGAAACAAAACGTTTTATTGTTTTAAATGCTTTTTCAGGTCATGGTGAATTCCAGAAAAAAAGTCTCGGGTAATCTGACCCCGGTAAAGGGGTTAATTGGCATATTTTCAACATGGCCGCCAATGAAAATTTCAATGTACTACAAACTTTTTTATGGTTGATTTTAGACCCTGTAAATGTATTGGCAACAGATAGGAACATGGGGTTTCTGAATCAAATAAACATAGTTCCATCCACCTATGACGTACTATGACGTAACTATGACGTATATGGCGTCATAGTTAAAAGATAAATAAGTATGCCAGAGCAAATCTGTTGTTTTATAATATGTAATGACATGTGATGCTATCATTTAACTCCTTGAACTAGTTAAGCTGTCGCTTTCCTGTAATTACATAGATGGGACGTCATCAATCCAAAAGAAATCTGTATGTATGCCACACAGCCTTACCATAAGCCACGCCCATTGTCGCCCTTAATCATCTCAGCATTGTCATTGCCATCATTCTCATTCTCATCCCCCAACATTTGATTGAAAGGGTTGCTACATGACTGCACTTGGCACTGTCCACAAGCTGATGTGCATGGTAGACCGTAGGTTCTGCATGTGCGACGTTGAGTACTGCACCCGGTAGTGCAGTTGCAGTGAACTACCTTAAGCAAAGAGTCTGGTGCGGCATTCATTTCATTCATTACTGGGATGAACTGATTCTCCTCTGTTTTCCACCCCCAGTCTGTTGCTTCCAAATTTGCCTCTTCTCCCATCCATGTCATGATCTGGAAATACGTGCGGAGTGAATGGTGCTTAGGAGCCGCTTCAGTTGGCGGCAGACGCTCAGGGGTAACAAACGACACAGCCGATACCACTTTCTTTGTCAAGATGCTGTGGCGCAACGAAGTGAGAGTATCTGTTCCCTTTCCACCAAACACCTGGACCATTGCCTTGTACCCAATCTCTACAATTGCATCTGTGCTTTGACCTAGTGTAGCAAATGCTTGGGCACATGACCTCAAACCAGCATAACCTTTCATGACTTTCTGGAAGAGAGATTTCTTGCCAACCCCCAAATATGCGCGAAGTCGTATCACATCCAGTAAAGGCATGTACGAACAGCATCATGGTAGATGCCTGGGATCCTAAGAGGCTCTTCAGTCTGTTTATGTGATACACCCCGCTTTGGTCCTGCGTCTTGTCAGATCGGAAGTACAAGTCCCGGTTGCCACCTTCAGCAAAATGGTGAAGCAGCAGAATAAGTAAGTCCGTATCTTCACCTATCAGTGTTGTTGATTGTAGCTGGGAAGCTCGTACTGCTGCTTGCACGATGTCGTAGTCTGCATCACCTGTTGCGTTTATCACAGTGCACCCCTTTTCCTTTAGTCTTTGGCTAATGATGTTTATCAGTTCCTGCTTATTGGAACCATGCGATAAGAACTCATCTTTTTTCCCCATGAACACGGTGTCTTCTGTGAAGTTGACTTTGGGATGATGTTTCTTTTGACGACGCTGGTGTGTGCTGTCCTTGTTAGATGGTTCATCCGAATAACCGTCGAAGACAACAGTAGCTTTCCCGTAATTGCGGAGTACGAAGTCAGCATAGCCGTTAGCTATAGATCCGTATGTGCTCCCTTTCGTCCGCTTAACGCGATGCATCAGTGAGCCACCGTCCAACACATAGTGGTCCGTCTTGGGTACATCGTCCGACTCATCCTCGGTAGACAAACCTTTTGCATATTCATCTATTTCTCTCCCAAGCTGTGGCTTGTCCGCTTTCCTGAATATGTGCTTCGCCTCAAAGAGAGCTCGGGGAAATGGAGACAATTCATATTCAAGAACGTCCTCCAATGAGAGGTTCCCTGCCCGAGAAATGACAAGTAACCTCTGAAACAGAAGAGCAGGGTCTATAGTTCGGTCGCCAGTAACCTGGACAGCAGATGAATCTCCCAGAGTTTTCGCTTTGTCCTTCCTTTTGCATGTGTATGTGAAAACTGGTTGTCCAGTCAGCTTTTCAGCAACTTCTTTCTCCACTACCTGCAAGTTGTCGACATTCACTTCATCCTTGGCTACAACACCAGTGACAACATTTCTCAAGGCTGGATCATCAGAGAACGGATTGCATGACTGAAGTTGTTCTTGGATTTTTGCTAGATGTTCGATAACAAGATCGGACCCAAGTCCAGCCCAGAACTGATCACTCCGGCGAACCACATGGAAAGAAAGGGGGTTGGCTTTCGGTTTTCGCTATGACGTCATAAACGTCATAGTTACGTCATAGGCGGGAGAAACTATGTTCATTTGATTCAGAAACCCCATGTTCCTATATGTTGCTAATACATTTATAGGGTTTAAAATCAACCATAAAAAAAGTTTGTAGTACATGGAAATTTTCACTAGCGACTATCTTGAAAATATGCAAATTAACCCCTTTACCGGGGTCAGATTACCCGAGACTTTTTTTTTTGTGGCACGCAGCATGACCTATTAAAACATTTAAAAGAATAAAAGGTTTTGTTGCAATTTTTTGGGGGTTAGGTGATGCGGATCATATTTTGACTCGACTACACAGCGAGTTTTACAGGAAAGTTTCTCGCTCTGCACATGCGGCAGTGGCGTTCAACAGGTTGCGGTGTATTGAGCTGTGATGAACCAAAATCTGTGCAAACAGGAGAGAGAATCGTTTTCAATCGGATCATGTGCGAACTCGTCATATTTTCCAGAACTTGGGGGAGTTATTCCAAGCTTGCATGAAAGGGAAATGTTACAGATTGTGGTTAAGGGTTCATTTTCATCTCACACCCCGGACAAGTGGATCCGCACAACGTGTTCCCGTCTATTCGCTCTTATGTCTGACGAGGAAAGTCGTGTTGGGAAATGAGTGGCATTCAATGGTAGTTACAACTATGATCATGAATTTGAGTGCAATTCAATAAACACCTCCTGACAATTACATTGATTACCCTCACCAGAGGAGAGGGTATTGCATTTGCCTCTGTTTGTTTGTCTGTTTGTCCGCACAGAACGTGAGTAAGTGTATTAATTACAAATCCTCTAAGAT
The DNA here is from genome assembly GCF_056783735.1 of Eptatretus burgeri. Taxonomy (NCBI): domain Eukaryota; kingdom Metazoa; phylum Chordata; class Myxini; order Myxiniformes; family Myxinidae; genus Eptatretus; species Eptatretus burgeri. The sequence continues at coordinate 37,344,664 of NC_140962.1, forward strand.
TTTTTCTTTTGACATTTTAGACCCTTTAGATGCCATGAGACATTTACATCCTTTAGACCCCTTGAGATCCTAAAGACCACGAAGACAATTTCAGACCCCAAAGATCCTCAAGACTCCCAAAATACTTTAATGACCCTGAAGACCTATTAGCCCCCGAAGACCTTTTTTTTCTTTTTTTATATAAGGTCTAAGGCTCGTAATGGAGCTGCCACTCACACACAGATGGACATACTGATGATAATAACACTTAACACAGCCACTGAGCTTGGGGGAAGTGCTGTCACTTCCTGGGATATTCTGGGAAATCGAGGAAGGGAGCAGAATGGCCCTTTAAGAAACAGGACCACCCTTTATTAAGCAGAACAACCATTTGGAAGCAGAATGACCCTTTAGGAAGCAGAATGACCCTTTAGGAAGCAGCACGACCCTCTAAGAAACAGCACGACCCTTTGGACTCCGAAGATCCTCGAGACCCCTAAAACCCTACAGACCCCTTTGACCTTCACAGACCTTTGCAGACCTTTGACCGTTACACCTTTACAACTTGACCATTGAGACATTTAATTAGCAACCACTGACCTTCCATTTAGTACATCCTTACATTTATTTTCCATAAAAAGATACACCACACAAAACAAGTCTGGCGAGGGTCTGCAATCTTTGATTGCTCTTTATAGTTACCTCCACCATCAAAGGTGGAAGGAGGTTATGTTTTCACCCCTGTCTGTCTGTTTGTTACTTGGCGAAAAAAAAATTCGCCAAGTATGTTGGGCTGTAGCGTTTGTTTCTTTGTCACACAATTTCTCGCCACAGTTTTCAAGCAATCGTTCTGATATTTTTTGTGCGTATAGGAGACCGGCCAAGGACAGCAACGCTTAATTTTGGAGAAGATCCGAATCCAGATCCAGATCTGAGAATTTTTTAAGTGATTCTTAACCATTGAGAGATTGGGCCAAAAACTATACATAGCACAATATCTCAACAGGTTATGGATGGATTCACACGAAACTTGGCGCACAGATTGGGTTTGTGACAAGAACAAACAGATGTGGACAGGTGGACAAAACTTTGTGGACAGGTTGTGTGTGTGCCAAGGACAAATTGTTTGGATTTTGGTGAAGAATCCGATCCAGATCTGGATCCGGTTACTGGAATTTTTTAAGTGATTCTTCACCATTGAGAGATGTAGCCACAAACGATATATAGCACGATATCTCAAAAGTTTAGAGACGGATTTTAATGAAACATGGTGAACAGTCTGAGTGTGTGACAAAGCCGAATTGATTTGATTTTGGTGAAGATCCAGATCCAGATTCAAGATTTTTTTTTCAGTGATTCTTCATAGAGATAGAGGGTCAAAAACAATGTCTTGCATATGTCAAAAGGTTTTGAATGGGTTGTAACAAAACTTGGTGGATGAGTTGGAGAGTTGACAAGAACAAGCCGATTAGATTTTGGTTAAGGAACAGATGCAGATCCATCCTATCAGTGGGATACAAAACGTCAACGTTTTGAAGCCTATTTTTTGTGGGGGCCTAAAACACTTTCCTACACCTACTAAGGGATGGGGTCGAGGATTATTTAATATGAGCAAATAAAACTCATCACTTCACTGATGGGAATATTAGTTGGGGGGGGGTGGAGAGAGTGGGAGAGAGGGAGAGAGGAGGGTGGGAAGGGGAAGAGAAAGGAGGGAAGGAGAGAGGAGGGTGGGAAGAGGGGAGAAAGAGGAGGGTGTGAGGGAGGGAGAGAGAAGGGTGGGAAGGGGGAGAGAGAGAGAGGAGGAGGGGAGAGAGATGAGAGAGGACGAGAGAGAGGAGAGAAGAGGGAGAAAGAGAGAGAGGAGGGAGGGGGAGAAAGAGGAGGGAAGGGTAGAAAGAGGAGGGAGGGGGAGAGAGAGAGAGAGAGAGGAGGGAGGGGAGAGAGGATGGAGGAGGGAAGGCAGAGAGAGGAGGGAGGGTGGAGAGAGAGGAGTGAGGGGAAGAGGGTGGGGGAGAGAGAGGAAGGAGGGGGAGAGAGAGGAGGGAGGGAGAGAGGAGGGAGGGGGAGAGAGAGGAGGGAGGGGGGAGAGAGAGGAAGGAGGAGGGAGAGAGAGGAGGGAGGGAGCAAGGTGGGTGGGGGAGCTAGGAGGGGGTGAGGAAGGGGGGAGCTCGGAAGGGGGAAAGAGTGAGAAGAGGATGGCGGGGAGAGCAACGCTTCACCAAACGTCACTGTACATTCCGGAAGGGGAGGTGGGAGCGAGGATCTGGGGTGAAGGGGGGAAGTGGGCAGGAGTAGGGTGTTTGGGAGGAGTTCAGTGTGAGAGGAGGGGGTTATGGACTTGTGTTTGGTAGTGGGACTTGTTGAGAAGGTGGGGAGGGGGGTAGAACTGAATTGAGCAGAATGGGGAACGTTAAAACAGCATGTCAACACAGCACACGGAGACCGCCCAAAGATGTCCATAGGGGGTTGAGAGGGGAGGGGGTTGTGAGGAGGTAAGTGTGAGGGGAGGGAAGGCAGCATGATGGGAAGGGAAGGCAATGTGAGGGGAAAGGAAGGCAGCAGTAGGGGGATGGAAGGTGGTGTGAGGGGAGGAGAAGGGAAGGTGGTGTGAGTGGAGGGGAAGGGAAAGCACTGTGAGGGGAGGGGAAGGGAAGGCAGTGTGAGAAAAAGGGAAGGGAAGGCAGCATCAGGGGAGGGGAAGGTGGCATAAAGGGAGGGGAAAGGAATGTCACGACCTTTGCACCCCTCTGTTCGATTTACTCTGAATTGGATTCATACATGCTACACTCTGGGGAAGCTATTTTATCTTCAAAATTAAACCATCAGTCCTTATCAGTCCCCTTAACAGAAGGGGGGAGGTAAGCAAAGAAGGGGAAGGGTAAGGGTGCGAGAGAGAGAGAGAGAGAGAGAGAGAGAGAGAGAGAGAGAGACAGAGAGAGAGAGAGAGAGAGAGAGAGAGAGAGAGAGAGAGAGAGAGAGAGAGAGAGAGAGAGGGAGAGATAGTGGAGAGAAAGGTGGGAGAGGGAGAGGTGTGAGAGAGGGAGAGGGGTGAGAGAGGGAGAGGAGTTTGAGAGGGGAGAGGGGTGAGAGAGGGGTGAGAGGGTGGGATTCCAGCAGATGTGACGCTCAGTTTAACATCCATCCAAGAGATGGCACACACATTGATGAATGGCCCTGCCTGCGAAACACCCGGATGAGTTTATCGCTGAGTTGAGATTCGAACCCAGGCGAGACAGCTTAGAGTGTCTCGACTATCCTGCCGTGGTCTGGGGATTCATTGCTTTGTATTTTGTCACCACTGAAAACATTTCTCAATTCTTTTGTTGTACTCGTTCTAATCCTCTAATTTATTTTGTCTTTCTAACTTCGGAGTTGTCCCCACGGAGAACCGAGCCGCAGTTCCGCCATGGAAGCTTGTAGAGATCGAGGCTTGAAGAGCACTTGCCCAAGTGGGTTAAGCACTCAAGCAAGCACTCACAGCACAAGCACAAGAAACTTTTAAAAAAACAGGCACGCACACCCACTCCCCCAACCTCTCCTCCCGCCCCCCAACCAAAGCCATCCCCCACCTTCGGAGAGTCCCTTTACAAAACCAAATCAACCCATTTGTACCACACTCGTGTGTTGCCAATGTACCTCTTCATGGTTACACATGCAGCGACCTTTGCCCCCCTCAAGTTGGCCTACTCTGAATCGGATTTGTACACCATGCTACACTCTGGGGAAGCCATTTTAAATTCAAAACTAAACCGTCAGTCCCATCAGCACCCCCCTTCCCCCCACCCCGCATATGCATTCCTCCAACATCCTCACGGTCCATACTAACCGTGCATGCGCACCGGCGATGTACTCATCCTTTCACTCGCACATGTACACAGATTCTCACCAGCACACTCAACTTTACCCACACCTGCACTGTGCGGCAAGTCCCATGTGGCTTGAGCACCACAGTATGTCCACTCACCGCATGCTGGTGCACATGTTTCGCGAGGTGGCCATGTGACCTCCGCTATGGCACCACGCACCATGGAGCCACGCAGCAGCATGGGCCTGGGTGCGAGTTCTGTCCACGAATCGCACGCACTGCACACATGTAACCAAGCATGCAGGCACACACACACACACACACGGAGAGTTCCTTTACAAATCCAAATCTACTCATTTGTACCACACCCGTGTGTGCTGTCTATGTACCTCCACCTTGCAGTAACCGCCGACTGTACCTCCCGATCAGGACACGAACTGCGTGTGTAACACCGCTATCTACTGGAGGGTGCGCACCAAGTGGCTTAAGCACTCGAGCAAGTACTTCAATGAAATGGTTGCAAAGGAAGGACTGGGTTGGCAAGCAATATCAGGCTGATTGGTAATGGGACATAACAGCAAAAACCAAAACATCGTCGATTTCTTAACATTTTCAGATTTCACCCCAGATTTTGACAGTTATTTAATCCACATGATCTGATCCTCCAAACTCAAATTATATATCGATTATACACTTCATTAGTCAATGTGAGTAGATCATGGAAAATTGCATCATATAATGCATAAAGTTGCTCCAAGCTCCTAATTTGAAAACTTTAGCATTTCCAATAGCGATGAACGCAGCGATTTGTCGGTATTTAGATGAGGCATTCGGTGATATGAGTAAGGAAAGTGAAAATAAAGATTGAGCGCATTATTGCTGAGAAACTGTTGCTGTATGTTTCAAGTCAAGGCATTGTTGAGCAGGCCAAAAACAATGGCGAATTAAGACCCGAGGGAGGAAGAGCGAGGTTACTGAGGATGTGCCTTGACGAAGGATAGTTAAATAAGGCCGTTAATTATCTTCGAAAGGGGTGTTTACATTTTACCCAAGCACCCAATTTTCCCTCATGCCCTCCTTTTGGAGTTCCCTTTGTATGCATGCAAAGTTTCAGGCTGCTAGGTTTCATGGTTTTGGAGTTATGGATACACACACACACACACACACACACACACACACACACACACACACACACACACACACACACACACACACACACACACACACACACTAACTGACACACTGACATCTAAAATTATAGATTTCTTTTCATGTAGCTACAAAGACTTGGGCAAGCCTGTTGTTGGCTGAATGGTTAATATAAGGTGGCTGCTTGAAGATCCCAAGGTCCTGAGTTTGAGCTCCTGTTCAGCCATTAACGAACACCAGGTGGGATGACACAGCCTGTCACCCTTCCAAGGTCAGAAAAATGAATACCAACTTCCTGGCAACAGGGGGCACTGCTTCAGCAACACAGCTGCACTCCCCACAAAGATGCAAACAGCAGCCATAGGCTACACACAAAATAATAAACAATACAAAGACTTCGGCACTATCAAGCAATTCAAAAAAAAAAAAACATTCATTGATGAACCTCTGAAAGTTTTACAAAGATTTGTTTGTGTGGCCATCTCTGGGAAATGTGGTGCCACGCACACACACAATCATCACTATTACATAGTTAAAGATGTGACACAAGCCACTAACCCGTGGAGCTATCAAAACAGTGAGAAAGACAACCAACCCCCTGTCAGGGCATCCTCAATAGTGACCGGAGTTTTCAACTGACTCATCTGCATTCAAGACTGTGAATCTCATTAAACAGGGATGCCATTTGTTGGAACCTTGGCTTGCAATACTGTCCTTGATTAGAAAATGACGTCAAAAGCCTGAATCCATCCATCCATTGGGACCATACTCTGTGCAGAGCATTGGTGCTGCCTAAGCAGTCTCCTTGGTTATAAGGCACAATCCTGGACAGGTCGCCACTCCGACACAGGATACCAGCAAACTGGTACTCATTTTGCCGACCTCGGAAGGATGACAGGCAGGGTCAACCCCACATGGTACTAATTCAACAGTCGAGGGGGGAAATTTGAATTCAGGCTCCTCAGATCCCAAGCCCAGCACCCTAATAATCATTAAGCCAACACCAGGCATACAAAGCCTAAATGATGCCATATAATATTACTCTGAGCTCCTGATTTTGATTTGGAGCATTGTTTGTTCGCGAAATGGAGAACTCTCATCTCTGAATGGTCAAAAGTTTTCGGATCCTCTGTAATGCTGGATTTCATTACTTTGCTGGCTGTAGGTAATTAAAGAACCAGACCAGCTTCTCTTTAATGTACTGCACAATGTTGATACATGAAAGAATATGTTTTCGCTTGGCTTTGTAACTTTTTCGGTGGAAGTAATAAATTCTGGTTCACTTTATAAATATTTATATTTTCATAACAGCAAAATCTCGGATTGCAAAGCAGAGGAGTATTTGCAAAACAGTCAGCGTTATCCTGCGTGAGACCAACATTTCTCAAGACATTGTGTGGGAAGTAAATTGTGACATAACTTCTCATAACCCTTACATCGTCATCAACAGCTGTGATTATTTATGATCAATTAAGGCACCGCACACAGTGTAGCTCAAAATTTCATCTTTCTGAGACTACAATGGTAATTTCATTCAAAAACCTTTTTCTCATAACGCTTTTCATGATGTTTTACTTTGCAACTCTTAGCAATCCAATCAAGCAATCTATTGTATTATCGGCCAGATTGTATGTTGAAAGTGAATCCCACCCCAATCCCTGAAGGGCATATGTTTGCCACGTAATGTTTTACAGTGTCATCCACTGGACTTTTTGTATTTGCACTTATTCTAGAGAATTCATCCTGGACTGGAATTCAATTAGGAATTTCGACCGCCGATTACATCATGACTGAGGCACTGCGGTGTCACTGATATGGTGCCATGTACATTGTTACACGAGTTTGGTATTTTCCCAAAGTGCCAGTACACTGCTGCCTACTGTTTTTGAATCCTTAAGGTGGGAGCTTTGATGTCGGCCTGGAATCAAGCATGGGGAGGTGAAAGGTGGATTGCGCTCCCTGCGAGTTATTCTGTCGATGTGCAATTTCTCCACAAACATCGGACGTCTACTGGCATCACTAATTTGTTTTAACCCAGGGATTTTTTTTTACCTCCAGAAAAAATTCTCATTGAACCATAAAATTAATTCACAGTAATTTGGATTCTTTTGGAGGAGCGGATATAGTGTGGTTGTCCTGAAAGTGAGAGAATCCAGTTTGATTCCTGGCTGGGGCAAAATGGCTAGGGCGAAACTCGGAAGTTGCTTTGTTACCCTTGCTGAAGCACTGGGGATTGCATTTGTGTCTTTGTTTGCTTGTTTGTCTGCGCAGAACTTTCGTGTTTTTATCTGCAACTGCTTGTCGGATGGAGACGAAAGTTTCACCAAAGGAGCGACGACTCATGTAGATGTTTTATCGATAATTATGACGTCATAGGTCACGTGGTGTGGCAGCCATGTTGGGAAAACGGGAAGAAAAATTGGTCCGCTGTATCTCTAAAACTGCACGAAGGACAAAATTGAAACTTGGCACATAGCAAGTCCTCCTCATTAGTCCAGCAGCCATTTCTCATATGAGGCCAAATAAGGAAATTCGTTCAACACCCCCTACAGAAAAGGTTTGACTTGACAGGGTGGTAGAATAGACCCTATAGAACACCTCCAGGTAGTATGTGGTTTCAAATTGTGGTATCATTAAAATTCTACAGGCCATTATACATACCAAGGGTACTTACCAAGAGGGTCACTGTGTGCTAGCAAAATTTAGGGGGAGGGGTAACGTAAACGTGAATATCTTTGTCTCGACTCAACCAATTTTCAATATTGAGGTATCGTTGGCTTCCTATTATAATTCTCCATCAGAGTATGTACAGTTATTTGAAAATGGCCTTTGCCATGGCATCACCAAAACTAAAATATCATACTAATTCAAACTTTCTGACATTTTTAATTGTGTTCTCGTATGAAGGTGAACGGTGTTTCTCAATTACTACTGGTATGTATACATTTTGGAAATCAAACGCTTAAAGTATTGATTCTGCAGAAATTCATATACATACAGAGGCATGCATAAAGAAAACTGCAACTGTTATTTTTAGCGTTTGTCTTTTACTAGTGTATAGCAACACGGAAGCACATACATCAGAGCCGAGCATAATAGTTGTCTTTGGCAACACGGAAGTACATTAGTGAAAGCCGAGTATAATAATTGTCTCTGGCAGCACGGAAGCTACTCATTCATCATAGTGGATGATAATAGTTATCATGGTCGACACTGGGAGATGTGCATGACAACACAGAAGCACATTAGTAAGAGCGAATCATAATAGTTGTGCTCGGTTGCACGGAAGCACATTTGTCAGAGCGGTTTGTAATATTTGTGTCTGGCAACAAGGAATCACATTCGCCATGGAAGCATGAAGATGTCATCTGTTGTAACTTTTCGTCAGCGTCTTCTTCACCACTGGATTCAAAGATTGTTCTTGGATTTTCACAAGTTTCATCGGCCATACGTCTACATGCTTCTGTGCATGGCATGTGGTTGGTTCTGCATGTGCAGTCGGCTCGGAGACATCGAGACTTCTTGCAGTGACAGACAGTCAGCTCCGGAAGACCCCGTGGTGCTGGATCTTTGGTCATGAGCACAGGCTGCAGGGCACCATCCTGAATTTTCCAGCCATGTCCTGCTGCTGGTGGAAGGCTCTGTGTAGGCTCCAATGCTCTCTTCCATACATAGGCCTGGTAATTTCCTCGCTTCATATGTTGCTGTAAGCTGTCGAATGTAGGGGGGAGATTTTCATCTCTTTGTCCCTTTTGACAGAACTGCCAGTATCTCACATTGTTCACTTTCCTCCCAGCCCCATTGGTTGTTGAGTACATTGCACATATGAAGGCTTCTCATGCTTCTTGAAGTGCTGTTGCTGAGCTCGGGTTCTTCTCCAAGCTGCCCCAGACTGGTCTGATGCTCTTTACTGTCAAGTAATACATTGAAACCCTTTTTCTTGCCGAGTCCTGGGAGTGCACTGTTTGAATCGCACCCAGTGAGTGCGTGGAAGCCGAGTAAAGCATTACACAGCTCAGGTCCTAGTTTGTGTGCCAAGCTGTGGATAAGAATATACCTAGCTTTATCCTTGATTCCAGTCCAAAACCACAGCTCCCGACACTGGAGTTTTCTGTAGTGTGTGGTGCAGAGGACAGCCACATCTGTGTCAGGTGATTGAATCACAATCCTGTTGTGATAATTAATGAGAGGCATGTTTTGCATGTAGCAATATTCGTGTGTCTGCCTCTTCATGATCTGACTTGAGGGGAACCAGTTCTTCACAGTGCCCTCTGATAACTAGCACAGACATCTGTGGGTTCTTGAAACCACCACCGATGACTAGGTGTTGACCATCAAGCAGAGTGTCTACCCCCATGTGGCACCATGTGTCTGCCAAGAAGGCACACAAGTTGACTTTGTTTTCTACATTTCCAATGTATTTGATCCACTGCTTTGGAATAGGAGTGGCTGGCCCTTGGATTGTCACCTCTAAGGCTGCAGATGTTCCTCGTTTCTCTCGCTCCCCAGCTTTGCTTGAGAGGCTGGAGTACCGGTCGAAGACAACATCAACCCGCTGACAACCATTCCGACGTAGAGGGGCAGTAACCAGGCTGTAATACTTGAATGCCATTTCGCCGAAGTTTGCAGCACCAGCGGACTTTATCATCTGTACCAGCGCCATTGCATCGACGATGTGGGCCGTAGACACCTGGCTGGTTGTGACTTGTGGCAGTTTTGGATGGACATCTACCTTCTTCTCTAACTCAGCAATGAGTACGCTCTTGTTGGTCTTCTTCAAGCTGCCATCGTAATGGGCCAGGGATAATGGCACTGTTGATAACTCGTAGCTGGAGTTCTCCCCGGTTGATGTCCCTTGACTTTCCTGTGATCAGAAGGCGGCCAAAGAGTTCACGGTCAGCACTAAGAGTGATAACTTTCTCATCAGTTAGCTTCACTGTTTTCTTCTTGCTTAGTGTGGCAAATGTTTTGATCTTCAGGTTTGGCAGGGAATCCCATAATGTCACTTCATTGGTATTCAGTCTCTGTTCAACAAATGTTGTCATTTGAGCTGTGCCGATCTGGTAGGAGTTAACCATGCGTGTAGCAGCATCTGGGGGCATCCTGATACCTGTGGCAATGTTAATCAGCTGTTTGATACCTCAATATTGAAAATTGGTTGAGTCTCGACAAAGATATTCACGTTTACGTTACCCCTGCCCTAAATTTTGCTAGCCCACAGTGATCCTCTTGGGAAGTACACTTGGTATGTATAATGGCCTGTAGAATTTTACTGATACCACAATTTGAAACCACATACCACCTGGAGGTGTTCTATAGGGTTTATACTACCACTCTGTCAAGTCAAACCTTTTCTGTAGGGAGTGTTGAACGATTTCATTTTTTTCAGGTCCTTGTTCCTCGACTACATGGGGAGTAAGTAAGTTTTCATGTTATCGGTGCCTTCATTATGACGCCATAATTGCATATGTTGAACGCTATATCTGATTAGTATGAAAGTTTTTGAGGTTCATCTCAGGATAAAATGGTCCGCAGAAAAAAAAATTGATGACGTCATTGGTCACGTGATTCGGCAGCCATATTGCTTGTTTTTTTTAACCTTCAAAAATCTTCTCTGAAGTGGCGGAACGGATCGAGGCAAAACTTCACTTGTATGGCTGCCCATCCACGAGGAACAAAAGGTTCACACATATGACATCAGAGGTTGCGTGGTTTGCCAGCCATATTGGATTTACCCTAAAACATATAAAAATCTTCTTCTCCAGACCGGCTGGACAGATCGAGGGGAAACTTCACACAAATATTCCTCAATCCTTGGGTGTACAATTTGTTGAGGCATAATTGATAGGTCACATGGTTTGGCAGCCATATTGGATTTAAGAGGAATATTAAACGATGGTTTCTCTGGAAACGCTTAACCAATCAACGTGAAACTTCATAATTATGATCTAGTCGTGATGGGGAATACATGTTTTAAATTTCAACTTGATCTGACGCATGGTCTGGCAGCCAAAAAATGTTAATTTTTTTTCATGTGTTATTCTTTAAAAATTGTTTTATTATTATTATTAATTTTAATAAGGCCCACTTGGCTGTGCCTGGATGAGTTTGAGGGTAGAGGAGTAGCAGCTGAAATGTGAATGGCACCCAGGTTCCTCCTGATGACTTTATCTTTGCTTTTTGCTTGTTTGGGTTCCTTCTGATTACTCCAATGTAGGACTTGTACCTATTTGGTCTTACATTTGATTTCAATTGAATTTATTTTAATCCCATTCTAAATTATGGCAGTTCTAATTATGTCTCTTATTAATTACGTAACACACCAGTACACAAATTCCTCACAAAATGCACTACATCAAATTACACAAACATCACACAAAACAAGTCCTGGCAAGGGTTTGCAATCTCTGATTGCTCTTTCTCTTGTTCCAAATGCCCCTGGCTTACCTTGCAGTGGTTAGTCGATTGGTGGGTCCTTTCTGGGCTAATGGTTCTGATTTTCTCGGATATTCCTTGATACTAAGTTATGCTGCTTGCAATCTCAGAGGATGGTTGCTGTGCAGGCAGCAGCTCCTGCACACTATCAACAATTTTTCACACCCTGGTGTTTGCATGTGTAGATAAATGAACTGCCATCTTCGACTAGGAAAAGCAAACGTTATTAACCTACAAAGCAATTTCTGAACAAAAATTTAACTCTATAATCTTCTCTTGCTTAGCACAGAAGTTTTCGATTTTATTTCCGCTCAACACGTCTTTTTTACCTCCACCACCATAGGTGGGTGGAGGTTATGTTTTCACCCCTGTCTTTTCTTTTCACCCCCAACTCATACTAGACTTTTAAAAGTGATTCTTCACCATTGAGAGGTAGGGCGAAACCAGATATTTTACCTGATAGCTCAAAAAGTTATGGGCGGATTCGGAAGAAACTTGATGAACAGATTGGATGTGTGACAAGGACAAATTGATTCATTGTTGGTGAAGATCCAAACTGGATCCAGATGCAATCTTTTTTTAAGTGACTCTTCGCCATTAAAAGATGGAGCCAAAAACGATATGTAGCAGGATATTTCAAAAAGTTGTGGACGAGTTATGACAGAACTTTGTGGATGAGTTGTTTGAGTGATAAGAACAAGCCGATTCGATTTTCGTTCAGGTCCGGATCCAGATCCAGCCTATCAGTGTGTTGCATAATGTAAACCGTTCAGCCTGGCGGAGGTATGCATGCTACTGAGTGCCATTCTAGTTTTATATGCTTGTCAGCTTTTGCTGCTCGAGCCAATTTATTCTCCCCAATTTCCTGGCCATAAGTGCAATCCTTTTTTCTTTTCTTTTTTACAAGCACACAGCAGGTGCATTTAGCAGCTATTTCTGCAGCAAATAATTTGAGATTTTCCTCGAGAAATGTTGACAAAGTGCAATATGTCGGGGTGAATCGTAGTCATGCTGAAAGTACAAGTTTTTGTTGATGGCTTTCAACTTTTTACATTTTCTTACATTTGCTTTATTCTTACTTTTAGGAGCGGTTCACTCCAGAGTGTAGGTTCAAAGAATCAGTATTCCAGAACTACTATGTCATCTACTCATCAACACTTTACAAGCAACATGAATCAGGCCGAGCCTGGTACCTGGGCCTCAATAAAGAGGGCGGAGCCATGAAAGGGAACCACGTGAAAAAGACAAAGGCTGCTGGGCACTTTCTACCAAAGCCTGTTGAAGGTACATGGGTACTTATACCCCTACGATCATCAATACTGATTGCTGTTGCATCTATTGTCGCATCTCCTACCTTTTCTGCTAAAAGTGCAGCAGCAGCTGTTTCTTCTGTTGCTGCTTCTAGCACTAAGATATCTGATATTACTTGCTATTGTTGCTTCCCCATGGTAACAGGCAGTTTTGTTGAATGTGCTTTAATACCTCTTCTCATAATTGTATTCCTCTTGCTTATAATGTTATGGTGAGAAAACACCCTGAATGTCATCTGAAGTGGCCTGTTTGTTCATACTCACCTCAAGGCATTCTCTCTTCTTTTTTGGGAGGCATACAAAATATCTTTAAGGAATTTCAGGTTGGGCATCAAGCTTTTCGCTTCCTTCAAAAGAAGAGGGAAGTGATAAGGAAGAAAATTAACCGTGGGCCACTTGTCCCTCATTCCTCCTGCCTGCCTTATCTCCATAATGGCACAGGCAAGATAGACTGAATGCCCTTTTCCTGTGCCTGATATTCCTTGTGCTTGTTTTGTAAAATAGTATTCAACCTGCCCTTCCAAAAATCACTCGTGCCTGATAAGTAGTTGATGGAATCTTCTGTGAATTTCCACAACAGCTTCACCAAATAAAACCTTGTGCTCAATCATTAGTACCGTTTCATTCGCATTTACTTGAAAAAAAAAAAAACAACTACATTTTGGTATAAAATTACAATGACATCAATGTGATCAGGTTTTTCCTTGATGTTCGTCACAATGACAGATGCATGATAAAAAAAATAACATTCTCCGCAGTTATTTTTCCAATTTTTTTTAATTTTGTGCAACTTATATTGTTGAATCGCATGGGAATTTTTAGAAGGCTACAAATAAGCAAAAGGACAAATAAAAACGGAAAAAATATTGTGCTATCGTTGAAGTTCGTTACAAACAAGACCTAGAAAGTACTATATCTCAAAAAGCAAAGCCCGTGCACGTCCGCTTTGTAGTCCAACTTAACTGGACAAAAACAACAGTTAAAAAAAAATAAGTAACATTTACTCATCATTGTTCTCCACATTCTCATAATAAAGGTTTGTTGAAAATCTAATGACAAAAACTCAAATGGTAAATAAAGAAACACGGAAGCAATTACAAAACCCGACCATCTCGTGCTGCACGACGGACGGTCTATAAAGACCTGATTGTACTTACTGTGTGACTTTGCCCTTTGACATTTGACCCAATTTTTATTCAGTCTTCTCCATATTATCATAATAGAGGTTGTTCAAAACTTGATGACAAAAGCTCAAATGGTAAAAATGTTATGCCCTGGACACACACACACACACACACACACACACACACACGCACGCACGCACGCACGCACACACACACACACACACACACATGCACGCACGCACGCACGCACGCACACACACACACACACACACACACACATGCACGCATGCACGCACGCACACACACTTTATTAATTGTGCAGTATCAGCTATTCCTAAAATATAATATAATTCAAAGGATTGCTATAATATAAATGATGTTATTTTCACAACATACGATATTCACATTTGTTATTTTTAGTTTTTTTGTTTATATAGTCGTGGCTCGTGGCAGAGTTAGTGCACTGAATGGATCAGGATGGAACAGACAAAAACAGGGCATGAAACACTCATGCATGAGGTTAACAAAATGGAAACAGAAGGAAACTCCAAGGAGGGAAAACTGAAAAATTTGAAGGAGGGATTTGGTTAGGGTTAACGAGGGTCGAAAAGATCATGCTTTTGGATTGGGGATGATCTGATATGATGGTGAACAGCTGTCTTGAAGACTTGGAGGGAAGAATGACAATGAAGAGGATGTGGAAGTTGATTCCATGGGTGGGAAAAAAGAGGAACAAAATGTCATGAGCAGTACATTCGTGCCCTGCTCCTGACGATAACAAAATGTCATGAGCGGTACATTCGTGCCCTGCTCCTGACGATAACAAAATGCCCCGAGCGGTACATTCGTGCCCTGCTCCTGACGATAACAAAATGTCATGAGCGGTACATTCGTGCCCTGCTCCTGACGATAACAAAATGTCATGAGCGGTACATTCGTGCCCTGCTCCTGACGATAACAAAATGTCGCGAGCGGTACATTCGTGCCCTGCTCCTGACGATAACAAAATGTCACGAGCGGTACATTCGTGCCCTGCTCCTGACGATAACAAAATGTCACGAGCGGTACATTCGTGCCCTGCTCCTGACGATAACAAAATGTCACGAGCGGTACATTCGTGCCCTGCTCCTGACGATAACAAAATGTCACGAGCGGTACATTCGTGCCCTGCTCCTGACGATAACAAAATGTCATGAGCGGTACATTCGTGCCCTGCTCCTGACGATAACAAAATGTCGCGAGCGGTACATTCGTGCCCTGCTCCTGACGATAACAAAATGTCACGAGCGGTACATTCGTGCCCTGCTCCTGACGATAACAAAATGTCATGAGCGGTACATTCGTGCCCTGCTCCTGACGATAACAAAATGCCCCGAGCGGTACATTCGTGCCCTGCTCCTGACGATAACAAAATGTCGCGAGCGGTACATCCGTGCCCTGCTCTGTCCGATAACAAAGTGTCACAAGCGGTACATTTGTGCCCTGCTCCTGACGATAACAAAATGTCATGAGCGGTACATTCGTGCCCTGCTCCTGACGAAAACAAAATGTCATGAGCAGTACATTCGTGCCCTGCTCTGTCCGATAACAAAGTGTCACAAGCGGTACATTTGTGCCCTGCTCCTGACGAAAACAAAATGTCATGAGCGGTACATTCGTGCCCTGCTCCTGACGATAACAAAACGTCATGAGCAGTACATTCGTGCCCTGCTCCTGACGATAACAAAATGTCACGAGCGGTACATTCGTGCCCTGCTCCTGACGATAACAAAACGTCATGAGCGGTACATTCGTGCCCTGCTCCTGACGATAACAAAATGTCATGAGCGGTACATTCGTGCCCTGCTCCTGACGATAACAAAATGTCGCGAGCGGTACATTCGTGCCCTGCTCCTGACGATAACAAAATGTCACGAGCGGTACATTCGTGCCCTGCTCCTGACGATAACAAAATGTCATGAGCGGTACATTCGTGCCCTGCTCCTGACGATAACAAAATGCCCCGAGCGGTACATTCGTGCCCTGCTCCTGACGATAACAAAACGTCATGAGCGGTACATTCGTGCCCTGCTCCTGACGATAACAAAATGTCGCGAGCGGTACATTCGTGCCCTGCTCTGTCCGATAACAAAGTGTCACAAGCGGTACATTTGTGCCCTGCTCCTGACGAAAACAAAATGTCATGAGCGGTACATTCGTGCCCTGCTCCTGACGATAACAAAATGTCACGAGCGGTACATTCGTGCCCTGCTCCTGACGATAACAAAATGTCATGAGCGGTACATTCGTGCCCTGCTCCTGACGATAACAAAATGCCCCGAGCGGTACATTCGTGCCCTGCTCCTGACGATAACAAAATGTCATGAGCGGTACATTCGTGCCCTGCTCCTGACGATAACAAAATGTCATGAGCGGTACATTCGTGCCCTGCTCCTGACGATAACAAAATGCCCCGAGCGGTACATTCGTGCCCTGCTCCTGACGATAACAAAATGTCATGAGCGGTACATTCGTGCCCTGCTCCTGACGATAACAAAATGTCACGAGCGGTACATTCGTGCCCTGCTCCTGACGATAACAAAATGTCATGAGCGGTACATTCGTGCCCTGCTCCTGACGATAACAAAGTATCGCAAGCAGTACATTCGTGCCCTGCTCTGTCCGATAACAAAGTGTCGCAAGCGGTACATTTGTGCCCTGCTCCTGACGATAACAAAATGTCATGAGCGGTACATTCGTGCCCTGCTCTGTCCGATAACAAAGTGTCGCAAGTGGTACATTCGTGCCCTGCTCCTGACGATAACAAAATGTCGCGAGCGGTACATTCGTGCCCTGCTCCTGACGATAACAAAACGTCATGAGCGGTACATTCGTGCCCTGCTCCTGACGATAACAAAATGTCGCGAGCGGTACATTCGTGCCCTGCTCCTGACGATAACAAAATGTCATGAGCAGTACATTTGTGCCCTGCTCCTGACGATAACAAAATGCCACGAGCGGTACATTCGTGCCCTGCTCCTGACGATAACAAAATGTCATGAGCGGTACATTCGTGCCCTGCTCTGTCCGATAACAAAGTGTCACAAGCGGTACATTTGTGCCCTGCTCCTGACGAAAACAAAATGTCATGAGCGGTACATTCGTGCCCTGCTCCTGACGATAACAAAATGTCATGAGCGGTACATTCGTGCCCTGCTCCTGACGATAACAAAATGCCACGAGCGGTACATTCGTGCCCTGCTCCTGACGATAACAAAACGTCATGAGCGGTACATTCGTGCCCTGCTCCTGACGATAACAAAACGTCATGAGCGGTACATTCGTGCCCTGCTCCTGACGATAACAAAATGTCGCGAGCGGTACATTCGTGCCCTGCTCTGTCCGATAACAAAGTGTCGCAAGCGGTACATTCGTGCCCTGCTCCTGACGATAACAAAACGTCATGAGCGGTACATTCGTGCCCTGCTCCTGACGATAACAAAATGTCGCGAGCGGTACATTCGTGCCCTGCTCCTGACGATAACAAAACGTCATGAGCGGTACATTCGTGCCCTGCTCCTGACGATAACAAAATGTCATGAGCGGTACATTCGTGCCCTGCTCCTGACGATAACAAAATGTCACGAGCGGTACATTCGTGCCCTGCTCCTGACGATAACAAAATGTCGCGAGCGGTACATTCGTGCCCTGCTCCTGACGATAACAAAACGTCATGAGCGGTACATTCGTGCCCTGCTCCTGACGATAACAAAATGTTGCGAGCGGTACATTCGTGCCCTGCTCTGTCCGATAACAAAGTGTCGCAAGCGGTACATTCGTGCCCTGCTCCTGACGATAACAAAATGTTGCGAGCGGTACATTCGTGCCCTGCTCTGTCCGATAACAAAGTGTCGCAAGCGGTACATTCGTGCCCTGCTCCTGACGATAACAAAATGTCATGAGCGGTACATTCGTGCCCTGCTCCTGACGATAACAAAATGTCATGAGCGGTACATTCGTGCCCTGCTCCTGACGATAACAAAATGTCACGAGCGGTACATTCGTGCCCTGCTCCTGACGATAACAAAATGTCATGAGCGGTACATTCGTGCCCTGCTCTGTCCGATAACAAAGTGTCGCAAGCGGTACATTTGTGCCCTGCTCTGTGTGATAACAAAGTCATGAGCGGCACATTCGTGCCCTACTCTGTACGATAACAAAGTCGCAAGCGGTGCACGGGTCTGCCTTCAAGCACATTCTGTACAGTGCGCGTAGATCCTCCATTACGCACGTGGCCAGCGCTCGCGTTTGCCCGATTCTGCTATCGTGTGCGAGGGGCAATACCCGATCGATATAATTCGTCCAGAAATGGGTTGAAAGGAACGCGCTGCTTGTGCCTTGCACACTCGCATCCGGCGCAACGTGGCATGGGGTTGCCTTTCTATTATCGGCCTCGGTACGTATTCCGTGCAGCGTGGGCGTCGTGCTAGGTGTTTCTCCTGTCCATTGGGTGGAAATTACCGCTGTGCGTGCGTTTGGCAGGCTGTGTTTTCTACGGAGGGATAGGGGTGTAATGCCTGCTGGCCCTTCGCTGAGGACCCATCTCACAGTGAAGGGAGCACGTGGCTCAGATTTACCTCAGGAATAATCAGAAAAGAAGAGTAGGGATGACGTTAGAAATGAAAGGACGAAAAAATTATGTAAGCAAACCTTGCTCTGAGATCTTCGCAACGCACGGCCCTGTTGTCCCGCTAGACAAAAGGGAAGGGACTATCTGCACGTATATTAATGGGATAACTGTCTTGGGACCACTATGTGTTGGATGCATGCGGTACCGAGAACCACAACAATATATACACACATATATATACATATATATATATATATATATATATATATATATATATATATATATATATATATATATATATATATATATATATATATATATATATATATATATATATATATATATGTGTGTGTGTCTGTGTGTACCCATATATGTATGTACGTGCAGTTTTTTTTCTTCAAACATTACTTTCTGGGTCACAGAATAGTGGTTCTTGGGACTGATCCTGGAAGCCTGAATCAGCCCCAGGGAACCTTCTGGGTGCTTGTAATATAATTCAGAAGTTTTATGGCAAGTTTAACGCCAGCATTTGAATTGTTCATGCAAATCCTGGGTGATTATTTATCAGTGAGTAACACAATTGCTTGATTGTGTCATGCCATGATTCTTTAAGCTAACAAATCGTGGCATGATTCTCAACCGTTTTCCAATGAATTCCAAAAGCCTTGGCATAATTTCCTATCTTTTTTTTGTTTTGGCATTTGTAATTAAATTTTAAAATACTCCAAACTCACTTGTTTTTTGATGGTTGAGAAGCAGACAATTATACGAAACCCACTCACTCATCCTGACCCAAGGATACTCCAAATGTAGAGAAATCCCTTGAGATAAATCCATGTGATATCAACATCTTCCCATAAACAAAGAAAGATTCACCCAAGGGATCTCTGTGGTGGCGAGAGTGATGACCACAAATTTGATAGGCACAGTGTAGGCCCAATTGGGGGGTTAATGATGAAAAAATGACGTTATTAGCTTGAATAGAGTTTGAGATTTAATGGGTGGATTTGGAATCGGGTGAAGAGTAATCTATTGAACCGCTTTAATTGATTATGACCAAACTTTTCATGGATTTCCTGGATGGTGTCTGTGCTGAAAATGGTTGAAGGAGTGTAGACCCAATGGAGAGTAGAATAGGGTTGAATCTTCCTTAAGACCCCTTGTACCTTTAGACCCTTTAGAACCCTTAGATCTATTCGACCTTTAGACCCTTTTAAGACCCTTTAGACCTTTTTATATCTTCATCTTTTTTGGACCATTCGACCCCCTTATACCACCCCCAGATCCATTATACCTTTTTTCGACTTTTTAATATCCTTTAGATCTTCACACCTTTCAGACCTTTAGACCCCTTTGCCCATTTTATGACCTTTCAAGACCCTTTAGATACCATAAATAGCAACTGCAATTCAGCAACTATCAGGGATGCCTCTTCACAGTGGTTGTACCCCCCAGCTCATCTTGAGGGCCAAATCTTCCCCATTCTTCCCTGCTGTCCGGATTCGTTAAGGCAGAGTGCTGATCGGTCCCCATGGTCTGTCTGTCTCTCTCTCTCTCTCTCTCTCTCTCTCTCTCTCTCTCTCTCTCTCTCTCTCTCTCTCTCTCTCTCTGTCTCTGTCTCTGTCTCTGTCTCTGTCTCTGTCTCTCTGTCTCTCTGTCTCTCTGTCTCTCTGTCTCTCTGTCTCTCTGTCTCTCTGTCTCTCTGTCTCTCTGTCTCTCTGTCTCTCTGTCTCTCTGTCTCTCTGTCTCTCTGTCTCTCTGTCTCTCTGTCTCTCTGTCTCTCTGTCTCTCTGTCTCTCTGTCTCTCTGTCTCTCTGTCTCTCTGTCTCTCTGTCTCTCTGTCTCTGTCTCTGTCTCTGTCTCTGTCTCTCTGTCTCTGTCTCTGTCTCTCTGTCTCTCTGTCTCTCTGTCTCTCTGTCTCTCTGTCTCTCTGTCTCTCTCTCTCTCTCTCTGTCTCTCTCTCTGTCTCTGTCTCTCTCTCTGTCTCTGTCTCTCTCTCTGTCTCTGTCTCTCTCTCTGTCTCTGTCTCTCTCTCTGTCTCTGTCTCTCTCTCTGTCTCTGTCTCTCTCTCTGTCTCTGTCTCTCTCTCTGTCTCTCTCTCTGTCTCTCTCTCTCTCTGTCTCTCTCTCTCTCTCTGTCTCTCTCTCTCTCTCTTTCTCTCTCTCTCTCTCTGTCTCTCTCTCTCTCTCTCTCTCTCTCTCTCTCTCTCTCTCTCTCTCTCTCTCTCTCTCTCTCTCTCTCTCTCTCTCTCTCTCTCTCTCTCTCTCACTGCCCTGACTTCATCCTGGATGTGGGGGATATCTAGATCGCTCCTGCTAGATCGATCGGCCGTCTCCGTGTCACGGGCTTGTTAGAGAGAACTATCCGGGGCTATACAACAACACCAACAACTGCAATTCAACACCAAAACAACTAAGTGTAACATTTTGAAATTGTCATTCTAAATTAAATTGTGGTGCATATCACAAAAACTTAATGTGGTTAAATTTATTGTACTGTGACGTTTTTGCGAGAGGTTATACAGTTACCGTATATTAATAATTGTTAATTTCCTTTTTAAGGTTGAGGTCTTCGGTTTATTTTGACTGGGTTGTAACTTGGTTTTTATCTGGTTTTCAAAGAATTGTATGCCGCTGAGCTTTTTTATTTTCTCTCTTTCTCTGACAAGCACACCTAGTCATTGACTAGTTCTCTTTCAGATGTCATAAAAAAAAATTTTTAAAGAACAAATTTATTCACTCATCATTGCTGTCAGTCAAATGTTTTTTTTATGCTGCGTGTCAGTATGACCTGGAATTATGACTGCTCAAGTGTCCACTCATGTTACAAAAACAATGTCAACCATTAGGTAATTTGTAAAACAGTTTGAGTTTTACTTCCAATTTATACTCATTTAACTGGGGGTTGAGGTCCAACAATAATGATTGCCTTGGACGAACATGATAACAGCCCATGCTGTGCATTTATAGCTGATAATGAACCACCCTAGCACGTTGGATAGTGTTGTGCCAACTTGCAATTATTTTTGGCCCTTTAGCTTGGAGAATAAGAGTATGCACTATCGTTTGCAGCACCATTTGGAATTTCACCGAATCGAATGCATCCCTCTAGAGGCACCAGCGGAGCATTTACATTAGTGCTGTGTCGGGCATAATCGAATGAGCAGAGCTGCAGGAAACCATGCTTACATTACAGGACTGACAAAACTCAGTGGACACAAAGTGTGTGAAAAAATCGATTTCTAAGAAATCTCAAGAAACAGGGTGGAGTTGACTGCACCAATGCTGTGCATCAGCCTTTTTATATAACATAATCATGGCTTTATAAAACTCTACAACAATGTCCATAAAAGTTGAAGAGGGCTAAAAAAAAAAAATCCGAATTGAAAAGCCTTAAAAATTAAGACAAACCCAATATTGATAGATTTGATTTTAGAACCTTTCATGCATGTTGACAAATGGACCTTTTGAGGAGAAAGTTATGTTAATTCCAATGCAAATAAAATGACGAGAAGTTTTAATTGAATGAAGGGTGAGGTTCAAATTTTAACCGAATTGTTATGAAATGACTCAAAGGTCAGTCGATGCAGCTGGCATTTTTGACTTGTTACCTCCGCCATCAAAGGTGGATGGAGGTGATGTTTTTCACCCCTGTCTGTCTGTCTGTCTGTCTGCCTGTGAGCAGGATATCTCAAAAGTTACAGACTAATTCAGACAAAACTTGGTAGACAGGTTGGGTGTGTGACAAGGGTGAATTGATTAAATTTGGGGGAAGATCCGAATCCGGATACAAATTTTTTTTTTTAATTTTTAAAGTGATTCTTTATAATTGAGAGATTGGCACAAAAACGATACATCGAACGATGTTTACCTTTCCTGAAGGAGAGGGCATTACTTTTGGGTCTGTTTGTTTGTTACTTGGCAAAAAAAAATTTTTTTTCAAGAGTATGTTGTTCGCCTCCATTTGTTTGTTTGTTTGTGTGTTTATCTATCTGCTCGCCTCCAGCCCAAACCACTCAACCGATCGTTCTGAAATGTTCAGAAATTAATGCCACCGACCCTGCGATGGTTCCGCTTTGAGGTGTCATAAAAATTGGTCGACCGAAAATGTCTACATAGGCCATTAGGCCAATTTGAGCCAAATTTTCTAACATCCTTAAATTTCATCCAATTGACTTGAAATTTGAACAGGATTTGCATCAGATCAGTGAATTCAACCACCTATTACTTTTTATTACCCCTCAGCCTGAATTGGCTAAGGGGTATTGTCGTCATCGGCGTTGTCCGGGCGTCCCTCCTGGCGGGCGTCCCTCCTGGCGGGCGTCTGTCTGTCAACTTGTCAACTTTTGGTTTCCGTCAATTTCGAGGAGAACGCCTTGTCCCATTAAATCAATTTTTGCAGGGTATGTTGGGGTTGAGTAGAGGAAGGTTCCTTTCGAAAATGGACGCGCTGCGATTTTCAATGTGGTCTCCATGGCAGCCATCTTGAAATTGGTTTCCATCGATTTCGAAGAGAACGCCTTGTCCGATTAAATCCATTTTTGCAGAGTATGTTGGGCTTGAGTAGAGAAAGGTTCCTTTCGATAATGAGCGCAATTTGATTCTCGGCTAGGCCAACAGGGGGCCAAAACTGAAAACCTAGAAATGGCTATTTCTCCTGAACGAATGGCTGGATCGTCGCCATATTTTTTATCACAGGTATATCTGATGAGGATACATGATATATTACCCGGGTTTTTGATTTGACCTACTTTTCAAGGTCACAGAGGTCAAAGTTCATACTTCGGTGTTCGGGCGTCCATCAACTTTTGGTTTCCGACGATTTCGAGGAGAACGCCTTGTCTGATTAAATCCATTTTTGCAGGATGTGTTGGGGTTGAGTAGAGGAAGGTTCCTTTTGAAAATGGGCGCGCTGCGATTTTCACTAGCTGCCACGGTAGCCATCTTGAAGTCTGATTGATTTTCGATATGACGTCCAACGTGCTCTAACTGACTGCATCATCGTGATATCACTGCTTCCTTTTACAATGCATGGGCTGAGGGGTTACACCCGCTTTGCGGAGCTTTTTTTAAATCTTCGGTCAAAAGGTCAAAAGCCTGGTGTTGGCTCAGTGGTTAGGGTGGCTGCTTAGGATCCAAGGGTCCTGAGTTCAAGCCTCGTTTCCCGCTGAATTACTTCACCAGGGGGCTGACTCAGCCTGTCATCCTTCCGAGGTCGGCAAAATGAGTACCAGCTTGCTGGGGATGATCGAGTCATTCGAGTATCCTGCGTCGGAGTGGCGACCCGTCCAGGATTGTGCCCAATAGCCAAGGAAACTGCTTCAGCAGCACCGATGCTCTGTACAGAGTATGGTTCCAATGGATGGATGGATCAAAAGGTCAACATAGGCCAGAAGGTCAGCCCAAAATAGGCCGAATTTTTTAATTGTTTCTAAAATTGTCAATTTTGAACCGATTAACTTGAAATTTGAAGAACTTTTGCACATCAGGTCGCTGAATTCAACCACCTATTAATTTTGAGATCACCTTAGTCCAAAAGGCTAATTTGGACCAAATTGGGCCAAATTTTATAAAATGCTCAATTTTCATTCGATTGCCTTGAAATTTGAAGACCATTTGCAAATGAGGTCAACGAACTCAACCACCTATTAATTTTGAGGTCAACACAGACCAAAAAGTCAACATAGGCCAGATTTCTAAAATCCTCAATTTTCATCTGATTGACTTGAAATTTGAAAAGCATTTGCAGAACAGGTCATCAAATTCAACCACATTAATTTTGAGGTAAACACAGACAAAAAGGTCAAAATAGGTCAAAATAGGTCAAAAGGTCAACATAGGCCAAACTTCTAAAATGCTCAATTTTTATCCAATTTACTAGAAATTTGAGTAGCAAATGCATATTAGGTCACCGAATTTAACCACCTACTAATTTTGAGATCAACTGAGTCCAAAAGGCTAATTTGGACCAAATTGGGCCAAATTTTCTAAAATGCTCAATTTTCATCCGATTGCCTTGAAATTTGAAGACCATTTGCATATGAGGTCAACGAACTCAACCACCTATTAATTTTGAGGTCAACTTAGACCAAAAAGTCAACATAGGCCAGATTTCTAAAATCCTCAATTTTCATCCGATTGACTTGAAATTTGAAAAGCATTTGCAGAACAGGTCATCAAATTCAACCACATTAATTTTGAGGTAAACATAGGACAAAAGGTCAAAATAGGCCAAAAGGTCAACATAGGCCAAACTTCTAAAATCCTCAATTTTTATCCAATTAACTAGAAATTTGAAGAGCAATTGCATATTAGGTCACCGAATTTAACCACCTACTAATTTTGAGGTAAACATAGGCCAAAAGGCCAATTTGGACCAAATTTTCTAAAAACTTCAATTTTCATCTGATTGACTTGAAATTTGAAGAACAATTTTCATGTCAGGTCGCTGAATTCAAATACTTGTTAATTTTGAGGTAAACAAAGGCCAAAAGGTCAAAATGGGCCAAAAAGCCAATTTGGCCCAAATTTTCTAAATCCTCAGTTTTCATCCGATTGAGTTGAAATTCGAAAAGGATTTGCATATCAGGTCTCTGAATTCAACCACCTTTTGATTTTGAGGTAAACATATGCCAAAAGGCTATACTATATATCACTATAATAATAAATATAGCACTATAATCTCAAAAAGTTGTGGACGAGTTATGACAAAGCAAGGTGGATGAGTTGAATAGGTGACAAGAACAAGCAGATTGGATTTTGGTTCGGATCCAGCCCATCAGTGGGATACAAAACGTGAACTGTTCCACCTGGCAGAGGTATGCGCTCTATCGAGTGCCATTCTACTTTGTGCTGTTTTGCCAAGTTGTCACTCTATGTGTGATTTTTCATTTGTTTGTTTGGCTTTCACCGATCTTTTTTTGTTTGTTTGTTTTTTTTGAATTTGGCTCACTTGGCTGTGCCTGGATGGATTTGAGGGTAGAGAAGTAGCAGCTGAAATGTGAATCCTAGCCAGGTTCATCTTGATAACTCCATCTTTGCTTTTTGCATGTTGGGGCTCCTTCTGTTGACTCCAATCCAGGACTGCACCTATTTGGTCTTCCATTTGATTTTAATTGAATTTCTTTTTTATCCCATTCATAGTTCATTTGAATAATGAATAATAATTTTTCAAAACGTCATGGGTCGGGGTCTGGTGTCTGAACAAAGCGGGGTTGAATCAAAGCAGGACATCTTGGTACCCGGTCATCGTTGCCAGCAGTTATAAAGTGGCAGTTCTAATGATGTCTTATTGATTACACAACACACCAGTACTTGTCAGGTCAGGTTAGATCTGTGACCTGCTACAGGTACCATGTAAACCTGTACTAAACTGTTCCATGGTCGGGTTGTCGGTGACTAAACCTTCTCCTCCACCAGATTTTCTGGTAAGGAGGGTGTTTGGATATGGTCACCCAGCAGGATTAAAAACAAAACCTGTCAAAGGGCAGAGGAGCTCCTTGTGAGCCAACGGCCATCCATATCTAGTGCCCAACTGTGTCTGCGGATGTCTTCCTGCAGTTGGGTTACTTTTATAAGGAGGTTAGTGGCAGGATTTGCACTCCGGCCACCGTAAAACCCTTCATTCCGCAAAACACAAAAACGCAAAAAAAATCTGAAAACCCACTCCGTGGGGGTACCTCCTGTTCAGCTTCCCTTCGCAGGGCAGCTCACCGGATGACGGGATTGGGGCAAAGCCTTCGGGACCCCCAATCTTTGATGAAAGGAGGGAAACCACGGGGTAACACCCCTGGGTCAGATTGTGGGAGAGTGTGTCGGAGTGGTGCTGAGGTGTCGTCCACCAGACGGCGGTCTCCTTGGGTGAACCTGAGGCGGTCCCTTCGGGTGGGTGCCTGGAATGTCCTATCCCTAAGAGAGGATGATCACCTGTCTCTGTTATCATCTGAGCTCAAGCGTTTGGACATCGGGATTGCAGCTCTCTCTGAGGTTCAGAGACCGGATTGCAGCGAGATAATGGTGGGTGGTTACACCGACTATTGGTCTAGTCGCTCTGATGGTTACCATACCCAAGGAGTTGCTGTCACTGTGTCCACTTAAGCTGACCCCAATGATAATTGAGGTAACATCAGTCAACGAGCGTATTGTGAGACTAAGGATTCATCACTCCTTAGGTGTCATTTCCCTGGTCTCTGTCTATGCTTCGACTGAGGCGAGTGACCTCACCATGAAGGACACATTCTACGCCACGCTCAAGTCTGTGGTTGATCAGTGCTCCAGACGAGATACACTTCTAGTCTTGGGGGATTTCAATGCATCGACTGGAACTGATAGGGATGGTTATGAGGTGTGTGTTGGTCCCCATGGGTCAGGAATTATGAACCAGAATAGCACTAAGTTCCTTGACTTTGCAAGAAGTCATGGACTTAGGGTGGCTGGTTCATGGTTTCAGCGCCCACAAGCTCATTGCTGGACTTGGTATTCCAACGCTGGCGGTGTGGCAAAGGAGATTGTCCATGTCCTCGTTGACGGTCGCTGGAGGATGATCCAGAACTGCAGGGTCTACCGGAGTGCTCAGTTCCTCAATACTGACCACCGGCTTGTTGTAGCAACTCTAAAGCTGCACCTTAAATCCTGGAGAATGGTACCATCCCAGCCTAGGCTGGATGTTGGCAAGCTCAATGATGAGAGAGCAGCTGAGGAGTTTGCGAACAGGCTGAGTGGACATTTGGGGTGTCTGGGTGCTTTGGGGGGTCCTGAAGAGTTGTGGAGTGCCTTCAAGACCACCGTCCTTGATGTTGCCGGTGGATGTCTTGGAACTCACTGCAGGGCAAAGAAGAATTTTGTCTCTCAAGGGACACTGGATACCATTGACCAGAGTCGCAGGGCCAGGCTGAATGGAGAGCTGAGCTGTTCAGGGAGCTGAGGCATAAAACTGAACGTGCACTAGGGGTGGACAAGGAGGCCTATGTGCGAGGAATCTGTGAGGGGGTAGAGCATCACCTGTGGACAGGTGATTCTCGTCCTGCTTCCAGGGGAATTCGCGCATTGCGTTCATCCAAGCCCATCGGGTGCTTCATAATAGGGGGTAAAAAAATAAAAGTATGAATATTCATGCTCCCTGGGTGTGCCTTTGTTCCATTTGACAGTGGAAACATATACACCAAATATGAAGCAGATTGGAGGATCTTTAGGGGTTCCTCAAGTTGGCACAATATTGTTGAAATTTGCCAAGCTGTAACTGACAACTTGCTGTCGAATATGCACAACGCAGTACTCTTCACAATTAATATGGTTGTTTGATATTTTCAAAAACCACAGCAGTCATATTATATAGGATGAAAGAATAGTTTTTCCAAGGAGACCGAGATGAGCTTTTTGACATTGCAGTGCAAAATGCCCTCTCCATAATGGACATAATTGTGCCAACTTGAGGAACCCCTAAATATCATGGAATTTTGTTCATTTTTGACCTATAAGTTCTTATGGGGTATTGGAACAAAGTCAAAATCAGGGAGCAGCAAAAATCAAACTTTCATTTTTTTGGAACACCCTAAAGCCCATCCCTCGGAGCACTGCAGTTAGAGCAGAGAGTGGTAAGCTCTTGACAGAGGAGTCTGAAGTGAAGGCCCGCTGGGACGGTTACTTTGAGCGGTTGTACCGGGCTGATCCTCCAGCTGTCGAGTTGGACGTCAAGGGTGTTACAATCCCTGTTGCTCACCCTCCAATCAACTGTGGTCCACCTTCGTTTGTGGAAACACGGGCTGCGCTGAACCGGTTGAAATGGGGTAAAGCTCCAGGGATCTGTGGCATCCATGCTGAACTTCTCAAGGTTGGTGGAAATGCTGCACTCGTGTCGTTGCATGCAGTTTTGTGCTCTGCCTGGAACACAGGCATCATCCCAACTGATTGGAAGAGAGGCCTTGTTGTCCCTCTCTGGAAAGGGAAGAGTGATCGCCAAGACTGCAACAACTACCGAGGGGTGATGCTGCTCTCAGTGCCGGGCAAGGTCTTTGCTCGGATAATTCTTGATAGCGTTCGCCACCATCTGCTTGAGCACCAGCGTCCAGAGCAGTCAGGCTTTACACCAAAGAGGTCAACGATTGACCGTATCCTTGCTCTTCGTGTCCTCACAGAGCGCAGACGAGAGTTTCGGCAGGGGCTGTTTGCAGCCCATGTTGATCTCTGTAAAGCGTTCGATTCAGTGAACCGGGATGTCCTCTGGAGGATTCTTGGTCTTCGTGGGGTGCCACCAAAACTGATCGATCTGATGTCTGAACTCTACTCTGGTACTGAGAGTGCTGTGAAGTGTGCTGGTACCATCTCTGACTTATTTCCAGTTGTTACTGGAGTTCGTCAGGGGTGTGTAATGGCCCCCACACTTTTCAGCACTTGTATGGACTGGATTTTAGGGAGGATGTCGGAAAGATCAAGCTGCGGTGCATCGTTTGGGAATGTCAAGATCTCGGACCTTGATTTCGTAGATGATGCAGTCATCTTTGCGGAAACTTTAGATATCCTTTTGGGGGCCCTCGAGGCGCTGAATGAGGAGTCAGAGCCGCTGGGATTACAGGTTTCTTGGGTCAAAACTAAGATCCAGGCTTTCGGTGACATCTTGGATGCTGCTGTCCTGCCTGTGTCTGTTTGTGGTGAGGATATTGAGGTCGTGGAGAGATTCACTTACCTTGGCAGTGATATTCATGTCTCTGCTGGCTGCGAGCCAGAGGTCAATAGACATCTGGTTCGGGCCTGGGGAGTCATGGATTCACTGGATCATGGGGTGTGGCGCTGCCAGTACCTGTGCGGGAGGACGAAAGTCTGAGTCTTGAGGTCCTTGGTGCTTCCAGTCTTGCTCTATGGATGCGAGACTTGGACTCTGACCAAGGATTTGAGACGGAGACTTAATTCCTTTGGTACCAGGTCTCTTCGGAGAAACATTGGCTATCGCTGGTCGGATTTTGTGTCCAACGAGCGGTTGCTGAGAGAGACTCGGATGAGATTTGTTACCTGCATAGTCCGTGAGCGTCAGTTGCGGCTGTATGGACATGTGGCTCGTTTTCCTGACGCTGATCCTGCTCACTAGATTCTCTTAGCGAGGGAGTCTCATGAGTGGAGGAGGCCAATGGGCCGACCACGTGCCTCATGGTTGCAGCAGGTTGACCAGCATCTCAAGGAGATGGGGATGGGCCTGGCATCTGCCCCGGGGAAGGCCAGACGGAGGCCCCTGGAGTACCGGCGGAAAGTGGACGCAGCGACGCGCTGTTCTGGCACATGCTCCCATACCTGACCTGACCTGACACCAGTACACAAATGGCACACAAAATACACCACACAAAAGAAGTCCTGGCGAGGGTCTACAATCTCTGATTGCTCTTTTTCTTGTTCAAATTTTTTTTCTGGGTTTTGACAAAACTTACTTTTTGTCGTAAACTTATGGTTACTGCAAGAACTTGTGTGTCCTGGAGGGGCTGAGAGGAACAGGGTGGACAGTTTGGGTGGGTGACAAGAACAAGCCGATTAGATTTTGATTCGTGTCTGGATGCAGATCTGACCCATCAGTGGGATACAAAAAGTAAACTGTTCAGCCTGACAGAGGTACACGCTCTACAGAGTGCCATTCTACTTTGTTTTGTTTTGTATTCCTTCCCACCAAATAAGTGTCTTGTCAGACATTCAGAGTACACATGTTCTGCATTTTTGTAATGTAAGTTTGCTTTGACATTGCATCATTTTGATTCTTTCATGCCACTTGCTCACCTTTGGAGCACGTGTCACAACACAGTAAATCTGTATTTTTTTCATGTCAATGTTTGAAGAAACTAGAATCAAAATGCAGCTTTTCTGTGATTTCCCCAAAGGAAACAACACATTAAAGTAAATCTGCATAACCTCAGAGTTTTTGCCAAAGTTTCACTCTCCTATCCACACAAACACAGTGAATTGTATCCAATGGGACCTGTCTGACCACAAGATACATTTTCATTAGTCCACAGCTAGTCTACTCCTAATATGATTGCGTTTTGATCAACCAGGCGTACCCTTTTCTAACTTCAGCACAGACAAGTGGTTTGGGAATGGGGGACATTATCAATCTCATGTTTTCCAGTCCCTGAAACTTATTTCTCATAAAGTTGGTGGGATTTGTGCAATTGCAATTTGCAACGTTACTTGCTGCAGAGTTGGGTCTATGATTACCAGGCAAGCAATCACTGCTCGTCTTGTAGCCTTGTAGTCATCTCTGTTGTTTCCCCTTTATTGGATGAGTTTGTTCCAATGTCAAGAGCTGAACTGCATGTGAACCTGTGATGTGATCATCCTTTTGTTTCCCTGACCCCAACATTCCCTGTGCTGTCATTGCAACCACACGACAATAATATATCCTTCAAAATATAAAAATGTCCTTCTCTTTTCCCATTTACATTCTATCTGAACATGGGACATTCACTATTTATAGGAATAGAATTACTGGTGTCCATTGATTATTATTGTATGATTTTCTCACTCTGTTCAGGAATCATTCTTTTTTTTTATATATATATATGTATAAAGAAGTTAATTTTTATCAGTGATTAATTTTCTTGTCTAACGCCTGGTCACAGCAACTGCTGCAAAAGTTGCATTTCGTGAAGCAAGATTGTCATGTCATGTCATTTTTCAGAGTTTTTCAACTTGCTGTCTGGTGACTCAGTGACCACCTGACTGATTTAAACAATGGCAATGACACATTATTAAACAAGAGGGGGAGCACTCGGTAGAGTGCAAAACCTCCGCCGCCAATACTGCTCGGTCACTCAAGTGAACCTGATATCCTATTCATTCAATTTGACGTCAACAGTGCTCACAGAGTTATAGTTTGCAACTTTCCCTTTTACTTTTAACTTTTACATACTCGATTCATTCGTCATAACTAGATTCCTTGAGACAGAAATTGATTTTACGTGGGTATATCCACCTGAAGTTCCAAAATCAGCCGCAATTATAATTTTGGCATTTTTTTTGTTGGAAATCACTTAAAACATGTAGAAATGCAAAAAAAAAAAATTCAAATATTTTTTTCAAAATGGCCGCCATAGGGACATATTGGACTTTGGACCAAGTCCGAAATCTAATGGCATGATCCTTGGACCATACCTAATCCCCCCACCAAGTTTCGTCGAAATCCGTCGAGAAGTTTTTCCGTAATAGTGTTCACAAACAAACAAACAGACAGGGGTGAAAACAGTAACCTCCATCCATCTTCGATGGCGGAGGTTAACAAGTGGAGCATGTTCTGGAAAAATTCCAGCCACAATTCATCTGACCAACTAGTTCGCTTGCAAATGCTGCCAAAGGTTGCAGTGATACTTCGAACAAATTAAATAATGTGGTGAAATGATGATCCAACAAACTCTGGTCTTTTTGTGGAATTGAATCTTTTCAGCTGTAGATGACTTCTTCTTGCGGCCATTTGCCCCAAAGGAAGGTCCATTGCTGCCGCAGCAGTCTCATGTCAGCAATGGCACTGGGTAGTTTGTTTGCCAATGCCTTCCCAGTGGTAGTCAGAGCAACAATTTGAAATTTTTGCCAGGGTGTTGACAATAACTCACCTCCTCTTCATCCAAAAGACACCGTGGGTTTCCAGTAAAACGTCCATCCAAGGGACGGTACACTTTATGATGTCAATTGCTGCTCGTGATTTATCCCACTGATGGGCTGGATCATCTGTACTTACCCGTCTCATCTGCATTATTAAACGAAGGTCATCACTTTATGATGTCAATTGCTGCTCGTGATTTGTCAATCTGACGGTGAATAGTCGGGTCAGGAATTGAACCGATGTGAGTCTGCTGCCTCTTCACCAATCTGTAAGGACGATTGATGATTGTGAAGTTGAAATGAAATGCCCTATATTCCAACTTGGAGTAGGTTAAGTTCCTCCAAAAATGCATTCCTGTTCCTTTATCCCTTAATTGGAAGAAATTGATAAAAATTAGATTTTAATCAAAGTGATTAACTTTTTTGTACGCTCGCACACACACACACACACACACACACACACACACACACACACACACACACACACACACACACACACACACACACACACACACACACACACATCCTGAGAGGGAGAGAGAGGTTTATAACAGGTAAGAGGAGTGACTGTGGTATGGGTTAATGGGGGTATAAACAATCACTACTAGAAAGGAAAGATGACATTCAATCACAGTGTACTGTCATCTCAAAAACCCCGAAGGAATCTGATTGCACTGATTTCGTGAGTTGCTTCCATCGGAGGGATAAAAAGAATAGGTGATGCCTGGATTTTTTTATTTTGCAAGGTGACGAGGAGGGTTACTGGAAGAAATTGTGTGTCCTGGAGGGGCTGAGGAGGAACACGGGCTGAAAGAGCAGGGTGAACCCGAATTCCAGAAGAGATGGTAGAAAGAAAGGCCACCAACCTGAGAGAGAGAGAGAGAGAGAGAGAGAGAGAGAGAGAGAGAGAGAGAGAGAGAGAGAGAGAGAGAAAAAGAGAGAGAGAGAAAGAGAGAGAGAAAGAGAAAGAGAAAGAGAAAGAGAAAGAGAAAGAGAAAGAGAAAGAGAAAGAGAAAGAGAAAGAGAAGAGAGAGAAAGAGAAAGAGAAAGAGAAAGAGAAAGAGAAAGAGAAAGAGAAAGAGAAAGAGAAAGAGAAAGAGAAAGAGAAAGAGAAAGAGAAAGAGAAAGAGAAAAAGAGATGCTTGGTTCCTTTAGTTATTTATGGGAGAAGGTATGATTTGAGAGCTTTGATTCAACAGGTTCCAGGAAAAGTGTGAAGCAGAAGCAACAGCCCATATGGCACAGTAGTACATTATTAAACGAAGGTCAGAAGCTTTGTCGGCCTGAAAAGTTTATATTTACCACTGAAGGACAAGTGCTCATTCAACCTTGCTCTTCCATGAGCCTCACTGTTGTGTAGAGAGAAAAAAGAAGATACCCAGTCTGAAGTTGTGGCTTTAAAAACCAGCTTTAATCCATGGCCTGCCAGGAGAGGCCACAGCTGATGGCAAAGCACAGAAACGTGAATGAACAAACTTCTTCCCGTGCCTGATGGAGGTATTAAATAGATGAGTTTATGAGATAATCCTTCCAGAGAGATCATTTTAAAATGTGACTGCCAAGATAGAATTAAATGTTCTACATGTTAGCCCAGGATCTGTCCTTGCCAGGTCTGCTGAGAGCAATGTAGCTGCTTGCTTCCAGTCCATCGTCGGGATGGGTTGCAGTGTCGCTGAATGTGGAATCATTAGTCTGCATGGCAAAGAAGAAGGAGAGCTATCTAGGGTCTCAGATAGATCATTTATGCATCACAGTAACAAAACTGGCCCAAGATGCTGATTTTGGGCTCTCCTGTCATTGCTGGGAGAAGAGCTCAAAGGGGTACTTTTGAGAGCTCTGCACTGATTGCATGCGTGGAGTAGTTAGCAGGCCAGGAACGAAGGTGGTCTTGGATGTCAGAGACAAAAACTTTGGTGAGCAAAGCATTGGAATTCCAGAGATTGTCAAAGACTTGTAGTATATGTTCAGGGAAATAGACCTGATATATATTTTTAAGATTGGGATTGGGAGAGTGGGTCAAGAGGATGTATACTTAACAAAAGCAAAACCACATCTTTGAGGAAGCAAACAGGTATGAAAGATCTGCCTGATATTCGTATGATGTTATATTCACTATTGTTTGATGTCGGACATGCATTTGTTGTTGACCTTATCAAATGCGCTAAGTTTGGAGAGAGCGGGCTGTTGTGGACGTTCTCCCAGGAACATTGACTGTCATGCATATGCAGAGGAGATTGAAGACTAAGATATTAACAAACAGACAGTTGCAGTTTCTGTCAAATTGGAAACTGGCAGAAACTGCAATTTTCCCCTAATTGCCGTAATTGGACTGCCAGATTCTGCAGTGGTGAGGTAGCTCTCAAACTACAGCGATAGAGTTTGGGACTTCTTTAAGAACAGGGTCAGAGGAGCAAAGAGGGGCTGAAAAGAAAGGAGAGAGATTGGTTGGAAAGTTAGTCATTACCTGGTCCATCAGTGAAGATGTACAGCATTTGCATCGATCTGGGTAAGTAAGTTCATGAATGAGTCAAACCTGCAGACTCACAAAAGGCCTTCACAACAATGCCGTGGCTATGTTTTGGAGAGCCAATCTCCCTGCCAATTGTCATTGTGAAGTTGAAATTGCTGCAGTTAGACAATAGATAATTGGGATGGCTGGTTAGTGGTTTATCTATGTGAGCAGAAAGAGAGGTGTATATATGGAGTCATTGTTGTCATGTGGATGATGCACCATGTAGATGAAAATGAGGTACCAGGGTGTTTCAAAAGTCTTGGTACTATTTCAATTGTGTCTCTTTTGAACGTTTTTGATGATAATTATTGTTTATTTTTCAGCTTATGTTCTCGGAAGTTGGGAAATTGTCTCCACCAAGTTTCATTAGTCTGGAGTATAGATGTCGTACACAGCACAACAACAAAGTAAAATGATAGAATAGTACCTTGAAACGAAGTTTGTGATCAAGACTCAGCGGCTTTCTCGGAAAACATTTCAAAGTGAAAGATCCACCGAGCAAAATCTGTATTCTTCGCAATGTCAAGAAGTTCCAGAAAGAAGGCACTGCCCACAATCCCAATATACCGTGCAGAAAGAAGACTGAGTGTTCAGAAGAGAACATTGAGGGTGGTGAGACAATCCGTCACTCAACAGTCAAAGGAGATCCTCTCACCAGCGCTCACAAGAGCTTGGACTTTCGCACAACACTGTCTTCTGGATCCTGAAGCAGGACATTATACATTATCTACACAAAGTGCAGATCAAAACTCTCTCACAGACACTGACAAGGCAGAGAAGTTCGTTGACAAGGAAATCTCCTTCAAGACAGAGCAGATCTGGTCTACCCATTCCCCAGACATCAACCCACTGGACTTCTTTCTGTCGGGCTACGTGAAAGGCATTGTTTACAAAGACAACCCTCATCACATCCAAAATCTCAAGAGAGCCTCTTGAGGAATGTGGAAAAACCATCTCACACCTGGCATTTACGAGGGTGACGCAGAACTTCGCTGTGAGAGTAAATGCTTGCTGCCATGCCGTGGATGTCACATTGAACACGCCATTCACGCCGTTCCACCACTGTAAATTCATGACATTCCACACTGTTCTCTCATTGTGAATGAAAGTGCCAAAAAATCTCCCAAGTCTCTACTTTATGGTGGTTGATGGTTAATTTTTGCACAGCCAGAGATACTTCAGTAGTTAGGAAGGGTTGGTATGGAGCAGGGGCTCCCAAATCCAGGGCCATGACCCAAACTTGAAAAAAAAAATAAAAAAGCTTCAAAATCCCAGTTTTTTTGAGGGAGGATTTTCATGCCGAAAGAATTTTCTCCGACACTTTTTTATCGTAGGTTCCGGTACCATTTGTGTCACGAGGCGAATGTGATTTCAAATTTTTGATCATGGCCAAAAAACTTTGGGAACCACTGGTGTAGAGCAGGGGCTGTGGGTGGGATAGGGGAGGGGGTGGAATTTTTGACAGAAATAGCAACTCCACTGTCATGACAGGGATTAGGCTTGTTATGTCAAAGCAGAAGTGAGAAAAGTCAGGGAAAGATACCAAGGTGTTGGAAACATCTTGTGAAAGGAATGTTTTTGTTCAGCACACAATGTCTTTGGAAACAATCTGGATGGAAGGATCTGTAATGTTCGAATGGAGACCTCTCATGTTATGTGTTTGATTTATCAGAGAACTGGAAGAAATGGAAGCTTATGGAATGGGGGTAGTAAGCTCCGTCGGTATCATTTTTTTCTGATATCGATATATCGGTAATAAAAAATATATATATAAATATTTTTGTTTTTATACACAGGTTCCAAAAATACGCAATGGTCCAAATGGTCCATTACATATTCATATATGATGTACACATCATTGACACACGGGAATTTTTCAAAGTATTCCCACACAGGGCTTTTTCCCCCATGATGAGAACGGTTATTTGACTTCCAACTTCAACTTGTATGAAAAATAATTTTGTTTTAAAGCGCGATCAGTGTTGGTAATCGACACAGGCCGGTGTCCATCGCCATCGCGGATCACCATTTCGGTGTGACTATCACGGATCACCGTACTGGTTTGACTATCGCGGATCACCATTTCGGTGTGACTATCACGGATCACCTTACCGGTTTGACTATCGCGGATCACCATTTCGGTGTGACTATTACGGATCACCATACCGGTTTGACTATCGCGGATCACCATTTCGGTGTGACTATTACGGATCACCGTACCGGTTTGACTATCGCGGATCACCATTTCGGTGTGACTATCACAGATCACCATACCGGTTTGACTATCGCGGATCACCATTTCGGTGTGACTATCACGGATCACCGTACCGGTTTGACTATCGCGGATCACCATTTCGGTGTGACTATTACGGATCACCGTACCGGTTTGACTATCGCGGATCACCATTTCGGTGTGACTATCACAGATCACCATACCGGTTTGACTATCGCGGATCACCATTTCGGTGTGACTATCACGGATCACCGTACCGGTTTGACTATCGCGGATCACCATTTCGGTGTGACTATCACGGATCACCGTACTGGTTTGACTATCGCGGATCACCATTTCGGTGTGACTATCACGGATCACCATACCGGTTTGACTATCGCGGATCACCATTTCGGTGTGACTATCACAGATCACCGTACCGGTTTGACTATCGCAGATCACCATTTCGGTGTGACTATCACAGATCACCATACCGGTTTGACTATCGCGGATCACCATTTCGGTGTGACTATCACGGATCACCATACCGGTTTGACTATCACGGATCACCATACCGCTTTGACTATCGTGGATCACCATTTCGGTGTGACTCACGGATCACCATACCGGTTTGACTATCGTGGATCACCATTTCAGTGTGACTATCACGGATCACCATTTCGGTGTGACTATCACAGATCACCGTACCGGTTTGACTATCGCGGATCACCATTTCGGTGTGACTATCACGGATCACCATACCGGTTTGACTATCGCGGATCACCATTTCAGTGTGACTATCACGGATCACCATACCGGTTTGACGATCGCGGATCACCATTTCGGTGTGACTTTCACGGATCACCATACCGGTTTGACTATCGCGGATCACCATTTCAGTGTGACTATCACGGATCACCATACCGGTTTGACGATCGCGGATCACCATTTCGGTGTGACTATCACGGATCACCATACCGGTTTGACTATCGCGGATCACCATTTCAGTGTGACTATCACGGATCACCATACCGGTTTGACGATCGCGGATCACCATTTCGGTGTGACTATCATGGATCACCATACCGGTTTGACTATCGCGGATCACCATTTCAGTGTGACTATCACGGATCACCATACCGGTTTGACGATCGCGGATCACCATTTCGGTGTGACTATCACGGATCACCATACCGGTTTGACTATCGCGGATCACCATTTCAGTGTGACTATCACGGATCACCGTACTGGTTTGACTATCGCGGATCACCATTTCGGTGTGACTATCACGGATCACCATACCGGTTTGACTATCGCGGATCACCATTTCAGTGTGACTATCACGGATCACCATACTGGTTTGACTATCGCGGATTACCATTTCGGTGTGACTATCACGGATCACCGTACCGGTTTGACTATCGCGGATCACCATTTCGGTGTGACTATCACGGATCACCGTACTGGTTTGACTATCGCGGATCACCATTTCGGTGTGACTATCACGGATCACCGTACTGGTTTGACTATCGCGGATCACCATTTCGGTGTGACTATCACGGATCACCATACTGGTTTGACTATCGCGGATTACCATTTCGGTGTGACTATCACGGATCACCGTACCGGTTTGACTATCGCGGATCATCGTACCGGTTTGACTATCGCGGATCACCATACCGGTTTGACTATCGCGGATCACCATACTAGTTTGACTATTGTGGATCACTGTACCGGTTTGACTATTGTGGATCACCGTACCGGTTTGACTATTGTGGATCACCGTACCGGTTTGACTATTGTGGATCACCGTACCGGTATAACTATTGTGGATCACCGTACCGGTATGACTATTGTGGATCACTGTACTCATATCACTGTCGCGGATCACCATACCGGTTTGACTATCGCGGATCACCGTACCAGTTTGACTATGGCAGATCACCGTACCGGTTTGACTATTGTGGATCACCGTACCGGTATGACTATTGCGGATCACCATACTGGTATGACTATTGTGGATCACCGTACTCGTATCACTGTCGCGGATCACCAGAACGGTGTGACTATTGCGGATCACTATACCAGTATGACTATAACCAGTATCTCTTCACACTGGTATTGCCTCATACTGGTATGACTGTCGTACCGATATGACTACTGTGGATCGCCGTGTCGGTAATCGGCACAGGCTTTCTAAAGCACACCCAATTCATATATAATAACCAATTGGCAATTGCTTCAAAACCAGCCCCGAAGGCAAAGACAAACGACATTACTTGCATGGTGCTTGGATGCTGAGGGATAAAAGTTAAAACATACTACACTCCCTGGTACGTCTTGACATCATACGTTACACTTGTTCCATCGGTAGCCGAGACGCCGAGTGCATCAAAGCTTTTTAAATCATGGATTTCTTGGTGATATACCGGTTTGTTTGTTTTCATCCCGATTTTTTTTTTTTGGTATTCCGGTATATTCAGAATTGCAGTCCCGGAATATCGATATGAAAAAATTTTAAAATTGATGTGATGTATGATATGAAAAAAAAGAAAATAACCGGTATCGATATATCGCCAGACTCTATTGGGTAGCATCGGTGAAGGGTAGGAATGTACTTTGTTAACCTGTATCGTTTTATAAAAAAAATGTCATATTGAGCTAACCCCCGATTGCTTTTTCTTCTTCTTCTCTCTCCGTAGTTGCCATGTACCGAGAGCCTTCTCTACACAACATTGGAGAATCCCCACTGGCCACACGCAGTGGAACACGTACTGGCCCGACGCCTGTTGCTGTTAATGGGGGAAGAACGAGCAAAAAGCTCAAGTCAGCAAAGCCATGATGAAGCTAGATGCAAAAAAAGGTAAAATGAAGAACACATCAAATGACTGTTCCAACTCCTCCAGGGGACGTGGATGTCAGCTCAAGTGATGTTCAGAATCTGGCACGTAGGGCTATTCTTTGAGGGGATGTAGTAAAATAAATGAAGACTCGGGATGAAGAGACCTTGAGGGTTTTTGTTTTTTTTTGTTGTTCTGAACTTTCCCTAAAGCCATTAAAGATTTGGTAGAAAGAGAAATTATCTGCGGGAGAGTAAACTCCATCGTATGAAGAAGCCAACGCAACAAGATGCGAATGAGCAGATGAGTATGTTTGTCGCCAGCATTTGGGGTCATGTTGAATGAGCGGCATCCCCAGTGAGGGACAGCGGTATTGGGACCTGCAACGTAACGTCGAGTAGAAACGCTCAAAGCTGGGCCATAATCTCACAGCCTCTGCTCAATCACCGAGTCATTTTCAACCAAGCCAACTGCTGCTCACAATGTTGCCAAATAACAGCTGATACGTGAATTATAAAAGCTATCGCTACAAGGCCACAACAGTTAGGATAATTTAATATACTCAATACTACTGTATCTTATGTCCGATAAGCTTAACGAAGATCTTGTTGTGAAAGAAGTGTTTCTTGAAGTTTGCAGCAGTTGCAACCAGACAAACTTAACCATCGCAAGAATTGTACAGTGAACCAAGCAAAGTCAACGTTCATAGTTATTGAATAAAAGCAGGTATTTTAAAGCAGATTTGCTTGCCGACCAATTCGTTGAAATTGAAAAATATGAATCTTTTGTTACGCATTTTAAAATCATGAGCAGACCTTTTGTAAGGTTGAAAAATCGAGTGTATTCCTAATACGTGCAGGTACTCAGGGTGTGCTACAACGCAGGGCAACTCAGATGCACTGTTCTTGAAAGTGCAACGGTGTGGGCAACCATGCCGTCTTTCACCTCTTGGACTAGGCTTGACATATGGCACAGCACGCATATCAATGTGGTTCAACTACATGGTGATGACGATTCGTTTTCTGCAGATGATTGTTTCAATTGACCAATGCACTCATTTCAATCAGAATGAACTCATTTCAATCGGATGACAAAATTTGTGCGAACAAGCAATGTGGCGGTTTCCATGTAAAAATAAAAATAAAAAAATAATTGAAAACCACAAATTGTCTGCCCTGGGAGATCGAGTCCGCTACATGAGTCGGATAACAAGCCAGTCATTTCCGCATGATGCTCTGCTCATTACTTGCTCTGCTGCATATGCAAGCCAAGTAGGGTTAATTCACCCTCACTCATCCACCATGTCAGACATGCAGAAGTTCCCACTCATCGCAAGGTATTACTACCCTGAACTTCCATTATATTTATATCCGACACACTCTGCTGGACATATTCTCAGATATTATTGCGACATTGATATTTATTTAGATGTGGTATTGCTGTCACTTTTTATACCCCAGTCATGAAGGATTACAAAATTCTTTTGATCATTTACAGTATATTCATATGCCTGGTGTTGGCTTAATGGTTAGGGTGGTGGGCTTGGGGTCCTAGGATCCTGAGTTCAAATCCCACTCGGCTGTTGAATTAATACCAGGTGGGGTTGACTGGGCCTGTCATCCTTCTGAGGTTGGCAAAATGAGTGCCAGCTCGCTGGTATCCTGTGTCGGAGTGGTGACCCGTCCAGGATTGTGTCCAATAGCCTAGGAGACTGCTTAGGCAGCACCAACGCTCTGCACAGTGTATGGTCCCAATGGATGGATTTATATTCTGCTCGAATAATCACAAAACCTTAATTACACGTTTTGTTTTGTTTTATTTTATGGTCCATATCAAGCAAATAATCTGCTTGGACCACTCCATGATGAAGAAACCAACTGGATTCAGGAAAAGTTCATATTCTGATTCTGATGTACCATACTCTGTAACAGAGCATCGGTGCTGATGAAGCAGCTTTTTGGCAAGGGTTATACTGGTGATTTGCCATTGCCTTCCCAGTAAGTGCAAATACTTTGGGTTAAACAGGTGTATCATGAACCCCTGTCTCGATAGGAGGATCTAAATCATATCCGAAATGTATCTATTAAGACACCGGTTACATTTTGTGACGATGGTGCGACATATCCTTTCAATGAACCAAGAAATGGTGGTGGACAGAGATCCCTATATTATGATGTGAACTTCTGTACGATGTGAAAAATGTCTTTCTGAGATTCGTGTGTTGAATATTGTTGTCCTTGTCTGAAGATAATTCCATGTCGTAAGGAACACAACGCAACTTTATGAGGAATATTTTTTAGGGGATAAATTATTGGGGTTGCCCCCTCTCCCCTATTTATTGGATACTATTATACAACAAGCC
The DNA here is from genome assembly GCF_056783735.1 of Eptatretus burgeri. Taxonomy (NCBI): domain Eukaryota; kingdom Metazoa; phylum Chordata; class Myxini; order Myxiniformes; family Myxinidae; genus Eptatretus; species Eptatretus burgeri. The sequence goes on from NC_140962.1 coordinate 37,386,575, forward strand.
AGTTCCGCTGGTTTTTCGGAGGGGGGGGGAGGGTTGGCTTTGTTGCTGAACCTTGCTTGAGCTGAAATTGCTATTGTGAGATCAGTGTCTGACTTATTTTACCGCCAGAGCAATGCAGTGCCCGATGGTGGAGCAACAATGACTTGTCCCAACATTTTTATTTATTACCACTTATGAAGAGACATACTACAATTGCCTGAGCTGCCTGGGTTTGAACAGAAGATTTTATATGACCAAATAAACTCCAGTTTTGCTTGAGAGTTCTCTCAGATGGAAAGCACTTAATATAATTTTCCCATTCCATGGTGGTCTCGACTGGTACATGAGTGACGTGAAGCAAACTTTGGACGCACTTCTCATAAAAGGTTTGTTTTTTGGGGGGGGGCGGGGGTTTGTATGTAGCCCGTAGCTGCTGGTTGCATCATTGCTGGGAGCATCGATGTGCCACTGATGCAGTGCCCCTGTTTCCAGTAAGCCAGTACTCATTTTGCTGACCTCGGAAGGATGACAGGCTGACTCAACCATCCTGGTGTTATTTAACGGTGGAACAGGGGCTCAAACTCAAGATCATAAGAACTTAAGCCAGCCACCTTAACCGTTACGTCAGCACTCGGCTTATAATGAAAGGTAATAACTCTTGTTTCCCACCTCCACTGGCGAGATGTCACTATGTTACTGGCTTAGAGTGATTTGTGGCAAATTGAGCAAATGATGTAATTAAAACAAGTCTGAAGACGACAATGGTTCACGAGTGCTATTTGACGATGTAGATTGTCAGAGCACAACTTCGTGGGATGTGATCCAATTTGGATGAAACTTGAATATGATGTTGATATCAATGCCTAGTTTTGTCTTCCTGGCGATTGGCGTCCCACGCACATCGTGGGCGTCCCCACGCCCACTTGAAATTTTCTCAATCTTAGCTGCCACCCTACTATCTGTCACCGCCCATTTCTTCAAAACTTATCTTCTCCCTCAAAATTGACCGAATCAAACTGAATTTTTTATATGTTGTACATATGGCCAATGCGCACAATTTCTCGAGCGGGGATTTCGATAGAAAATCGAGAAAAATATGAAAAAAAAACAAAAATTACAAGTGGGTGTGGGGACGCCCATCGCCAGGAAGACAAAACTAGGCATTGATATCAACATCATATTCAAGTTTCATCCAAATCGGATCACATCCCACGAAGTTGTGCTCTGGACAGACAGACAGACATACATACATACATACAGACACACAGACATAACGAATATAGTGGTCACTCTGGCTGGCGCTCGTGAACCAATATGATGTAATAATAAAGGTGCAGTTCGTTAAAAATATGAAATTAAAAAACCAAACATACAGATTAAAAGGAAATAAATCATTTTTTTGTTTGTTTGTTTGTTTGTTTGTTTTTTTTACCATGTAAAACTAAAAAGGAAGCTTTATTATTTATGTTTATCATTTATGTTATTTATCTATGTCTATATATTATTTCTGTTTGAAAAAATCATCCTTTACAAGAGGGGCTAAGTGTAAAAAAATTGATACAAATCGATGTGAAGTGTAGTTTTGGAAGTAACGAGGAAATCTGATTCAAGTCGATTGCAAGTTTGAGGAATTTAAACAATAATATCATAACTAAGCTACCAATTCAGGAGATGATAATATGCCTACTTTGAGCAGTTTAAGCTCCATCGTAATAAATTTCAGAAATCCACTGCATGCATGGTATGTGTGTGCATATTTATGTCTGAACATTGTGGATTCGAAAACAGCTTGGCCAATGTCCACCAAATTTTGCATACCTGCTGGGGGTACCCAGAGTCACAAAAGAATGCCCCTCTCGCCACCCCTGCGAGGGTTTGTGGAGTGTAGATGATCCACGATTTTCGCTTGCATACGTGGTACAGTGCACGTGGATTACTGACCCCTGCTGGACAGAGGGGGGATTTCTAGCCACGTTCACAAAAATACATTTGGACCACCAATCCCAGGCCACTCCCGAAGAGAGCGGATGTTTCTTGTGATACAAGTTCGCGATTACCCTGTGGGTGTTGCTTCAAGGTGATTAATGATGGGATTTTAAAAACGTTTGCTTGTACATCACAATGTGGATTTTGTAAAATACTTTCCAATTGATGATCTTCTCTGTGAATATGAACTTGGGGAAAAGTACTGTTTGAAAGTTGCTCGGGAATGGGAAATTCCACGGGTTTAATATGGCCATATCACTCTCTACTATGTCCGCCAATGCACAGGTCTGACGAACAAACCTATACACCCGGGTACTGCTAATATGGTTCTGTACTCAGCTGGGATATCAAACAGGTGTTGTCTTAGCTTTTAATATGCTGTTAACCTGGCCTGCCAGTTAACCTTGCCTTGATCTTCATAGTCCTTAACTTCCAAACTCTGCTGCCATACTCTCACTTTTGACCTCCCACCAGCAAATCAGAAACGTCTTCTTTGCCACTTTGCGATAAAGCCCCTTATATTCTGTGCCAACAAGTAAACCTTGTATACTGTGCCAACCACTTCCTTGTATACTGTGACAGCCAGTAAACATTGTATTTTACAATAACAATAAATGCCTCGTTGAATTACTACTTTATAAGCAAACCTGACTTGATTTTCTTCTTTACCTCCACCACTGAAGGTGGAAGGAGGTTATGTTTTCACCCCTACCTGTCTGTCTGTCTGTTTGTGAGTCTGTCTGTCAGTTTGTTTGTGTACAGGATATCTCAAAAGTTGTGTGGACAGATTCGGTGTCTGACCAGGACGAACTGATTAGATTTTGGTGAAGATCCGGATCCGACTCCTAGAATTTTTTAGGAGATTCTTCACCATTGAGAGGTCAGACCAAAATGATATGTAGCACGATATCTCAAAAAGTTGTGACGGATTCGGACAAAACTTTGTGGACACGTTGGGTGTGTCACAAGGAAGAGTTCCTTCAATTTTCGTGAAGATTTGAATCCAAATCTGGATATGCAATTTTTTTCTAAGTGATTCTTCACCATTAGAGTGCATAATATTTCAAAAATGTTTGGGCCTGATATGTTCTACTGGATCAAGCTTTGCGTGGCGAAGGTATGTGCTCTACCGAGTGCCCTTCCAGTTTTATTCTGTTGTTGAAAAGTTGGGCAGTCGGTGTTCTTAAGGGCACTACATTCTTCAGCATGACTAACCTTAGAGAGGAGGGATACTTAGAAGTTTCTTTGGACATCTTACTAACTCGGAAAGAAGGAAAAGAAAACATTTTGTAACTAATCACAACTAAACCCTGAATACATTTGACACCTTTTTAACATTTGATTTGGCACTGTATGAGACAAAGTCATCAAGCGGTGAGTGACCTGTTGGAAAGTGCCATTTCCCCTTCAAATTAACTAAAGGTGGACAGAGAACGATCCCCCGTTACCCACACTAACTACACTCAAATACATTAATTTATTGTTTTTCTTACCACCTTACATATCTAAATCCTATTTACTTGCATCTATACTCTAATTTGGGTGTTAGTGACAACAACTGCCACAGAGAGAACAAACTTTTGAATGAATATTAGCTTTTTATGTCTCCGCAATAATGAATCTCTGTCGTGTTTTTGAATCGGGTGCAGGCAGAACAGGTAGATTAAATATCATTCCACATAATACAGTATTACACACCAGACTCAGTGGTGTAATAGTAAGAATGTCCACTCTGAGTCTGGGATATTGGTGGTTCAAATCCTGGCCAAGTTAAAGCAAAGACTTTAAACATGGTACGTGCTGCTTCCTTACTTGATGCTCAGCATTTTAAAGGATAGAGCATGGACAAACAATGCTGGGAGGCAATGGCAAACCACCCAGTATAACCTTTGCCAAGGAACTGCTTTGGCAGAACCAAGGCTCTGTAAAGAGTATGATATGTGAAAAATCAAATCAAATATATTATACACACACAAAGGGAGGGCCACAATAATTTGACAGGTTTTCAAAGCTTATTAGAATCTTAGTGAAAGTGATTTAATTTATGGTGAGGTTTTTTTTTTAGAATAACTAATAAATTTTTCTCTTGTGATATTAGCGCATTCACTTACAAAATTCAATTACTGCAGCATTTGATGTACGATGGCCAACGCTGTCACATTGAAATTTGTGTTTGAGCCAGTGACGTGTGACAGTAACTTCAGAATTAGCCTCAGCACTTCATCACATTTATGGCCCATATTTTTTTAGGATCCTGAATCGGAGGACAATGTGACAGCACCTCCATGAAGGTACATCCTTTGTTCCCTGTGCTGAAGACTTTTCTGACGCTGTGTCTGCAATGTGCAAGGAGCTCGGTGCCAACAAGACAGTGCCGCAGCGCATACAGCTCAGACTTCCATGCAGTGGTAGCATGTGTTCTCTCATATGATGTTAAGATTTTTGAAATTGTAAGACAGCAAAAGTTTTGGAGGTTTCAATGGAAGCCTGGGGAAATCTGCGTGCCACAGATTAAATGTCGCCTGAGTCTTAATGTCTGTTTTGCTTATCTGGAATTTACATTGCAGATTAGGTATTGTCATTGCGCAACGTCCATATGTCTGTCCGTCCGTCTCGTTTTTTGACTTCTCCGGCCAAACTGCTGGGCCAATCCGGCTGAAATTTGGCAGCAACGTTCCTGTCATGACTGACAACAGGAATGGCAAAGATCATTCTGGTCACATGACTTTTATGTTGGTCAAAATGGCTGCCTTAGGAAATTTCTTCAAAAATCTTCTTCTCCAGACTCACCAGTCAGAATGCTACCAAACTTGGGTTACAACAGTAGGACGGGGTCCTAATGTTAAATTGAGGAGGCCATGCCGATCACATGACCGGAAGTGTGTCAAAATGACGGTCCCACAAATTCCTTCCAAAATCTTCTTCTGATCCAGCAGTCAGAATGCTACTAAATTTGGGTTACAACATTAGGCCACGGCCCAGATAAGCTGCAGGTCCAGTGTTCCTATTTTTTTATTTCTGTATACATGGTCGATGCTCATGGCAGAGCAAGAGCAGAATAGAATGGAACAAAAGGGAAAGGGGAACACCAACAGCGGAGTAGAAGTGAGAGTGAGATCAAGAGGAGGAGGGAGGACACGTAGGGGTGAACAAGCTACACAAGCTGAATAAAACACAGAAAGAAGAGGAAGGGGGAAATGGAGAATGAAACAGAAAAGGAACAAAACAACTGACAACGAACGAACAAGAAGAGGTGACTGAGAGGGGGGGGGGATTACAATAACCTGGAAAGAGGGAGTGCTTAAGAATGGGGTAATTTGGGATAGAAGAGATATTCAGTATGGATGGGGATGACCGGATTGTGCTGAACAGCTGTCATGAAGCCCTGGATGGAAGAATGGGACTGAAGAGACTGGGGAAGTTAGTTCCACAGGTGAGAGAAAAGAGGAACAAATGAGTGAAGGTGAGCAGTGAGCCTGGATTTTGGGAGTTTAACAAGAAGAGGGTTACTGGCAGACTACGCTCTGAAGGAACCTGGGACAGACAGAGCCAAAAGAGGGCAGAGGGTGTAAAACCACAAAGGAAGCGGCATAATACAAAGAGACCACCAACCTGCCTGCGATGTGAAAGTAACAGGCTAAGACACTTACCTTCATCACAGGAGATTTTGAGGGCCTTGCTTTCCACGTCATCGAGGGTAAGGTATGAGGTAAGGCATCAAGGGCACCATTCCAAAGGGGATAGCAATACTCCATCAGCTGTGAATGAAGGCCTTGAAGATTGTGAAAAGTTCACTGGACAAGAAAAGACCTTGCACAATGGAGGAAGGGAAGCCCAGTCAGCAGGTTACTTTGGAGGCCTTCTCGGAAATACGCAATGAGCATTTTTATTTATTATTATTTTATTTATTGCAACTCGCATTGGGTGGCCATCTTTTGCCATTTTTGCAGGAAGATCCTACCTGGTATGGTCCTGCAGCGTAGTCTGATATTTCAGATAAATTGTTCAAATTTGCATAAAAGCACCAAAATTGGTACACATGTAGAATAATGTATTCCGAACAATTCTAGATATGGAGCCACCCGAGATTGTGCCTTGGTCAACTTCGGCGACCATTTTCCAAAATGGCCGCCATTCTACTTTAGCGAAATTGGCTATATGCTCTTATTTTCTTATTGTATTGGTGGTAGATATAAGGAAAGTGTTAACTTCAGTAAATTGACCATGAAAAGGCGTATTCAAATAATATGAGCCAGTATTTTCGGTAAAAAAAGCCATTATTTGATTTGTAAATTGCTGCTCTCCTGAAACTTTTCGCTGAAAAGTACCCATTATTGCCTGGAGAACAAGAGTCAAATGATATTCGTCACATTCAATAGGTTTGGAATCAACAAAAATTGCATTATAGATTACATACTTTACTCTATTTTGAAAAGGGAACTGATAATCGTGATAATGACAAACTCTGAAAATGTAGTCAAATTATTGCACACTTCACTTTGAAGCGGCTACGGTTTTCTGTCTACTACCATTCTACCAGGACACATGGTACACGCACACATCAGTCTAGTACAATATGAGTTTCTGAGCTCAAGTGTACTGGCTCTGGATCAAGAAGTCAACACTTTTACAAGCAATGCGACTTTGCATTTGCACATTCTATGCTAGGCCGATATCTCAGTCTGTGTCTACTGCGTCTGTCTACTGGCATTCTCCTTCACAAGCACACAGTCCAGTGCATTGCAGATTAGCCTTCTTGCATTTGCAGCGGTTTCTACAGCCTTTTTTGCAGCCGCACGACACCAGCTCGAAGCAGCTTTTTGAAGCCTCATGCAGTGTGGTCCAGAGCGGTTCGTAGGACCCATCCTCTGTTTTCCGCCAGCCCCAGCTTGTTGGTGATGGAAGCACGGGTTGAGGGACCAAGACCTGCCCCCAGACATAGCCACCCTGGAAGACTGATCTCTTCTCATGCTGTTCCAAAGCATCGTAGGTCGGTGGGATGCGCTGGACGGAGTTCCTCTTGGCAAAGAGTTTCTTTCATTCTGCGAATGCCAACAGGACACCTCGTCCTTTGCTCTGTGCCCGTAGGCCTGGGAGCTGGGCTAGTAGGCGTTCTTTCAGCCTTGTTGTTTTCACTCTCATGTCCAAGGGAACTCCAAAATTCTCCATTCTGTTCGCGTACAGGTTTGCTAGGTCGGCCGGTCTGAATACAGGAGATGTCTCCTCTTCCAGGTGAGTATCTTCAATGTAAAGGGCAAGTTCTGCCAGCACAATTCCGGAGACCACACTTTCATGACCAGTCTTGTCTTCAGCATTGACAGAGGACTTTGCGCGATTGTAGAGAGACATTAAACACTTGGAATGATACTTGACATCAAGAGCTCGCATATCACCCATGCTGAGCCGTGCCAGCAGTTCGTGGTCTCCAATTTGTGTTGCACACTGCCGCACACGCTGATCAATCTTGAAGGTGGTGGCTTTAATAAAGGCGTCCACACCAGACTGTCTGCAGAAGAAGCATGAGGGTTGACTCGAGGTACTTGATTCTGCACTGAGTGACCTGGTGCGCTTTCCTGGCACGGCATTGCCTTCACCAGATGAGCTGCCTCCTGCTGGCCTCTTCTGTGCTCTTTGCAACTTTGTTGTATTAAAACGAAGCATGCATCGTTTATGATAGACAGCTTTGTGAGCAACCAGTGCGACCTCGATGCCCTCTCCTTCATCAAGTCTATCAAGCTGCAGCGTTCTGGGTAGTAAGCCCAACTCTCCAAACTGCATCAGATTCCTGGCCAGTGTCTTGTACCCACTCAGCGCTGTTCTGGCACATGCTCCCATACCTGACCTGACCTGACCACACTAATACTACTTACTACTACTACTACTACTACACCAATATTACCAATTACAACAACACTTCCACCACTACCACCAGCACAACAAAATACTTCTGAACCTGTCACTGATGCTGTGTGCGAAAATGGATTTTCCCATAAAAATGACCATTTTCCCCCGATACAATGGTTGGAAATATAATAAATCAACACAAATGACATTTGTATTGTTTTCCTTTGTAAATGCACATCACATGGAGTATTTATCACCTCTGAGAAACCTACAAAGATAATAACAATGACAGATATCCCATGTTGTTAAAGTAGAATGGCGGCCATTTTGGAGAATGGCCGCCAAAGCTGACCAAGGCAAAATCTCGAGTGGCTCCATATCCAGAGTTGTTCAGAATACATTAGTCAACATATGTACCAATTTTGGTGCTTTTATGAAAAGTTGAACAATTGGTTTGCTATGCTGCAGTACTAGTAGCACAACCACAGGTTTGAAGATGCACTTGGGTCATATGACTGTTTGCATCTTTAAGCTTTACCAAGTGAGACTGTGGTTCATCAAGACCTGGTGTTCATTACAACACGTAAGCATACCCTCTCCATGTGGTTGATTCAAACTTGCTGTTACTCGAGCTAATGCACTCATTGGTGTGTGGATTTGAACAACCGGTGAGAGACCATTTAAGGGATCATTTCATCTCCTTTGGAAACTGAAAGATAGGTTGAAAGAATAAGTTAGAGTTGCAGCAGCTGCAGTCAAAATGATTGGACGATATTTGGGGAAGCTTTAGCAAGCAGTGAGTGAGTTACAGTAGTACAACTTAGACAGACAAGAGGGTTGTGAGTTGGGGAGGCATACGCATGTGCATTTGGAGTTGCCCCATGTGGCAGCCTTATCCACGGCAGTGTGCATTTGATGCTGTCAGGTCAGGTCAGGTGTTGGAGCATGCGCTGGAGCCGCGCATCGCTGCGTCCAATTTCCGCCGGTACTCAATGGGGCTCCATCTCGCTATCCCCCTGGCAGATGCCTAGCCCATCTCTATCCCCTTGAAATACCGATCAACCTGCTGCAACCACGAGGCACGTGGTTGGCCCATTCGTCTCCTCCACTCACATGGCTCCCTCGCTGAGAGAATCTGGTGAGCAGGATCAACTTCAGGAAAATGAGACACATGTCCATACAGCCACAGCTGATGCTCATGGACGATGCAGGTAACAAATCTCATTTGAGTCTCTCTCAGCAAACGCTCATTGGAGAGAAAATCCGACCAGCGATAACCAAGGATTCTCCGAAGAGAACTGTTACTAAAGGAATGACGTCTCCCTCTCAGAACCCTGGTCAGAGTCCAAGTCTCACATCAGGAGAGGAGGAGGACGAGGAGATTGGGACCATACTCTATGCAGAGCGTTGGTGCTGCTTAAGTAGTCTCCTTAGCTATTGGGCACAATCCTGGATGGGTCGCCACTCCGACACAGTATACCAGCATGCTGGCACTCATTTTGCCAACCTCGGAAGGATGATAGGCTGAGTTAACCCCACCTGGTATTAACTCAACAGCTGAGTGGGATTTGAACTCAGGACCCTTGGATCCAAAGCCCACCACCCTAACCATTAAGCCAACACCAGGCATCCAAGCTGAATGTAACACAGCAAGAAGAGGAAGGAGAAAGCAGAGATGAAACAGAAAAGGAACAAACCAACCAACCAACCACTAATAAACAAAAAGGGGTGAGGGAGAGTGGGGGTGGGTGGGGTGAGAATCACAATATAACCTGGAAAAGGGAGTCCTTTGGAATGGGGTCATTCGAGGTGGAAGAACTCCCTGAACAGCTCAGCTCTGCCATTAAGCCTGCGCCAGCGACTCTGGTCAATGGTATCCAGTGTCTCTTGAGAGAAAAAATTATACTTCGCCCTACGGTGCGTTCCAAGACATCCACCGGCAACTTCAAGGATGATGGTCTTGAAGGCACTCCACAACTCTTCAGAATTCCCCAAAGCACTCAGATCCCCCCCAAATACCAAACCCAGTCCGTTCGCAAAATCGCCAGCTACCCTCTCATGCTTGAGCTTGCCAATATCCAGCCGAGGCTGGGATGGTACCATTCTCCCAGATTTAAGCTGCAACTTCAAAGTTGTGACCACAAGCCTGTGGGCGGTATTGAGGAACTGCCGGGTAGACCTTGCAGTTCTGGATCATCCTCCAGTGACAATCAACGAGCACATGCTCAATCTCCTTTGCCACAACACCAGTGTTGGAATAGCAAGTCCAGCAATGAGCCTGTGGGTGTTGAAGCCATGAACCACCCGCAAACATGTGCACGCAAAGCGAAAATCCAGCATGCTTCTTGCAAAGTCAAGGAACTTCATGCTATTCTGGTTCACAGTTCCAGACCAATGGGGACCAACACATGTCTCATAACCATCCCTATCAGTTCCAGTTCCATCCATCGGGACCATACTCTGTACAGAGTGTTGGTGCTGCCGAAGCAGTCTCCTTGGCTATTGGACACAATCCTCCACGGGTTGCCACTCCGACACAGGATACCACCAAGCTGGCACTCATTTTGCCGACCTCAGAAGGATGACAGGCCGAGTTAACCCCACCTGGTATTAATTCAACAGCTGAGCAGGATTTGAACTCAGGACCCAAGGATCCCAAGCCCACCACCCTTACCATGAAGCCAACACCAGGCATATCAGTTCCAGTTGATGCATTCAAATCCCCCAAGACTGGAACAGCATCTCGCCTGGGGCACTGATCAACCACAGACTCGAGAGTCACAGAGAATGCATCCTTCACGGTGAGATCACTCACCTCCGTCGGAGCATATACAGAGACCAGGGAACCAACACCTAAGGAGTGACGAATCCTTAGTCTCATAATACGCTCGTTGACCGGTGTTACCTCAATTATCATTGGAGTCAGCTTCTTGGACACAGCAACAGAAACTCCTTGGGCACGGCAAAGAAATCAGAATGATCAAACCAATCGTTGGTGTAGCCACCCACCATAATCTCACCACAATCCAGTCTCCGAACCTCAGAGAGTGCTACAATACCGTTGTTCAACCGCTTGAGCTCAAATGACAACAGAGATGGGTAATCATCTTCTCTTTGGGAGAGGACATTCCAGGCACCCACCCAAGGAGACCGCCGTCTGGTGGATGACACCTCAGCACCACCCCAACATGCACCATCGCAATCTGACCCAGGAAGGTTACCCTGTGGTTTTACTCCCATTATCAAAGAGTGGGGGCCCTGAAGGCTTTGCCCCAATTCCGTCATCCACTGTGGTGCCCTGCAGAGGGCAGCCGCACAGGAGGTACTCCTTCGGAGTGGGTTTTCAATTTTCTTTGCGTTTTTCTTGTGTTTTACAGAGTGAAGCGTTTTACTGTGGCCGAACTGCAAATCCTGCCACAAACCTCCTAAAAATATATAGTCACCCAACTGCACTAGGACGTCCACAGACACAGTTGGGCATTACATATGGATAGCTGTTGGCTCACAAGGAGCTCCTCCACACTTTGGTGTTGTACAGGTTCAAATGTCCCATTTACACCCTCCTGATACTACAAGTGCTCTCTCACCCTGATCCACTTTGCCAACCAGCATGCTGTTGATGCTCCCCAAGATGTTTCACAGTTTCTACGAGACCATACCATCACTGTGACATTTCAAGAGCTTGGAGCACATTTGGGCCTCCTCTTTCCCAACTGTGCTGCGTTGCCTGTTGCCGAAATATCTTAGACGTCTCCACTGCTTCAAAGGTTCATCATTCGTCACCGCAGTCTTGTAAATTGTTGTGGTTGTAACCGGTAATTCCTCTAAAGTATTATCGCTCTTCATATCCTCTTGATCTCATCACCCTTCCAACATTCCTAAGTTGTCTTGCTTTCACTCCTTACATCTCCCCCTCACCCCACCCCCCAATCCATTTGATTTTGTTTTCCATTTATTTTCCTTGCTTTCTCTTGCATAAGAATTAGTGTCATTGATTATCCTGTGCACGCAAAGCGAAAAGCAGGCCTAAACAATCTGTTCACTTCTGTCTGTCTGTCCTGTCTACAAACGTCAGTTTATGATTGAGGAACATCTTCATTCGACAAAGGCATAAGCCCGTGGTCGCCTCCTCAAATTATACACCACCGGATCTACTGGTGCCACTTTCGACACAACCAGTCTTTCCAGCACTGCCATTTTTTATCAGTGATATTGCACTCTGACCACTCTCGGATGTTTATCAACCCAACGCATCTTTGGTCGACCTACCAAATAATGACATCCCTCCGGAAAGCCATCCGGAAAACCATGTTATATTTTGAACACGACTTGGAACATATATTGGAAAACAAACCCGTAGTTTAACAATACTCTGCCTCTGAGTTAGTGTGCCTCTGCCTCTGCCTCTGCGCACGTGTGGAGAGGTGTGAGATAATTATGTGCTGTATGCCTACCTGGTGTTCAAATAAAATTGAAAATCATTCCAAACAGGAAATTTACTGTTTTTAAGGATGTTATAAAGGACACAAACAACAGGCATGAAGAACAAAGGTAACATTAAATAAGTTGGTGTAAAAGACGCTGCATCAATGGCGGGAAACCCCAGAATTTTTCTTTTTTAAACAACCTTTAAAATCTTTATTTCTTTCAATTGAGCTATATACTTGAACACTGGAGAACACAAATTGCCTTCTTATCACTTTCAAAACCCTTCTGTTTAGCAGTACTTGGACAAAATATTACAGCATTTTTTTTGTCATCATAACCAATCAAATTTTCCAATTGGAAACCCTGCCCATGTACTTGTTTCTCAAGACAGTGCAGGGTAATGTATTCTATTAACTCTCTGCAATGGCCCACACATCTATTAGACATACGATATGTGGGGTAGAGAAGATGGGGCTGAAGACTAAGAAAGGGGAGAAAATAAGGAACGCGAAAGACCACAAATCTATGAGACCTTCTCTTTCCCACATATCATGATTATGAACTGGTTATTCATAGAAATGTTCACGTTCAACTCCACTGTAATCTTACAGATGATAAACTGAAACTGGTTTATTCTTTCATTTTAATTTGAAATGCCATCACATACAGTGCTGGAAAATATGTCATTGATTTTTAAAATTTGCTTCGGATTCACATCAGCGTATGTTCATTCCATGGGCAAACATCATTCAAGCATGTCAACCCCCAAGAGATAATCACCTGGGATTCGCACAGACTCGTGGAATCACCTTTAAAGGCAGCAAGAAAGTGATAAAGAAAGAAAGGAAGATAATCATCAAAATTGCCACCAAGTGAAAGGATATTTAAGAATGAATAGCACTGGATCGAGATAGGCTCGGATCAAGCATCAATTGTGAACGGACATCTTGCGGCAGACTAGCCAAATGGATATCTTCAGCAAGCAGACCACCAGGTCGACACAGGCCGGGGAGTGAGGCGAGTTCAGCTGGCAGGGATTCCAATGGGTTTCCACGTACATCTAGTAGGGAAAGGTTGACAAGATCCATGATGCGTGTTGGCATCTGGCGCAGACCATTTCCAGCGAGACGCAATGTCTGTAGACGCGAGCATAAAAATAGGCCGTCTGGGATTGTGGAAATCTGGAAGGTGAATGTGTCGGGGATTCAAGTTAGAAATGTATAATCAACTCATAATTTTCTTGACATGATACACTAACATTACGGAATAATTAATTCTCAGAGGTTTTAATCTAATTTAGGGATGTCCAGTTCCAGGTCTGTGTACGTGGGCATTGGATCTGTAGTTCCTCCTTCCAGTTATTCAAAGATAACTTTTCCAAAGTAGATCTATCGTGTCTTTCTGTTATATTTTCGTGGTGTTTTTTTTTTTTTTGTATACCTTGTCGAGGTTCGTGTGATTGCTAACACACAATGCACAGAAAGGGGGGCAGGTGACAAGAGGGGAGGGAGTGGGAAGGACAAAACAGTGTGGAACAGAGACATTAGGAGATCTGTGGAGGGGAGAGGGATGGGGCAGGGAACATGGGATATGCAAGATGGACATTACAGGGACTTTCAGGAAGGAATGCAGGGAATTTGAAGGAAGTGGTTTGGGGTGGATTATCGGGGGTAGAAAAGATCGAGGATTTGAATGGGGGATGATAAGAGGTCGTGGTGAACAGCTGTTTTGAAGGCCTGGAGGGAAGAATGGGATTGAACAGAGTGAGGGAGTTTAATCCAAAGGCGGGAAAAAAGAGGAATGAAAGAGTGAAGGTGAGCAGTGATTCGTGATTATGGTAATTTTACCAGAAAGGGGTTGTTGGCGGACCTTGAGCGCCCTGCAGAAAATGGTGGGGACAAATTGCAGACAAAGCAGGGGGGGCGAGACTGGAGAGGAGACGGTAGAAGACATAAAGACCACCGACCTGCCTGCGGTGAGAGAGTGAGAGTCCCAAAGACTCGGCCTCATGGCGGGAGATGCCAATGATCCGAAATGACTTGGTTTCCACAGCGTGAAGCCGAGAAAGGTGGGAGGCAGAAGCACCAGCCCAGAGGGGAGTGCAGTACTCCATCAGGCTGCGGATGAAAGCTTTCTATGTGGTCAGGAGCTCACGTGGGCCAAGAAAGGACTTTGCACGACGGAGAACTCCCAGTCGGCGACTGGCTTTGGAGGCCAGGTTGGAAATGTGGCTTTCCCAAGAAAGGACATGGCAGACAGTGAGACCCATAAGCTTTAAAGAAAGGACTTCTTCCAGAGGGTTGTTGAGAAAGTGGATGTGGGGGGGGGGGTGATTGCCAAATGGTCCTTTAGGAGAGACACAGTGAGAGTGTAAGATTTGTCCGGATTGAAAGACATGTTCCACATGTTGGACCAGTTTGTGATTTTATCCAGATCTGCAGTGAGCGAAGAAGCTGCTGCTTGCCGATCTGAGGGATGATAGATGGTACGGCAGAGGGTGGAGTCATCAGCAAAGAGATAAAGGATTTTCCAGAGAGTCGGAGAGATCGTTGATGAAAACCAGAAAAAAAACAGGGCCCAGAACACTCCCTTGAGGAACTCCAGCCTGGACAGGAAGAGGGGATGAAAGAACTCCATTTAGGGCCACTCGTTGACTGCGACAGTAGAGAAAATCTGCGAGCCATGAGTGGAGATGGCCTTGGATACCATAAGAAGAGAGTTTGGTGAGTAGGGCAGGGTGCCAGACCGTGTCAAAAGCATGCGATATGTCCAGGGATACAGCTCGATTTCATGTCTGCCATTGAGGACCTCCATCCATTGTTGGGAATGCAGAACCAGCATATCCATCGTCGAGTGACCTTGTCTGAAACCAAATTGATGATCGGAAATCAAGCCATTGGAGAAGAGGAAGGATTTAATGTCTGAAGCAATGATGGATTCCATAACCTTGCTCATGATTGGGAGAAGGCTAATTGGTCTGTAGTGGCAAGGATCTGTTTTTGCATCTTTTTATGCAGGGCAGTGATGTTTGCTGATTTCCAAGCAGATGGCAGATGACCTTGAGCAAATGAGAGGGTGAATAGAACAGAGTGAGGGTGACCAAGAGCAGCAGAGCAGGTTTTTAGGACACGTGGGCTGATGCCGTCTGGACCAGTTGCAGAATCTGAGTCGAGGTTTGAAAGCAAGCTCTCCACCTTGTCAGGAGAAAAGGACACAGAGTCCAGAGACAGTTGGGTGCAACTGGGTAAGGTGGATACAGAAAGCGATGGGTTTTGGACACAAGATTTTGATGCAAACACCGAATTTAGGTATTCAGCTTTTTCACGTGTGGTATCAGCAGTGTTGCCATTTGAGGTAAGGGAGGGATGGAGGGGGAACATACACCAGAAATAGATTTGATAAGATGCCACCAGGATTTGGAGGATGGAGAGAAGTTTGAGACTTCAGACTTGAGCTTCGAAAGATGTTGTTTTCTGGCTCTCCTGAGGGTAGATACACACTTGTTCTGAGCTTTATGGAAGGAACTGAGATTACCCTCAGTTGGGTTTGTTTTCCATGAGGCAAAGGCAAGTTGTTTCTTGGACAACTGCCTCACCACAAGCTTCAGTGAACCAAGGGCGGGAGGAAGGGTAGGACAACTGAAGACGAGAGGGGAAAAATCTGTGCATGAGGGAGAGCAAGTTTCTTTGAAAGAATTCCCAGGATGAGTTTATGTTTTAGAAAGTAGCGATGGAAGCCCAGTCTTGAAGTTTGATGGCTGCTTGGAGACCCTGCCAGTCGGCTTGAGTGAAATGCCAGACTCGACGGCGGTGAGGTGGTTCTCTGATAACAGCCGAGAGATGTCCACTTTGACAAGCACGTGGTCAGAAGAACCAATTGGTGCGGAGGAAGAACAGCAGATATTTTTAGGGAAATTTGTCAAAATCAGATCCAAAAGAGATGGAGTAACATTGGTTGAGATCCGGGTCAGGAAATTGACCGATTGTGTCAGTCCCAATGAGTTGCACAAAGCTTTTGCTGAAGTGCCATGACAGGTGAGAGAGGTACCCACACCTCGCCAACTGGCAAGATGACAAATAAAGTCACCATGAATGAGGAAGAGAGAGTTTGGATGAGAAGATAGAAGTTGGTCTATGTTTTCAGCGAGCGAGATGTAAATGGAGTCGTCACTGTTTGGTGGATGGTACAGTGCACACATAAATATGAGGTGGGAGTGGAGGGGAAGCCGTAGCCAGAGGTATTCCTGGGGGTGTGGGGGAGTGAGAGCAGTGCATGGAGAGTGAGGAATAGAGTCTTTGATGAAGAGAGCAACTCCACCACCAGGACGAAGCTCAGGTCTGTCATTCCGGAAGAGGGAGTAACCAGGGAGAGATACTTGGGAGTCAGAGACATCTTGAGGGAGGAAAGTTTCTCTTTGGCAGATTATGTCTGGTTTGTCAGTGGCAACCTGTATGGAAAGATCTGTAAGGTTTGAGCGAAGGCCCCAGATATTTGAGGTCCACACTGTTAATGAGGAGGGAGGGGAGGAGGCTTTGGGTGCAGGGGATGGGAGCGGAGGGGGAGGGTTGGACAAGGGAGGAGGGGGAAGGTAAGGAGGGTTGTTGAAAGAGTGTGGGGGGTTGTTGAATAGCACGGGGAGGGGGCCGGATGAGGAGGAGAAAAGGCTCTGTGGTGCTGGGGGAGAGGGGGCAGAAGGCAGTTGAGGATTTGAGGAGGTGGAGTGGTGGTCGTATGGCAGCTTAGCTGCCGGGGTAGCTATCATTTCTTGAAGTGCGACTGTGTCGCTGATGCAGTGCCCCTCTACCAGTACACACACTGGAACTGGTACTCATTTTGCCGACCTCGGAAGGATGACAGGCTGAGTCAACCCCCTGGTGTATTAATTCAGCGGCCGATGGGGCTTCAACTCAGGACCCTCGGATTCCAAGCCGCCACCCTCACCACTGAGCCAACACCAGGCTTCACAGGAGGTGGAGTGGTGAGAGGGCAGGGGAAGGAGGCAGCTTTGTGGATGAGAGGGGGGGAAACCTTGAGAAGGGTGAGGTTGGGGGGGTGAATGGTGGGAGAAGGGTGAGTGGGGAGACTTGAGGGAGAAAGGTGAGGGGGGAGTTTTTGAGAGAGGTGAGAGGGAGGCTTGGAGCGAGAAGGGTGTGACGGTTGCTTTGAGAGGGAGGGGTGATTTGGCACTGTAGTTGGAAAAAAATAATAGTTGATGGAATGTGAGCATTCATTGCAAACTGGGGTTAAAAAAAAAAAATTCGGTCAGAGATGCAATTAAAGACAATTCTTGATTGATGCAATAAAGGCGAATTAAGAGAATGGAGAGAAGAAACGCTGTAACAGTTGGATTTTTTTAGGCAAGGTGTGAAGGAAAGGTCGAACTGAAAGCAGTCTGTTGAAGTCGAAGAAGAGTAGTGCATTATGACACAGTCAACAGAACCACACGTGTGAAAGAGGAAGATGAAGCATTATAAGAGATCGTTTAAATTTTTATTATTATTAGTATTGTTTGAGAGAGTTTTCATCAGATTAGATAATGGAAGTGTAGAAAAAATTGTGAGGTGAATGGAGAATTTGGATCAGTAAACGCAGGGGGTGGAAACAGATCACGTGGTTATTGGAGAAGCACGTGACGATGGGAGGTGTATAGTCAAAAGTGAATTTATTTATTTATTTTAAATAAGGATTGCGTAACATTCGGAAGAGGGAAGGTTGAAGTAAAAACGTGGAGGTGTGTGGTGAATTTGGAACTGCAAACACAGAGTGAAGCTGCTGGGTCGATGAAATGTATCAGGAAGGGGATGGAAAGAGACACGTGGTTACAGGAGGTGTTTCGATCGAAAGGATACAAGGAAAATTATTAATTTTTGATGTATTTTTGAAGAATGGGTAAGATTCGGGAATGGAAGGTTGTTGGAAGAAATCGTGAAGGTGATGGTGAGAGAGGGTCAGCTCAAGTAGAATAAAGATGGTGTGCCGGCAAAAGGTGGAAGAAGAAGAAGAAGTGGAGGAAGAGAAGGATCGGGACTCGTGGGTGTGCAAGGATAAAGGTAGGTTTTTTTTGTTTGTTTGTTTGTTTGTTTGTTTGTTTGTTTGTTTGTTTGTTTGTTTGTTTGTTTGTTTGTTTGTTTTGGATTTAAGACAAGAAACAGAGTGTTTAGTTGAGAGGGATGGGGGAAAGTGGGGAAGATAGTAATTGAAGGTAATTGGGAGAGAATACAAATAAACACAATCGTACACCTAGAGGGGAAGGATGGGTCGGCCTCGAAGGACCCGGAAAGACATGGTCGACGAAAACTCACAAAATAGCACGATTTTTGAAACAAAACTGAACTAGGAACACACAGTAGCATGTAGGTGAGAAAATAAACAGTTAAAACGGGACAGATAACGACCGGAAACATAACTTTGAGATCGTCAGCAGAGTCCTGAAAGACCCTGCCGTCTCTCCAAACCCAGAACCAGAAGTCCCTCACCATATTGTCTGTGTTAAACCATACCGTGTGTTGTGTGGTCGAATTTGTGTGTGTGTGACTCAGGCCTGCCTGCCCATAAGGCCCTTGCTCACTGCCATGCAAATCTGTCTCTGCTCTGATGCCGCATGGCTCTTTCCACTTCTTTTCTCCTGAGTGTTGTCATTTCAATTTCCTCAACTTTATCCGATCCCCCTCCAACTTTTAATCAATCAAAAAAAAAATCACAAACTCAATCTGCCTGTACATCCTTCTGTCTGGACTTTCTCTCCTTCATTCTTTATCCCTTATTTTTCTCAATATCTCCAAATTGAATCTTCATTGAATGAAATGCTCCTTGTTTAAAAAACTTTCAATGATATTTTAAAATGCTTCACTTTCCTTATTTCAACATCAGGAACACTCCATGTGTTCTTGCTCTTCATTGTATTTATATTCTTGTTTTTCGTCACAAGACTTATTTACCAAACCTGTCTCACTCTAAAACGCTTTGTATGTCAACCCTCCTCCTGTACCGACAGCACCACTATCCTTCGTGCCTTCAACAATCTTTCATTCCACCCCTCCCATGATGTCTGTCTCCATATATTCAGATTGGGAATCTTTATAAGTCCAGTTTGCAGAGGGTCCACAAGGCAATCAATTCTCCTTCACATCCATCAATGGCATCAAATCACTCCATTTCAGTACCATACCCCACATCGGCGACATGCCTGTGTCCTTCCAACCCCACCCCTTCTATGTGTTCCCCTCTTCAGCATCCTTCCACTTCATGTTTCCTCTTTCTGCATTCACCCTCACACCACCTCCTCAAAACCTTCCCTTCACCCCACACCCTCACAGATTCGGCCCTATAACGCCCCTTCTCGCTCCTTTCCACATTTCTGCATCCTGCCAACAGCACCTCTTCCCTTGTCCTGAACTGTGTGAACCTCAAACATCTGAGGCCTCCACTCCAACCCGACATATCTCTCAATCGAGACCACTGTTGATAAACCAGACATCATTTGTTTAACACAATCCTTCCTCCCATAGAATATTACTGACTCCTTTATATTCCTCCCTGGCTGTTGTCTCCAAAGGTTTGACACATGAACCCCATCCTGTTGGTGAATTCGCACTGTACATCAATAATTCCATTTCTTACTCTCCATGTACTTCCCTTACACCTCCCAAACTACAGGAATACCTCTGGCTGCAACTTCCCTCTGCTCTCACCTCCTGTTTGTATGTGTGTTGTTCCATCCTCCAAACAGTGAGGACTCCATCTACATCTCTCTGAGATGACATGGACCAACTTTTGACCACTCATCCCAACTCTCTCTTCCTCATATGTGGCAATTTCAATTGTCACCATGCCACTTTACTGGGTGTTGGTACCACTCTTACCAGCCATCGCACTTCAGCAAAGGACCTCTGTGACTCCATGGGACTGACTCAATCTGTGAACTTTCTCACCTGGATTTCTGCCAATGGCAAATCCTCCCTTCCAGATTTGGTAATGATAAACCTCCCCGCTAATGTCTCCTGCTCTTCCTCTGATCCATTTGGTTCATCTGATCATGTGCTTGTGAGAGTCAAGATCTCTTTGGCTATTCTCAGAGAGCCACCTCACCGTCGGTGAGTCTGGCAGTTCACTCAGGCATACTGGCAGGAACTGCAAGCAGCCATCTCACTTTTTTTATAAAAGGTCTAAGGCTCGTAATGGAGCTGCCACACACATACATGTACATACTGCCAAAACAAACATTTAACACAGCCACTGAGCTTGGGGGAAGTGCTTTCACTTCCCGGAATACTCTGGGTAACAGTGACGTCACAACAATGGCGCCGTTTTTCTCACCGCACTTGGCGGGGCATTTCCTCGTGAAGAATTTCCTCCTCCCCGTGGATGCCAACTGATGGGGATTGTCCATGCTCCATCCATTTAAATGCTGAGCGTCAAGCAAGGAAGCAGCAAGTCCCATTTCTGAAGTATTTGGTACGACTCTGCCAGGGTTCGAGCTGCTGACGTCCCAGACTCAGAGCGGACGCTTTAACCAACACATTTCATGACTGGTGTTCTCTAACTCCCACCCCTGATATTAACTCAGCCTGGGAATTCTTCAACAGAATCCTGCTCTCTCTTATGCACAGATTATCCCATCTTGTCTTCAGTTATCTTACCCTTCTTCCCTCTCATGGTACACTGAATCTTGTGGTGAGGCAGCTGCCTTGAACCAACTCGCAATTTAAAATAAACATTCGTAAAGTTATTGTACTTTTCCAATGTCTCCTTTGCTGTTCTTTCATTCCCTTGCTTGTTGCATCAATCAGTTTCTCCACTGCACGACTGTCAGTATATTTCCTTTTTACCCTCTGCCATCTTGTCACCTTACCCATGAGCCGACATTTCATATACAAAATCAAAAAAATAAAACTCTCTGTAATGTTTAATCATGTTCAATTTCAGGCTGCCCTGGGTTGTTCAGAAAGTGATAACGAGTTGGCCAGTAACATGATGAAGTGGCATCAAAATGCAAGGGTGTTTGCTTACCCTCCTGTATGTACTATGGTATAATTTGTTGTGTTGTTCGACGATTGTATACATATAAATAATATATGCCTTTAGATTTTCGATTCTCTGTACAGAAATGCCCATAATTTGTTCAAGCAAGTTTCAACACTAAGTCAAGTAGAAATTCAAAGTGAACTACAAGGGCACCCGGTAGAGCGCATACCTCCGGCACTCAATGCCTGATCCACAAGAACATATCGGGCTCAATACATTTTTGAAATGTCATGCTGTACAGTACTATATCGTTTTTGGCCCTATCAACAGTGAAGAATCACTTTAGAAATTTAATCATTCTCCTATCTGGATCTGGATCTTCACCAAAATTGAATCAATTCTTCCTTGTCACACACCCAATACGTCCATCAAGTCTCGTTCGAATCCTTCCACAACTTTTTGAGATATCCTGCACACAGACAGACAGACAGACAGACAGACAAACAGAAAGGGGTGAAAACATAACCTCCTTTACCTTCGATGGCGGAGGTAATAATGGGATAAGATTGGGAATGGATGCAGCAACAGCTGGTAATGTAGCAAGAACTGTTTGTACAGTTTAATTGCCTCATTACTGCTTCATTTTTACGATTTGAAGTAAATGAACTTCATGAATAAACCGAGCTAAATTTTTGCCACTTCCACTTGGTTATTACTTGGCGAAATCTTCGATTTTGTCAAGTATGTTGGTCTGTTCCGTTTGTTGGTTTGTTTGTTTGTTTGTCTGGTCGTCTACAGCCCAAACGGCTGGACCAGTCGTTCTTAAATTTTTACACCTGATAGGCAATCCACCTGGGACGGTCCGCATCCAAACCCCGTCTTAATCGGACTAAACGTCACGACGTGACGTCACACAACATGAAAACACATTTTTGGACATAACTCGGTGACCGGAAGCCGTAGCGACTTCCGGTTGACGCCAAATTAAACTTCATTCAAATATCTAAATGATTACTAAATGCATCTTGTTACAAATTACGCATAGTTTTCGCAAGCATATGATGTCAAAGCTTTGCCTATTGACGTCATTTTAAAAAAAAATATATTTACGCTCGTGTGCAGCCAAAACTACTGAAGCAATCGTTCTCAAATTTTAACACGTGATGGCCAATCTTGCTGAAATTGTCTGGGATCAAATCACGTCATAATCGCACTTAACGTCACGACGTTGCGTCAAAAAAAGGTGAAAACAAGCTTTTGAACATAATTCAGTAACCGGAAGTCGTAGCGACTTCCTGTTGACGCCAAAACAAACTTCAATGGAATATCTAAATGTTTTAAAATGCATGTTAGTACAAATTATGCACAGTTTTCGCAAGCGGATGACGTCAAAGTTTTTAGCTATTGGCGTGATTTAAAAAAAATTCTATTCGTTCTACAGGTCACCATTCTTAACCGATTTGGATGAAATTTTAACAGCTGATAGAAATCCACAGTGCAAAAAGATATGTGACTTTTAGTGATGTTCAAGATCAGGATCTGGATTCTGCATCACTTTATATTATCGCCCATTAGAAACCAATGGGGAATTTTGTGAATTGCACATGGCTATTTCTCAAACAGTTTTGCAGTTATTAAATTGAAAATTATACTGTCTATTTATGCATGTCATATTAACATGTGTACAAAGTTTGATCGAAATTGACCCAAGGTCAAGGTCAGGGTCACCCAAAACATGAAAAACACATATAAAATACGTGTTTTTTGTTTTACAACATATTTCAAACCTGATAACGGGATCGTAAAGCTGGTTGAAAAGCAATGTTCCTTGGTATTTTCAAATATTTTCTACGATCAGAATGAAGACAACAAGCACCGATGATAAGTTGTTGAATGTCACATGGTGGCTTTAAATGAGTTGTGAAAATTTTCAATCTGCTGCCGTTGCCATGACAACGCGCGCCTGATAATTGTTGTTTGTGACGTCGCGTCATTTTATTAATGTACGAACAAATAAACACCACACATTCCATGACATTACAGCTTGGACCACCACACGGAAAGGTCAACTAATTCGTCAAGTGTCGTGCTAAGCACAATTTTTTTCATTGTTTTGTTTGTTTGTTTGTTTGTCTGTTTGTTTGTCCGCACAAAACTTTCATGTTGTTCTCCACAACCATTTGTCGGATTGAGATGAAATTCTCACCATTAGTGCGGCTGCTCATGTAGCATGTTGTAATCATAATTATAACGGCATCGGTCATGTGGTGTGGCAGCCATATTTGAAACATGGAAAAAACTTTGGACCTCTGTATCTCTGAAACTGCACCAACGAAAAAATTGAAGCTTGGCACATAGCAGGTACTCCTCATGCGGAATGAGTGATTTTTCTATGACATCAAAAGAGCCCTCGTTATGACGTGCATAAGTAGAACGCCACATCCGATTAGTATTAAAAATTTTGAGGGTCATCTCGGGATAAAATGGTCCACAAAAATTTTTTGACGACGTCATCGGTCACGTGATTCGGCAACCATATTGGTTTTTGTTTTTTTTAACCTTCAAAAATCTTCTCTAAAATGGTTGAAAATATCGAGGCGAAACTTTACACATATGACCACCTATCCATGAGAAACAAGAGGGTCAGACATATGATGTCATAGGTCACATGGTTTGGCAGCCATATTGGATTTACCCTGAATCTTATAAAAAAAATACACCACTCAAAAGAAGTCCTGGCGAGGGTATGCAATCTCTGCTCTTTTTATTGTTGTTATGTTGTATTCTAAACTGTTCAGCGTGGTGGAGGTATACACTCTAACAAGTGCCGTTCTAGTTGTATTTTGTTGCTGTAAAGGTTCAAATACATTTTGAACAAATTTCCCTGACAATATCTGCTGCTCTTCCTTCGCTCCAATTGGTTCTTCTGACCACGTCTTTGTCAAAGTGGACATCTCTCTGGCTGTTATCAGAGAACCACCTCACCGCCGTCGAGTCTGGCATTTCACTCAAGCCGACTGGCAGGGTCTCCGAGCAGCCATCAAACTTACAGACTGGTCTCCTATCACTACTTTCTCAAACATCAACTCATCCTGGGAATTCTTTCAAAGAAACTTGCTCTCCCTCATGCACAGATTTATCCCCTCTCGTGTTCAGTTGTCCTACCCTTCCTCCCGCCCTTGGTTTACTGAAGCTTGTGGCGAGGCAGTTGTCCCGAAACAACTTGCCTTTGCCTCATGGAAAGCAAACCCAACTGAGGGCAATCTCAGTTCTTTCCACAAAGCTCGGAACAAGTGTGTATCTACCCTCAGGAGAGCCAGAAAACAACATCTTTCTCATCTCAAGTCTGAACTCTCAAACCTCTCTCCCTCCTCAAAATCCTGGTGGCGTTTAATCAAATCTGTTTCTGGTGTATGTTCCCCCTCCATCCCCTCCCTTACCTCAAATGGCCGCACTGCTGATTCCACACGTGATAAAGCTGAATGTCTAAACTCGGTGTTTGCAGCTAAATCGTGTGTCCTAAACCCATCACTATCTCTACCCACTTTACCCAGTCGCACCCAACTGTCCCTGGACTCTGTATCGTTTTCTCCTGACAAGGTGGAGAGCTTGCTTTCAAACCTCGAGTCAGATTCTGCAACCGGTCCAGACGGCATCAGCCCACGTGTCCTCAAAGCCTGCTCTTCTGCTCTTGCTCACCCTCTCTCTGTTCTATTCACCCTCTCATTTGCCCAAAGTCATCTGCCATCTGCTTGGAAATCTGCGAACATCACTGCCCTGCATAAAAAAGGTGCAAAAACAGATCCCTGTAACTACAGACCAATCAGCCTTCTCCCAATCATCAGCAAGGTGATGGAATCCATCATCGCCTCAGATATGAAATCCTTCCTCTTCTCCAATGGCTTGATTTCCAATCATCAATTTGGTTTCAGACCAGGTCACTCTACCCTGGATATGCTGCTTCTGCTCTCCCATCAATGGATGGAGGTCCTCAATGCCAGACAGGAAATCCGAGCCGTATCCCTGGACATATCATGTGCTTTTGACACAGTCTGGCACCCTGCCCTACTTACCAAACTCTCTTCCCATGGTATTCAAGGCCATCTCCACTCATGGCTCGCAGACTTCCTCTCCTGTCGCAGTCAACGTGTGGCCCTAAATGGAGTTCTTTCATCCCCTCTTCCTGTGCAGGCTGGAGTTCCTCAAGGTAGCGTTCTGGGCCCTGTTCTTTTTCTGGTTTTCATCAATGATCTCTCGGACTCTCTGGAAAATCCTCTATTTCTCTTTGCCGATGACTCCACCCTCTGCCGTACCATCTGTCATCCCTCAGACCGGCAAGCAGCAGCTTCTTCGCTCACTGCAGATCTGGATAAAATCACCAACTGGTCCAACACGTGGAACATGTCTTTCAATCCAGACAACTCTCACACTCTCACTATGTCTCTTCGAAAGGACCGTTTACAAAACCCCCCCATCCACTTTCTCAACAATCCTCTGGAAGAAGTCTTTTCTTTCAAGCTTCTAGGTCTCACTATCTGCCATGACCTTTCCTGGGAAAGTCACATTTCCAACCTCGCCTCAAAAGCCAGTTGGCGACTGGGAATCCTCCGTCGTGCAAAGTCCTTCCTCGGCCCTCTTGAGCTCCTGACCACTTACAAAGCTTTTGTCCGTAGCCTGATGGAGTACTGCTCTCCCCTCTGGGCTGGTGCTCCTGCCTCCCACCTTTCTTGGCTTCACGCTGTCGAAACCAGGGCATTTAAGATCATCGGCATCTCCCGCAATGAAGCTGAGTCTTTGGGCCTCTCACTCAATCACCGCAGGTTGGTCGGTGGTCTTTCTGTCTTCTACCGACTCCTCTCCAGCTTTGCGCCCCTGCTCTCTCTGCGATTTGTCCCCACCACATTTCCACGGGGCGCTCAAGGTCCGCCAACAACCCCCTTCTGGTAAAACTACCAAAATCACGAATCACTGCTCATCTTCACTCTTTCATTCCTCTTTTTTCCCGCCTTTGGATAAACTTCCTCACTCTATTCTTTCCCATTCTTCCCTCCAGGCTTTCAAAACAGCTGTTCACCACCACCTCTTATCTTCCCCCATCCAAATCCTCGATCTTTTCTACCCCCGATAATCCACCCAAGCCCACTTCCTTCATTTCTCCTGCTTTCCTTCCTGAAAGTCCCTGAAATGTCCATCTTCTCTTCGCATGTTCCCCGTCCCATCCCCATCCCTCTCCCTTCCACAGTTCACCTAATGTGTCTGTTCCCCAATGTTTTGTCCCTTCCACTCCCGCCCCTCTTGTCTCATGCCTCCTTGCTGTGAGTTGTGTGTTAGCTCTCATACGAACCTCGACCAAGGTATACAAAAAAAAAAAAAATACATGTATGATGACATCAGCACAGTCTGTTCCTGTTACTTGTCATATGTTTCAGTGTTTCAACTGGTCCATTAATCCATGCAGTGTCATAGGATGCCAGACTATAGAGTCCCATCTTGGGGAGTTGCAGTTCTTAGAGATAGTCAGTATAGGAATTTTGAATTTGGCCAGTGTACCAGTGATATCTCACCTCCTCTTTGTCAAAATAAATTATGCGATCTTTAATGATTCACCAGCAATTGATGCTCACTGACGGGTCCACAGCTTAATTCCCCACCCAAGATATTACACACTCATTAATTCAATGCCCTGCCTATGAAGTACCAATCAGACAGTTTATAGTCAGACCGATAATCAAATCCATACGAGCAAAATCGAAGGCAAATGTGTCACCTGTGCATCAGATTTTAAGACAATCTCACGGAGATTTCTTAACACCCAAGCAGAGACTTCAAAGTTTCAGAATTTAATTTGATGTTGCAGTACGGTAATTGGACAAAACTTATTTACCTTTGGAAGTCATTCTGTGTACATTTCTACCTCCTGCATCTATGTACACTTTGTTTTTTTTTTGTTTTTTTTGAAGAATGAGGGTGTCTGGCAGGATGGTGCAGAGGTATTTGACTTACCTCTGTGCTTTCTAGTTTGTGTTTTATTTTTGTGGCCTGACTATAAGCTGCAGGATTGGTGCTTTCCAGACAGGGTGTTGCATCACAAAATATGCTGTCCCTTGAATTGATGTTAAGCTGGGTTTCCCGTCTGCTTGCGTTAAGCTGTCATGGTGGAGGTTAAACATTCCACGGTGTCGTTCGCAAAAATTAGGCGAAGTATTGCTGTTACTCTAGCCAGAATTCAAAATTCCTGCTCTAATCAGATCCAGTTAAATATCATATACCTGGCCAGTCGGTTCGTGAAGAACTGGTCAAAACTTACACCACGGCTGACCCGACAAAAACATGGGAATTGTGGCTTTGTACTCATGATAACTTCAGAACTACAGCTATAAATACGGAATTCTTGAATTCTTAAAAATGGAATTCTTGATATTCTTGGTCACACTGTCTTCAATAACGAAATGGTATTCTAACATCTACTTTTCACTAATGGCCAACAGGCACTTGTTCTCAACAACAGGTATAATTTAATCTTGATAAATCGATCAATAGGGATTGCTTATCTATGTCAAAACACTATCAAAACACAATTATGGCAATATTCATAACAGATCCTATAAATACTAGGATATTGAGATGGGCAAGTCAGCAAGAACAGAGAGATTAAATCTTTAAGCTTCAACCAAAATAGTGAATTAAATGTTGGAAAATTAGGAGCTATGTTGTGGACAGGCGGACGATTCAATTTTCCACATCAGAAAGCCATGATGGACAACAATTGAGAGAGAGAGACTGAGACTGAGACTGAGACTGCATTATCACATCCATCATGTGACCTAAGTCCTTGGCCTTTGTGTAATATACATTGTCTCCTTATGTTTTATCCTTCATATAATGTATTTACAATTTCCTTCATTCAACCTTCGACACTTCAGATTTTTATTTGGCGAAAACATTTGATGTAATGCCGTTCACGTGCTACAACAAAACATAGAGAGGGGTAGAGGTATCAGGAGTGGACGTAGACCTGGAGGGCAGAGGAGGAGGAGGATGTCTATGGGGAGAACTTGATAGATAAGGTATTAGAACATGTATGTGGGAGAGGGTTGAAAATCACCGGAAGCACAAGTAAAAAAGTGATTGGGAGAAAGAAGATGGGAAATATAGGAAGAACCCATCCATGTGTTTAATTCAATAAATATTGTTTCCAAAGCAGCCTCTCCAACTTAGGCAACATATACTGTATATTAGAAAAACAACAACTCCATATTGTTCTTTTTTGCCCATGATAATTAATTAATGACACCTTCCCAAGCACCTTGTTGTCTCCAACATCGAGAAGCTGAAGGTTCTGGAATGCAGCGACCTGAGCTGGCAGGGTAGTGAGCAAGTTGCGAGCAAGGGAAAGCTCTCTCAAGCGTACGCAAAAGAAGAGGCCTGATGGCAAACTCCGCAGAGAGTTTGCAGTGACATCCAGTGCCTCAAGGCTTCTGAGGAACCGTAAGTGGTCAGGCAACGTGGTAAGGCGGTTACGAGGTACATGGAGCGACGTTAAGCCCCAAAGAGATTCCAGCGAAGACAGCTCATCAAGTGATTGCAGGCCATTGTCCTATGGAACAGATATGTCCATTGGTATTTTACCTGCTCTGTACGGCAGCAAGAGGGGTAAAGTTCAGATCTAAGTCAACCAAACATGCAGTTTGTGCATCTACTGTCACTCGCATTTGCGACAAAATGCCTAGTCATTATTCAGTGGACGCAAAGCGAAAAGCGGGGTGAAGCGATTGGTTCACTTTGTCTGTCTCTGTCTGTTTACAAACGTCAGTTTATGATCGAGGAACAACTTGATTTGAATTGAATATTATATTTTGAACACGAATCGGAACAAGAATCAGAAAATGAACCTGTAGTTTAACAGTCACCTACTATGGCTCTGAATTAGTCCTGATAGTGCATGCACAGAGAGAAGTGAGATTTATTTAATTTATTTTTTTACTCTGTCTGCCTGTCTGGCAGTCAAACAACATTGAAAATCAAATAACAAACAAGAAAATTACTGCTTTTAAAGACATTATAAAGAACACAAACAACAGGCATGAAGAACTAATGTGACGTGTTAAATAAGGTGGTGTAAAAGACATTGCATCAATGGCCTCCTCATGTTTTATCCTTCTGAAAACAAAATTCTTTAACATTTAAAATCTTAATTTTATTTCACCAAGACCTGTAAGACCCAAAAAACCCTGAGGACCCAAAAGTCCCAAAAAGTTCCCAAAGTCCCAGAGGACCCAAAAGTCTCTGATGATCCAAAAATTGAGGACCCAAGAGTCCTAAAAAGTTCCCGAGGACCCAAAACTCCCAAAAAGCTCCCAAGGACACAGAAGACGCAAAGACTCCTAGACTCTGTAGACTCTGTAGACACCTGTTCTTCATTGATCCAAAAGTCCCAAAAAGTTCCACACGCAATTGGAACCTGAGTCAACATATGCTGTATATTAAAAAAAAAACAACTCCATAGTGTTCTTTTTTGCCCATAATAATTAACTATTGTCACCTTCCCAAGCACCTTGTTGTCTCCAACATCAAGAAGCTGAAGGTTCTGGAATGCAGCCACCTGAGCTGACAGGGTAGTGAGCAGGGTATCGGCAAAAGTGGCCCCCTTCTAAAAATTAGAGAATATCACTGCTGTAGAACCTTTAAGACTCGACGATACTACAAAAAAACCCTTGGTGGCCTAAAGTGCAGCCCCTGACGTGCGGCTGATAATACACAAATGTGAAAACACTCCATCCAAATCCACCTGAAATGCCATCAAATTGACCCAATGGTTTCGAAGGAGTGTTCCAATACGAAGTCTGAAAGTAACATCACAACATAAGTAGATGGCAGGAAACAAACAATAATACTCGCAGCCCGGTAACCACAATGAAAAAAGAAGAGTATTTGGAGTCGGGGACTCATAGCAGCCATTTTGGAGTCCTGCAGGCAGTGTGGCGGCTCTCACACTGATGTCTTATTGACAAAACCGGCCCCCCTTTGTCAAAAATAGTGAAGATCACTGCTGTAGACCCTTTAAGACTCGACTATACGACAAAAAAAATCCGTTAGAATCCCCATGTTTTGAACGCATGCCATGTTAACGTATATAAAGCAACTTAATACGTCCTTCCACCGTGGCGTGCCATTCCAATTTCAAAATAAATAACAAAAACAATGATAACATTGTAAGAGAGAAGATATTAATTAACATTGATCATATTTAACATGTGGGCATCGTGAAAGTCGAGCTAATAATCAAGCAGAACAGCAAGGCGGGTTACTGGATGCAACAAGGCTGTGAAGAGCAATGCAAATTTGTTCCATCGGACCAACGGGCCCGCCGGTGGTTTTAAAATAACGTTGTATAACTCTGTAAAGGATCAATTTGCTTTGACAAACGGAACTTTACAATGATCGTGCTTTCTGCCTCCCGAATCAGCTTGTGTAAAAAATTTTAATCCAGTATTTATCAGGCGAACGAATGCTCATTTGATTTGATGACAAATTCAGTTTGCTGGTTGCGTTATCAATGAGGGGCAGCTACGACACAGATGAACTTTTAACTGAAACTGAAAGAGTCAATCAAAAGACAGAAAAAAAAAAACTTTAAATTTCCAGCTGTTTTCAATTTTTAAAAAAATGACCATTTATTATGATTGAAAGATTAAAGATGATAGTTTCCATTTATGGACATTTCAAATTTTTGTTTTTCCCACGATGGCACATCTCAAAAGCCAACGCAATATGACGGAACACCCCCTGATATTTGCATGAAATTTGTGTGTGAAAAACGGATATTTTGAACTTTCGACAGCGAACAGTGCGTCACGTATTGTGTGACGTCAATTTGTCGCTGACGGCCGAGCAAACAGGACAGCAGTTGGGTTGAAATACAGAAGACTTTGACATAGTTCTCCAATCGTTTTATTATGATGAATGTACACAACGTTTCGACAGGCAACGCGAACCCCCCCAAAAAAAAAACGATTCTGTGTGTGCAACTGTCTTCATCTGATCTATAGATTACTTGTCCAATCTAAGATGAGTAATCTACAAGCCTGATGGATGAGTAATCTATAAAGGTGGTCCAGTATGAGCAATGTATAGGCCAAGTCCAGGATGAGTAATCCATAAACCCAGTTCGGCATGAGTGATGTATCGGCCTGATGAAGGCAGTTGCACATACAAATCGCTTTTTGGTTTGTGTCGGCTGTCGAAACGTTGCATTTATAAATCTTAATTTATAAAAAAGGTTGAAGAACTATGTCATCGAGGTGTGTGTGTGTATTATAACAAAAATATAACTCAGACAACACAAGAATACATATGAAAGAGTCGTCCACAATTTTCCCAGAGTGTTATTGGCTGGCAATGATTGGCAGACATCAGGAAAACGACGTTTTGCAATCACAATAAAGCAATAATGCAGCAAAATAAATACAATGTGGAGCAGATGTGAAGTTCATAAATTGCAACAAAGATGTATGAGGATAGATTTATAGTTACTTGTAATTTGTGGAACTACGGTACTGCATTCGTTAAGTACCATGGTAGAGACCTTAAAAGACCCTCCCCCCCCCCAAAAAAAATGGTAAAATTCAAAATGGTTTTGCTCATCAGGAATGATTAGGAAGATGGAGATGCATGCTGATGGATTGAGCTGTGACGGCACTCCAAGTCCATGAACGGAATAACCAAACCATTGAGAAACCTTTGCATTACTCCCAAAGCATGGCATACATTGTGGGCCATGGAATTACCAAACATGAGCAACACAAAAGGACATCTCAGCTGTCATTGGTGGAGGAAATTCCAGAACTGCATTTGGCACAGCATGAAATGTTTGGAGCAACAGGCAATGGACAGAGTTGAATACTATTCAGCAGAATGCCAGAATACTGTTCAACCAATTTCAGACAAAGGATATTTTGTGAATGGAAGAATATAATTAAGTCGAATGCACAAAAACAGGTAAAATGATGTTTCTCTTGTCAAATTGCACTTGAAGGGACAGAACCACTGAATGCTGTTCACCTGAATGAGATTTTTAAAATTAAAAAAATTTTAAATCCCAGTTTGCAATGCGTGTTCGAGTTCCATCAATCGTCCTTTTTTTTCCAACTTCAGTTGCCAATTCACCCCTCCTCCTTAAATCTACCTCCTCCTAACCTCTCACCTGTTATCTCTTCTCATTACCCCTCCCATATTGGCTCTCATCCTACCTCCGCTCTTGGTACCTCTTCACTGCCTTCTGCTTCAGTATCAGCTCCTCCTCTGTTGTCCCAAAGTGTGTGTGGTGTGCTAACATCTGTGGGCTCCATTCTAACCTAACAGATATCTCGCTCTCTAAATCAGTACAGTCCTCATCACCACAAACATGCTCCTTCCTCCCTCTCATCTCACCTCGACCTCTTCCCTACCCCTCAATCTTGTACCTCCCTCTGCCCGCTCCCTTCTTCACCATACCTCCACCAAGTCTCATCCCTCCACTCTCCCCACCTCTCCCATCACCCTCCTGCACCTTCGCCGTGCCTGCGCTCATCGTCTCCCCTCCCTCTCAAAGCTTCTCTCTCAACCCTCCCTCACAAAGCAACCTTCACACTCTTCCCCCTCCAAGCTCCCTTCTCACCTTTCTCAAAAACTTCCCCCTTGCCCTTCTCCATCAACTCTCCCCCCTCACCCTTCTCCCTCTACTCTCCCCTCTCACCTTTCTCCCTCCAATCTTCCTCCTCACTCCCCCTTCACAAATTTGCTTCCCCTGACATCCACAAAGCTGCCTCCTTCCCCCACCCTCTCTCTTCCATCTCATCACTCCACCTCCTCCAATCTTCAACTGCCCTCTGCCTCCTCTCTTATTACTCCCCACAGTACCTCAACCCATCACCACCGATCACCCATCACCGAGCCTTTTCTCCTCTTCATCCAACCCTCTCGCCAAGCTCTTCTGGATCTGATTTTGACCAATTTCCTTGAAAATATCTGCTGTTCTTCCTTCACTCCAATCGGTTCATCTGACCACATGCTTGTCAAAGTAGACATCCCTTTGGCTGTTATTGGAGAACCACCTCAGCGCCGCCAAGTCTGGCATTTCATTCAGGCCGACTAGCAGGGTCTCCAATCAGCCATCGAACGTCTGGACTGGTCTCCCATCTCGACTTCCTCCAACATCAACTCAACTCGCCCTGGGAAGTCTTCCAAGAAACTTGCTCTCCCTCATGCACGGATTTATCCCATCTCGTCTTCAGTTGTCTGACCCTTCCTCTCCCGCCCTTGGATCACTGAAGCTTGTGGCAAGGCAGTTGTCCTGAAACAACTTACTTTCACCTCATGGAAGGCTAATCCAACTGAAGTTCCTCAGTTCCTTCCACAATGCTTGGAACAAGAGTGTGTCTACCCTCAGGAGAGACAGAAAACAACATCCTTCTCATCTCAAGTCTGAACTCTCAAACCTGTCTCCCTCCTCCAAATCCTGGTAGCATCTAGTTACCTTCTCCATCGAAGATGAAGGAGGTTATGTTTTCACCCCTTTCTGTCTGTCTGTCTGTCTGTCTGTCTGTGTTTGTCTATGTACAGGATATCTCAAAAAGTTGTGGACAGCTTCGGTGTGTGACGAGGACGATCTGATTAGGTTTTGGTGAAGATCCAGATCCAGATCCGATGACTCCATTTTTTTTTTAAGTGATTCTTCACCATTGAGAGATAGGGCTAAAAATTATATATAGCATATCTCAAAAAGTTGTGCACGGATTCGGACAAAACTTGGTGGACAGATTGGGTGTGTCACAATGACGAATTGATTCGATTTTGGTGAAAATCCGGATCTGAATACGAAAATTATTAATTTTTTAAGTGATTCTTCACCGTTGAGAGAGGGGGCCAAAAACGATATTGTGCTGTATAGCATGATATTTCAAAAATGTATTGGGCACGATATGTTCTCGTAGATCAGGCATTATGTGGCGGAGGTATGCGCTCTACCGTATGCCCTACTCGTTAAGTCTGTTTCTGGTTCATGCTCCCCCTCCATCCTCTCCCTTACCTCAAATGACAGCACAGCTGACTGCACGTGAAAAGGCTGAATGCCAAAACTCCGTGTTTGCTTCTAAATCTTGTGTCCCAAACCCATCGCTTTCTGTACCCACCGTACCCAGTCACACACAGCTGTCCCTGGACCCTGTGTCCTTTTCTCCTGACAAGGTGGAGAGTTTGCTGTCAAACCTCGACTCAGATTCTGCAACTGGTCCAGACGGCATCAGCCCACGTGTCCGAAAAACCCGCTCCTCTGCCCTTGCTCACCTTCTGTCTGTTCTATTCACCCTCTCATTTGCTCAAGGTCATCTGACATCAACTTGGAAATCAGCAAACGTTACCGCTCTGCATAAAAAAGGTGCAGAAACAGATCATTGCAACTACAGATCAATTAGCCTTCTACCAATCATCAGCAAGGTCATGGAATCCACCATCACTTCACACATTAAATCCTTCCTCTTCTCCAAAGGCTTGATTTCCGATCGTCAATTTGGATTCAGATGAGGTCACTCTACCCTGGATATGCTGCTTCTGCTCTCCCAACAATGGATGGAGATCCTCAATGCCAGACATGAAATGAGAGCCATCTCCCTAAACATATTGCGTGCCTTCAATACGGTCTGGAATCTTACCCTGGTCACCAAACTCTTCCTATGGTATGCAAGGCCATCTCCACTCATGGCTCACAGACTTCCTCTCCTGTTGCAGCCAATGTGTGGCCCTTAATGGAGTTCTCTCATCCCCTCTTCCTGTCCAGGCTGGAGTTCCTCAAGGCAGTGTTCTGGGCCCTGCTCTTTTTCTGGTTTTCATCAATGATCTCTCCGACTCTCTAGAACCGAGGTCGGCAACCTGCGGCCCACGGGCCAAATGCGGCCCGCGAGCTCCTCCTGTGCGGCCCGCGGCACCTTGTCCGGGTTTCCATTAGGTGCGGCCCGCGAAACATTTTTCTGAACCGACGGCAAATTTAACATATGTGGACATATGATTCTTCCACATATATCACAGTCTCTGTACGTCACAATAAATTATTTTCGCTTCTCGTCCACTTAACTTGGTCTTAAATATTTTTTCGTTGTTGTTTCAGATGGCTGAAGGTCTTAAGGTTCAATTTACAATTACATTTATTATCATTGATTTTAGGTGTGTTTGTTATTTTTTCGGGTTGGGAGGGGGGTGCGGCCCGCGAGGTGGCCCGAACGTGGCCCGCGGCCTGGTTTAGTTTGCCGACGCCTGCTCTAAAACATCTTCATCTCTATGCTGATGACTCCACTCTCTGCCGTACCATCTGTCATCCCTCAGGTCGGCACGCAACAGCTTCTTCACTCTCTGCATATCTGGATAAAATCACAAGATGGTCCAACTCGTGGAACATGTCTTTCAACCCTGACAAAACTCACAATCTCACAATGTCTCTCCGAAAGGACTGTCTGGAACCCCTCCCCCTCCCAATCAACTTTCTCAACAATCCTCTTGAATATTTCCTTTCATTCAAACTTCTGGGTATCACTATCTGCCATGATCTTTCCTGGAAAAGCCACATTTCCAAGCTGGCCTGCAAATCCAGTTGCCGACTGGGCATCATCCATCAGGCAAAGTCCTTCCTTGGCACACCTGAGAAACTGACCACATACAAAGCTTTTGTCCACAGCCTGGAGTACTGCTCTGCCCTGTAGGCTGGTGCTCCTGCCTCACCTTTCTCGGCTTCACGCTGTGGAAACCAAGGCATTTAGGATCATTGCTATCTTCCATGATGAGGCTGAGTCTTTGGGTTTTGGGTCTCTCACTCTCTCACCACAGGCAGGTCTTCGACTGTCTCCTCTCCGGTCGCAACCCCCCCCCCTCCCTGCTCTCTCTGAGATATGTCACCCCCATATTTCCGCAGGGTGCTCAAGGTCTGCCAGCAAACCCCTTCTGGTAAAGCTACCAAAATCACGAA
This sequence comes from Eptatretus burgeri, assembly GCF_056783735.1. NCBI lineage: Eukaryota > Metazoa > Chordata > Myxini > Myxiniformes > Myxinidae > Eptatretus > Eptatretus burgeri. The sequence continues at coordinate 37,422,768 of NC_140962.1, forward strand.
TCACTGCTCACCTTCACTCTTTCATTCTTCGTTTTTTCCCCACTTTTGGAACAAACTCCCACACTCTCTTCAATCCCACTCTTCCCTCCAGGTCTTCAAAATAGGTGTTCACCACCATCTCTTATCTTCCCCCATTCATAACCATGATCTTTTCTACCCCTGATAATCCAGCCCAAACCCATCTCTTTCAAATTCCCTGCTTTCCTTCCTGAAAGTCCCTGTGGTATCCATCTTTTTAACCCTGTGTACCCTACCCCATCCCTCTCCCTTCCACAGATCTCCTCATGTCTCTGTTCCCCTTTGTTTTTCCTTCACTCTCCCACCCCTTTTGTCTCCTGCTGCCCGCGTTGTGTGTTTCTGTGTGTTCGCTCTCATACGAGCCTCGACAGCGTCTACAAGAAAAGAATAATAAAAAAAGTGTTCCTCATAAGACTTGTACAAATCAAAGATTGGGAATCACACATATGATACTCCTACATGGCTTCACATACCCACTCCCCTTTGCACCCCACTCCCACACTTCCATAAAAACCATGAAAACAATAGTCTGAAAACCACGTATGCCTCTTGTGTCAGTTAAAATGTGAAATCACACGACTCATGCATACAGTGCCTTCAGAAAGTATACACACCCATTGACTTTTTCACATTTTGTTGTGTGAATTTACCTGTGCATGAGACATTGTTGCCTGAATATAAAATGGATTAGACTGAGTTGTTTTTTTTTTTATCACCAATCTACAAAAAACTACTCATTAATGACAAAGTGAAAACATAAGTTGAAAAAGTTATTTTAGATTTTAATGAATTTATTAAAAACGAAAAGCTGAAATGATTGGCAGAAATCAGCTGAAACGATTCTGTACATGGACTTCTTTGTCGAAGCGCCTTTGGCGGCGATTGTAGCTTCAAGTCTTCTTGGGTGTGTCTGTATCAGCTTTACACATCTACATTTGGGGACTTTCTCCCATTCTTCATTGCAGATTTGCTCAAGCTCTGTCACGTTGTATGGAGAGCGCCAGTGAACAGCAATTTTCAAGTCTTTCCACAGATTCTCAATGGGATTCAAGTCTGGGCTTTGTCTGGGCCACTCAAGGACTTTCACGTTCTTGTCCTGATGCCATTCCAGTGTTGCTCTGGCTGTATGCTTCGACTCATTGTCCTGTTGGAATGTCAATCTTTGCCGCAGTGTAAGGTCTTTTGCACTCTGAAGCAGGTTCTCCTCAAGGATTTGCCTGTATTTAGCTCCATTCATTGTTCCATCTATCTTTACAAGTCTCCCAGTCCCTGCCATTGAAATGCATCCCCATTGTATGATGCTGCCACCACCGTGCTTCATGGTAGGGATGGTGTTAGGGATGGCTGGCATGGTAGGGATGGCTCGGTTTCCGCCACACAGAGCGCTTTGCATTCTGGCAAAAGAGTTAAATTTTTATCTCATAAGATAACATAATTTTATGCCTCATGCTTTCAGCGTCTTTCGCGTGACTTTTTGCAAACACTTGGTGTGCCGCCACGTGCCTTTTTCTCAGGAGTGGTTTCCACTCTCCTATAAAGTAACACTCTGCACTCTCCCATAAAGCCGAGATGTGTGAAGTGCTGCAGAAACTGTTGTCCTTCCAGCAAGTTCTCCCATCTCAGCCAAGGAACCCTGTAGTTCTGTCAGAGTGGTCAATGGGTTCTTGGCCACCTCCCTGACCAAGGTCCTTCTTTCCCAATTGCTCAGTTTGGTCGGACGGCTATATATATATATATATATATATATATATATATATATATATATATATATATATATATATATATATATATATATATATATATATATATATATATATATATATATATATATATATATATAATATATATATATATATACATTACACACACACACACACACACACGAGTGGGTATGTTTACACGTGTAAGCAATAACGAACTGTGCTTCCCCCATTGTCTCGAGACACTTAACTGCATTTGTTTCTTTCATTTGTTGATATTTTCATTTACAGATGCTTTCTATGATTTTTCCTGGTGTATTAGCTTTGATGTCCATCACCATCCAAAATTACCTTCCTCCCCATTGTCTCTGGTTGCTCACCTGTATTTATTATTTTAATTTCTTTATATTTTCAATTATGAATGCTTTCCAATGGTTCTGTGATTATTTTTTTTTCTGGTGTATCTGTGGCGTATTGGCATACGCGTGCAAAGCACAATGCGGGGAGGGTTGTGGGGGCGTGGAGGAGTGGTGATGGTAGTCACGTGTCTGCAATGCATATAGCTGTTCGCGCCGGCTAGGGACTTGTAGCACCAGTAGCGTCAGTAGCAGCATGTGATATCATTAGTAGGGTCTTGTAGGTCGTGTGCCTGTAGAGTGCATCGGGTGCGTAATAAAGCGGAGCTACGGGCATCCAACGCCCACCCTCTTGCTCGAGGCAATAAAGCGGAGTTGTGTTACCCTCCGGCTCGTGTCTGCCTGTTCGCACCTCTGCCACGACACTACACTTGGCGACGAGGCTGTTTCGGATCGACGCGTGCAGAGTGCCTGTTTACCTCAGCATTGACTTTGAGTCGTTGCCGGGACAATTAGATTGTCGGGCGCACGGAGCGCCGGGAGAATCAGCGCAGCTCGCGCAGCACGAGTTCGATCACCTGGCGCGGAGCCCAGGGAAACGCATCGCGAGTTTCGCCGCACGGGTGAAGCATCTCGCCGGCGCCTGCCGACTCACGTCGAGTGAACAGCGGGCCGGGCTCGGAGATCGTTATATTTCTGGTTTGCTCGAGTCGGAAATGGTTTTTGCAATGTCACGGCTAAATGACGAGGACATTACATTCAACTCAGAAGCAGCGTCTGCCATCGTACAGACTCTGAGGGATGTCCGGAGCCTCGATGGCCAGAGCACGACAGGTGATCCGGAGGTCCGCGCGGTGTACCAAGCGCCCACGGCCGCACGCACAGTCTTCGGTGCGGGTCATGACCGAACGTTGCAGCGCGGTCAGTCGGACGGTGGTCTGAACACTCAGGGACATCTACGGTCTGTGTGCCGAGTGTCATTGGCCATCATAACTGTCATGGATGGCGGTGTGCGAAGCGACCCCTATGTCTCGGGTCGAGACCTACTGCCGGTACGGTGTTTTGTGCATGACGTACACTTTTACGCCCCGGGTCGAGTCCTGCAGCCTGGGCAAGGTTCTGTGGATGGAACGCCGAGCGTGTTTCATGCTGACACCGGAGCGACGGTGTCGATCATAAGCGAGCGCACCGCTCGTGCACTCCCCGGTCTACGCCTTTTCAGGGCTACCCTCGCATTGCACACGCATACCGGTGAAGCGCTACCAGCGGTTGGCAGGGCACACGTCTTGGTCGCCCATCAAGGTCAGCGGGTCATGCTCTCGCTGTTCGTGGTGCGAGGGGAGGGGCTCGTCCTTTTGGGTCGGAGCTGGTTGGCCCGCATTCAACTAGACGGGATGGCGCCAGCCAGTGGCCTTGGACGTCCCGTGCCGAGCCGATTAGAGTATCGGGGGGAGGAGGTTCCTGTTTCGGAGTTCGTACCTCCAGGTGCACCTGTGTCTCCTTCGGGCCCCGTACCTCCGTTTGGGCCGGGCCTCCCTCGAGACCCGAGGGCGAGGTCCCGGCGGCAGGGGCCGCGGCGATACAACATGGGTTACGTTCATTGCTTCCTGCGACTACGATATACGGTTCCGGAGCAACGGGGAGCATGCCAGCTGCGACGGGCTCTCGCGCTTGCGTTGCGCTCATGATACAGTGCACGCCCGTGTCGTTCAGGCGATTTCAACGGGGGATTGGAGCGAGCCGGTCGCATTCAAGAAGTTCGCGGAACGCGACCATCGACGGTGTCCTCTTCGACGTTCAGATGGGGACCTGCATGCAAGTCGCCTCAACGTCGTGACAACCAAGAGGCTTGCGCGCAGCATGGTTCATAAATTGTTAATTGTTGCGTGTTTGATTCTCGTGGCACGAGTGATTAAGCATGGCGTCATGAAAGCAAATACCGACAGTCCGCGTGTTAGCATAATGTGTTTGATTGGGATCAATGCTTTCTATGATGTGAAGAACTTGCGGACAGTCGTTGCGAATAAAGAGATTTTCCAGATCTCGGTCTTCGATGACAGTCCGTAGTTCGCTGCACTCTCATGTGTTAGGATTATACTGTGGGAACGCGCTGTACGTAAAGAGAAGTTTGCCTCTGCGCAGACGATGTTTTTGCTGTTGTATGACCCTGATATGTATCCAGTCAACGCTGTTCGTCTGTATGGACGTGCGTTGAAGTCTCGGCTGGAGTTGCTGCGACCTAAGGGGTCGGTGGCAGGGGCGATGTTGCGCCCGGCGCTGCTGCGCGGGTTTGGTGTGGGACGGCTGGTAATAGAGCTGGCTAATTGCCTGGTTCGAGTCTGTGGCGGGGAGCCAGAGCCGGTTCGCTGTTCAGCGTCACCCCCACCCCTGATATCGCCAAGGTCAGCCGCGCTGGCGCCTGCCAGGCTTGCAGACTTGGGGTGTTTACCTGATTCGGCCCTGTCTGAGGGAGGTGTGCCAACTTGTCGACCGGGGGCATTTGATGGTGCCGGGGGAGGTTCGCGTAGGGTGTCACCTCGACCTCGCCGGGAGGCGTGTAAGCATGGGCTGCCTGGGGGCACTTCTACAGTCTACTGCATTTGGAGTGCAACTCACTCGCACCGTGCGGATGAAGCTGTTCCCATTGTCCCATCCCAGTACATGAACCGTACTTCCCCATTGTCTTGGGTCGCTCAACGGCATTTGTTTTTTTCATTTATTTATTTTCAGTTATTTATATTTTCATTTGCTGATGCTCTCCAATGGTTCTGTGATTTTTCCCAGTGTGTCGGCTTTGATGTCTGTCGGCACGCATAATTTCAGCTTTCTATGTCACCTGGAAGGTACCAAACATTAATATCAGTCAGTGAGTGGTTAAATGAACTTCATGCAGTACTTGTGGGGTATGCTTACACATTGTAAGCAATAAGGGACCGTGCTTCCCCATTGTCTCGGGTCACTCACCTGCATTAATTTTTTTCCACTTATCTTTTTCATTCATTTATTTTCATTGATTTATAGATGCTTTCCAATGGTTCTTTGTTTTTTTTCCAGTGCATTAACTTCAATGTCCGTCAGCACGTGAAATTTCAGTTTTCCATGTCACCGAGAAGGTACCAGACTTTAATATCAGTCAGTGAGTGAGTAAGAGAGCGAGTCAGTGAGTGGTTAAAATGGGCCATATATTACAGAGTATATTGGATATACTGGTTTGGATTGGCTCACTGCGCTCGCCTTATACATCGCTACGGAGTTTTGTCTTAACTGAGGATAATAACTGGACGTGAGTTGCTGTGTTGTCATAAGTATATAATGAAATTAAAAACACCTCACCTCCACATAAAAACACCTCACCGCCACATTATTAAAAACACTTCACCTCCCCGTTATAAGAACACCTCACTCCCACATTATAAGAACACATCACCTCCACGTTATTAAAAACACCTCACCTCCATGTTATGAAAAACACCTCACTACCACGATATTAAAAACACCTCACTGCCATGGTATTAAAAACATCTCATCTCCACATTATGAAAAACACCTCACCACCACGTTATTAAAAACACCTCACCTCCATGTTATGAAAAACACCTCACGAACACGATATTAAAAACACCTCACTGCCATGGTATTAAAAACATCTCATCTCCACATTATGAAAAACACCTCACCACCATGTTATTAAAAACACCTCAACTCCACGTTATTAAAAACACCTCACTGACATGTTATTAAAAACACCTCAATGACACGTTATTAAAAACACCTCACTGACGCGTTATGAAAAACACCTCACTGACACGTTATTAAAAACACCTCACTGACACGTTATTAAAAACACCTCACTGCCATGGTATTAAAAACATCTCATCTCCACATTATGAAAAACACCTCACCACCATGTTATTAAAAACACCTCATCTCCACGTTATTAAAAACACCTCACTGACACGTTATTAAAAACACCTCACTGACATGTTATTAAAAACACCTCAATGACACGTTATTAAAAACACCTCACTGACGCGTTATTAAAAACACCTCACTGACGCGTTATTAAAAACACCTCACTGACACGTTATTAAAAACACCTCACTGACACGTTATTAAAAACACCTCACTGACATGTTATTAAAAACACCTCAATGACACGTTATTAAAAACACCTCACTGACACGTTATTAAAAACACCCCACTGACATGTTATTAAAAACACCTCAACTCCACGTTATTAAAAACACCTCACTGACACGTTATTAAAAACACCTCACTGACACATTATTAAAAACACCTCAATGACGCGTTATTAAAAACACCTCACTGACGCGTTATTAAAAACACCTCACTGACGCGTTATTAAAAACACCTCACTGACACGTTATTAAAAACACCTCACTGACGCGTTATTAAAAACACCTCACTGACGCGTTATTAAAAACACCTCACTGATGCGTTATTAAAAACACCTCACTGACGCGTTATTAAAAACACCTCACTGACGCGTTATTAAAAACACCTCACTGACACGTTATTAAAAACACCTCACTGACGCGTTATTAAAAACACCTCACTGACACGTTATTAAAAACACCTCACTGACGCGTTATTAAAAATACCTCACTGACGCGTTATTAAAAATACCTCACTGACGCGTTATTAAAAACACCTCACTGACGTGTTATTAAAAACACCTCACTGACACGTTATTAAAAACACCTCACTGACATGTTATTAAAAACACCTCATCTCCACGTTATTAAAAACACCTCACCACCACATTATTAAAAACACCTCACCACCACATTATTAAAAACACCTCATCTCCACGTTATTAAAAACACCTCACCACCACATTATTAAAAACACCTCATCTCCACATTGTTAAAAACACCTCATCTCCACGTTATTAAAAACACCTCATCTCCACGTTATTAAAAACACCTCATCTCCACGTTATTAAAAACACCTCATCTCCACGTTATTAAAAACACCTCATCTCCACGTTATTAAAAACACCTCATCTCCACGTTATTAAAAACACCTCATCTCCACGTTATTAAAAACACCTCATCTCCACGTTATTAAAAACACCTCATCTCCACATTGTTAAAAACACCTCATCTCCACGTTATTAAAAACACCTCACCACCACATTGTTAAAAACACCTCACCATCACGTTATTACAAACGCCTCACTGTGACTTAACCGCTATGTTATTGAGAACACCTCACTGACATGTCATTCAAAACAAATGCCGCTATGTGATTCAAAACACCTCACCACACATCACTCAAGAGACAGGCTTGTTTTCACTGAGCATAAGTATGCGAGTTTCCACGTTGTCATGATTTACACCAATCAGAATTCAAACATTTATTTTCAAAATTAATTTGTAATATTCGTGATATTACATTTTCATAACCAATTGAAGATTTAAATTTAAAAAAGAAAATTGTTTTTTTATTTCAAAAAAATACACTTCGGACCTTGACAAGGGAGGGATAGGTGCATCCCTGAAATTTGGGACAATTTCACAAAAGTTTGAGGGAGTAGTTTAGTGACAACACAGGACAACACAGACACTACACAAATATACTGGGTGGGGAAGAGAAACGGGAGATTAAAAAAAACAATTTTCTGGGTCCCGGTATAGTGGGAAATCTACATGTCACCCTACTACATCACCCTGTTTTATATCACCTGATTACATCACCCTGCATCCTCTTGTCCACATCATGCCATTTACATCATACCATCAAAATACTTCTGGAATTTCTTTGGAGATGCTTTGCTGTTTCATGGGAAACATGCGTGGAAGATTAGAGGAATGCCTGTGCAGAGATGGAGGTGGTCAACTCGAGGATGTTATCTTCAAGAAATTAATGGCATGCAATGTACCTTAAGATGGCTTCTTTGTAATTTGGCAAATACAAAATTTTCATTTAATTACCGAGTTTTTTTTAAATCGCCCATTTCTCTGCCCCACCCTGTAATATACAGTATACATGTATATATTGTACATAGTGGAAGTTATACACAATGAGATAATTTAAGTTTTAAAAAAATCATTAATTGCTGCTTACTCCAAGATGAAGCTGCTGCAAGTGTCTGAGGCAGCCAAAGACAGGTAGGAGGCGTTCTATCCCACAGCCTCGAAGCTCTAGCTCTACCAGACCAGCCATGCGTCGAAGTGGGGAAAGGGTAGCAAGACGAGGTGTGCAGGCAGCCCGTACTGCCAGCCTCCGCAGTCTTGCAGCTGCTTCTATTGGAAGAGGTGGAAGACGAAGACTGGGACCCTCAAGTATGAGGATGAGCGAAGAGAGTGCACGCAAACCCCCGAGAGAAGCAACAACATCCCGACTGTCATCATCAGGTCCTAGTGGTCCACGGAGTTCCAATTCTCGAAGGCTGAGGAGTGCAGGAAGCCAGGCAGGCATGTCAGCTGTATCAGAGAAATGAACACGCAGGATCTAGGGAGGGATTGGTGCAAATGAAGTTCATTAACAAATGAGTTTCAATACCCTTGTAAAAATGTTTTTATACTTTTTTTTTTTATACTGCTCCACTTTCATACTGCTTCAAGGTATTTTGGAAAGTAAACTTTCAAGAACAAATTGTGAAATTCTAAAGTGCATTTGATTCGGAATGAAAACATTTTCATCTTAAATAACATCGTGCAGGTTCTGCTGCTATTCAAAAAACCTGAAGCTGAGAAGCGAGAAAGTCGAGTGCCTCTGGGTGTGGGCGCACGGGTGAATTGAAGAGGCCAAGTTCTTTTAGGCTGCTCAGCTGGGATAGCCACGCTGGTAGAAGCACATCATGCATGTCCTCCAGCTATATGAAAGGGCAAAACCAAGTTTCCCCATTTATCATTTTGTGATATCATTAGGCAAGAACATGCAAAAACAACAAAGCTTAAAACTGTAATTTGGAAACAATAGAGACAAACATCTGTGGAGGCCATTATTGCAGACCATCATCATCATCATCAATGTACCATATTCTTTACAGAACATTGGTGCTGCCATAGCAACTCTTGTGCTGGGTGTCTCTTGGCAAGGCTTTTGTTGGATGGTTTGCCATTGCATGAATTTGGCCAGGATGCAGTCAAGAATCTAATGATCTCAACATTTTTGTAATTTCCCACGGTGAGGCTGAGGCACGAGGCCTGTTGCTCTTACATCACAGGCAAGTCTGTGACCTTTGTTTTTTTTTACCCCCTCTCCTTTGGTTTAGCTCACTCACTCAACCCTTCGACCCTCACAACAACTCCAGGATGCACACGTTATTCCAAAATCCAGACTAATTGTCCACCATTCAAATAACCGTCCTCTCTGACATGCAGCATCTCCTGGTGACACTGCACCAAGATAGCAGTTTGTAGTTGATTCCACTCTGGTAAAGATCAAATGCAGACTTAACTTGACGACTATATCTCTAACTGACATGAAGCAGAGCTTCTCGGCCTTGTCATTTGGCTTGAGATAACTTCATCTCTCTGACTCTGAAAAAAAATCCTCTTTATCGATTTGCCGATGATCCAACCTCTGCTGTGACATCCCTCATCCTCTTCAGACCTTGACAAAATCACAAGATGCTGAAACACTTGGAATACATCTTTCAATCCTGACAAATTTCACACTCTCATGATCTCTCACCAAAAGGACCATATGGCAACACTCCCCCTCCCACCCCCCCTGACCCCCCATCTACTTTCTTAATAATCCTCTTGAGGAAGTTCAGTCATTCAAGCACCTGGATCTCACTATCAGCCATGATCTTTCTTGGGCAAATAAAATTTCAAAAGTTGACTTACAAACTACACCCAACAGTAGGGAAAGAATACTGGTTCTGGCTCACTTTTCCCCATGTAAATGAATGGGGGATTTTCAGCCATGAAATTTTTCTTTTTTTTCCCCTGAAAAAATAAATCCCCTTTTTAGCCCAAGGTATATTTATTTGTCTCCCCTTTTAACCTGGAGCCTGGTGTTGGCTTAGTGGTTAGGGTGGCGGCTTGGGATCCCAGGGTCCTGAGTTCAAATCCCGTTGGCTGCTGAATTAACACCAGGGGGTTGACTCAGCCTGCCATCCTTCCGAGGTCGGCGAAATGAGTGCCAGTGTACTGGTCCCGGTGTATGCCCCGGTTAGAATAGGTGTACCATATCCCTGTGTGTCGTAAGAGGCGACCAGGGTTGGTGTCAGGAAGGGCATCCGGCCATAAAACATTGCCTCAAGAAAAAGCCAAACCCCTGCACAGCAGGGAAAAATGGCTGTAAAAACGGTCATTTTTTTATTTCCCCTTTTAACCTAGGGGCTCTCTATTCAAATAACCCATACAACAAGATAAAGATTTGTTAAAGGTGATTCGAAAGAAATATCTGAAACGTCTAAGCCTCGGGGCACTCTTTATCAAATAACCAATGCATATTGTTTAGCTCACTCATTGAACCAAAAAACATTTGTTCATTCTCAAATTCCTTCAATAGTTTAATTTTCTTTGCACAATAATCCCCATCTAAAATATTGAAAAACAAAACATTTGAATCTTTATATTTTTTAAGATACCCCTTTTGTGCCATTACGAAATGATAAACTTCTCTTAATGATCTCATCTGGCCACCGCCCGAGTTGCAAATCATTTTTGTACATAAACCATGCCAGAAAAAAAGTTTTGTTTCAAATGTTTTCAGTTCATGCCGTGAAAATGAGGAAGTGTTTTTTGACACGGCCGTGCTGTGTGAATGAGGAAGTGGTTTTGGACTGTCATGCTGTGAAAAAATAGGAACTATTCTGTGAGACAAGGTCTCGTGTTTATATTTTATCTCAGAACACGAACTGAAAACATTTGAATCAAAACTTTTATGGCGTGGTTTATGTCCAAAAACGATTTGCAACTCGGGCGGTGGCCAGATGAGATCATTAAGAGAAGCTTGTCATTTCCTGTGCCCACACCCAATGATTAAGCAATCTCCTCATCGTTGCTTTATAAGCGGTTCGCCAGACAAAGTTTCTGCCAGACGGGATTTTCATTTTTACAACTGAGGCATGGACGATATTTCTTCCGATGAAGCCAACAGCCCACTACAGAGTTGGTAAGTTTGTGTATGCTTTTCTCTTTGAACGATGAAGCAAATGATTATTAATTAAATCATGATAATTCTGATATATATATATTTTTTCCCTGACAGGGCATTGGAAGAAATTGAGTTCACATATCACGACGTGGTTCATGAAATTAATACTCTTATTGAAGAGATCAATGATTTTAGAAGAGAATTGAAAGACATTTTCAATGAGTGGCATGAAGTCTTATCACGTCCTCTCATCTCGAAGGAATTAAACCAATGGTGAGACACGTGTGTGTGTGCCTCTCTCTCTGTCTGTCTTTCTACCTACCTCTCTCTGCTCTTATTGAAGAGGCCAATGATTTATAATGACTGGTCTCTGATCTCGAATGAATTAAACCAATGGTGAGGCACGTGTGTGTGTGTCTATGTGTGTGTGTATGTGTGTGTGTGTGCGTGTGTGTGTGTGTGTGTGTTGCTTTCCCTGTCTGTCTCTTCATCTATACCCTTGACTTATTTTTTTTTTTTTTTTCAGCACTATCGCACAACATCAGCTGTTGAAGCAATCTTGTACAACACATGATTTTCTGGAGGTAAATATTTCTGAATTATTATTAATATCACTCGTACAACACATGATTTTCTGGAGGTAAATATTTCTGAATTATTATTAATATCACTCTCTCTTTAGAATGTCGCCTTATGTTGGTTGCATCATTAGTTTGGACGTGGTTTTGTCAGTACACTGGAATTCATTTTATTGACCTTGAAAGGATGACAGGCTCCTGGTGTGTTAATTCAGTGGTCAACGAGGCTTATTCATATTACCATGTAATTATCTTTATAGAACCTAATTATTATCCACTTTTTGTTTCAAAACAGAATATGGTGTCTGAGTTTCGAAATCACAAGGCATCTGAAGAAGATTGCTGGGAAAGATTGTACATTCTCGCAAATGAATATTTAATATTTTCAATATTAATAAATTATATTTGTTTTGTTTACAATTACTTGATTCTGAATTACAAGAAAAGAATAAAAGAGATGTAAAGGGGGGGTTGGGGGGAGGGGGGTAGGTGCGCTCCCCCAATGACCCATCACCCCTCATCCCATCCCTCCCCTCCCCATGTGTGTGTGTGGGGAAGGGTGGGGGTGGGATGAGGGAGGTGGTGGGTCAAAGGTGGGGGCGCACAGGGGGATGAGGGGGGTGGGGCTTGTGTGGGCGGGGCTTGTGTGGGCGGGGCTTTGGTGGGGGCTTGTGTGGGTGGGGTGTGTGTGGGAGGGGCTTGTGTGGGCGGGGTGTGTGTGTGGGTGGGGCTTGTGTGGGTGGGGCTTGTGTGGGTGGCGGTTTATGTGGGTGGAGCTTGTGTGGGAGGGGTTTATGTGTGTAGAGTTTTTGTGTGGAGCTTGTGTAGGCAGGGCTTATGTGGGAGGGGTTTATGTGGGCAGGGTTTATATGGGCAGGGGTTTATGTGGGTGGAGCTTGTGTGGGAGGGGTGAATGTGGATGAGGCTTCTGTGGATGAGGTTTGTGTGGATAAATGGATGGGTGGAGAGATGGGGGGATGGGTGGATGAGTGGAGCTTGTGTGGATGGGTGGATAATTTTTTAATTAAATAAACATGTTGTGTGTGTGTGGGGAACTAATTAACTAATCACTAATTATGTGAATATGATGAATATGGGTGGAGCTTGTGTGGGGTTTGTGTGTGTGAAGCTTGTGTGGAGGTTGTGTGGAGCTTGTGTGGGGTTTGTGTGGGGTTTGTGTGGGCGGGGCTTCGGTGGGAGGGGCGTGTGTGGGCGGAGTCAAAAAGGGGCGGAGTCAAAAATTTCAATTTATTGGAGCTTGTGGGAGGGTGTGTGGTGGGGTTTGTGTGGGGTTTGTGTGGGCGGGGCTTGTGTGGGCAGGGGCTTGTGTGGGTGGAGCCAAAAAGGGGCGGAGTCAAAAAATTTCAATTTATCTTTGTCTTTTGTAATTCCTGTGAATAAAATGAACCTAAAATCTCTTCCCCTTCCAAATCATATATCTTATAAGTCCAAGGAACCGTATCTATTACATCAACAATTTTAAAAAGCTCGTTGGTCCATCTTTTCGTATAACCTTTTTCAAAATGAGATTTCCACCGATATATTCTTACGATAACACCAACTTTGAACTTAGGTTTTCTGACATTAATCTCTTTTTCATATTTTAATTTTGTAAATGTTTCTGATGGTTTCATATTTGTTGCCGTGTGAATCGTGTCATTATACTTATCCACAATATCCTGAATAAAAGATGACCATTGTTGTGAACCGAGTTGTGTGAATTTTTTATATAGTCTCTCTTTTAAGGTACGATTAAAACGTTCAACAACAACTGCCTTCCCTTCATTAAAGGTACTGTATAATGTAATACTGTTATTTTTTAGAAAATTCATAAATGTCTTGTTATAAAACTCTCGACCCTCATCAGTCCACAATTTTTTAGGTTTTCTCTTACTTTTATTAAATATCTGTTGAAAAGCTAACATAAGAGTATTACCTGTTTTGTTTTTTAAAGGGACAACCCACACATATCTACTCCTCAAATCAATAACGGTTAAAGCATACTTGTACCCCTTATCATTATTGAGTTCAATCAAATCAGCAGACCAGATATAATCAACTTCCTTGGAATAAACTTTCCTTCTCTGAAACTTTGTGAATATTGGTTTATGTAATTCATCAGCTAATTGCTCTTCAGTCTTAATGGCATCATTAGAGCCTATAAGTTTTTTGAATTACCAAGTCCAAGTTTCAATTTAGCACTGATCATCTTCTTCACAATGAACCGATCAACTTTTTCTCTCAAGGTTGGATTTTGTATCAGAGACAAATTATACAACATTTCTCTATCGGCTTCATGCTTTTCTTGCAACGTTGTGGTATTCCCATAATCAATATCGTGTCTCATGCACACTTCATCAACTCTATTGATAGGCTTACTCCAGGATTTAGGATTGTCTGCCTCATCTAATCTTTTATCCAAGTTTGTGCCTGGGCCACAGAAAGAATACCCTGGAAGATGTAATTCCCCTGGTATTCCAGTAGTTGTAAATTTACTTCCTGATAAAAACTTTTGGATATCTCCTCCTAGTTTGTGTTGGGAGATAAATTGATTTTTTTTTGAACCACACACCGAACATTTTTTTTGTCAGGTCAGGTTCGATCTGTGACCTGCTACAGGTACCATGTAAACCTGTACTAACCTGTTCCATGGTCGGGTTGTCGGCGACTAAACCGTCTCCCCCACCAGGTTTTCTGGTGAGGAGGGTGTTTGGATATGGACACCCAGCAGGATTAAAAACAAAACCTGTCAAAGGGCGGAGGAGCTCCTTTTGAGCCAACGGCCATCCATATCTAGTGCCCAACTGTGTCTGCGGACGTCCTCCTGCAGTTGGGTTACTTCTTATTAGGAGGTTGGTGGCAGGATTTGCACTCCAGCCACCGTAAAACGCTTCATTCCGCAAAACGCAAAAACGCAAAAAAATCTGAAAACCCACTCCGTGGGAGTACCTCCTGTGCAGCTTCCCTTCGCAGGGCAGCTCACCGGATGATGGGATTGGGGCAAAGCCTTCGGGACCCCCAATCTTTGATAGGAGGGAAACCACGGGGTAACATCCCTGGGTCAGATTGCGGGAGAGTGTGTCGGAGTGGTGCTGAGGTGTCGTCCACCAGACGGCGGTCTCCTTGGGTTAACCTGAGGCGGTCCCTTCGGGTGGGTGCCTGGAATGTCCTATCCCTAAGAGAGGATGATCACCTGTCTCTGTTATCATCTGAGCTCAAGCGTTTGGACATCGGGATTGCAGCTCTCTCTGAGGTTCGGAGACCGGATTGCGGCGAGATAATGGTGGGTGGTTACACCTACTATTGGTCTGGTCGCTCTGATGGTTACCATACCCAAGGAGTTGCTGTAGCTGTGTCCAATAAGCTGACCCCAATGATAATTGAGGTAACACCGGTCAACGAGCATATTATGAGATTAAGGATTCGTCACTCCTTAGGTGTCATTTCCCTGGTCTCTATTTATGCTCCGACTGAGGCGAGTGATCTTACCGTGAAGGATGCATTCTACGCCACACTCGAGTCTGTGGTTGATCAGTGCCCCAGACGAGATACACTTCTAGTCTTGGGGGATTTCAATGCATCGACTGGAACTGATAGGGATGGTTATGAGGTGTGTGTTGGTCCCCATGGGTCAGGAACTATGAACCAGAATAGCACTAAGTTCCTTGACTTTGCAAGAAGTCATGGACTTAGGGTGGCTGGTTCATGGTTTCAGCGCCCACAAGCTCATCGCTGGACTTGGTATTCCAACGCTGGCGGTGTGGCAAAGGAGATTGACCATGTCCTCATTGATGGTCGTTGGAGGATGATCCAGAACTGCAGGGTCTACCGGAGTGCTCAGTTCCTCAATACTGACCACAGGCTTGTTGTAGCAACTCTAAAGCTGCACCTTAAATCCTGGAGAATGGTACCATCCCAGCCTAGGCTGGATGTTGCCAAGCTCAGGGATGAGAGAGTAGCTGAGGAGTTTGCGAACAGGCTGAGTGGACACTTGGGGGTCTGGGTGCTTTGGGGGTCCTGAAGAGTTGTGGAGCACCTTCAAGACCACCGTCCTTGATGTTGCCGGTGGATGCCTTGGAGTTCACCGCAGGGCAAAGAAGAATTTTGTCTCTCAAGGGACACTGGATACCATTGACCAGAGTCGCAGGGCCAGGCTGAATGGCAGAGCTGAGCTGTTCAGGGAGCTGAGGCGTAAAACTGTACGTGCACTGAGGGTGGACAAGGAGGCCTATGTGCGAGGAATCTGTGAGGGGTAGAGCATCACCTGTGGACAGGTGATTCTCGTCCCGCTTACAGGGGAATTCGCGCATTACGTTCATCCAAGCCCATCCCTCGGAGCACTGCAGTTCGAGCAGAGAGTGGTAGGCTCTTGACAGAGGAGTCTGAAGTGAAGGCCCGCTGGGCCGGTTACTTTGAGCGGTTGTACCAGGCTGATCCCCCAGCTGTCGAGTTGGACGTCAAGGGTGTTACAATCCCTGTTGCTGACCCTCGAATCAACTGTGGTCCACCATCGCTTGTGGAAACACGGGCTGCGGTGAACCAGTTGAAACGGGGCAAAGCTCCAGGGATCTGTGGCATCCATGCTGAACTTCTCAAGGCTGGTGGAAATGCTGCACTCGCGTCGTTGCATGCAGTTTTGTGCTCTGCCTGGAACACAGGCATCATCCCAACTGACTGGAAGAGGGGCCTTGTTGTCCCTCTCTGGAAAGGGAAGGGTGATCGCCAAGACTGCAACAACTACCGAGGGGTGACGCTGCTCTCAGTGCCGGGCAAGGTCTTTGCTCGGATAATTCTTGATAGGGTTCGCCACCATCTGCTTGAGCACCAGCGTCCAGAGCAGTCAGGCTTTACACCAAAGAGGTCAACGATTGACCGTATCCTTGCCCTTCGTGTCCTCACCGAACGCAGACGAGAGTTTCGGCAGGGGCTGCTTGCAGCCTATGTTGATCTCTGTAAAGCGTTTGATTCAGTGAATCGGGATGTCCTCTGGAGGATTCTTGGTCTTCGTGGGGTGCCACCGAAACTGATCGATCTGATGTCTGAACTCTACTCTGGTACTGAGAGTGCTGTGAAGTGTGGTGGTACCGCCTCTGACTTATTTCCAGTTGTTACTGGAGTTCGTCAGGGATGTGTACTTGCCCCCACACTTTTCAGCACTTGTATGGACTGGATTTTTGGGAGGATGTCGGAGAGATCAAGTTGCGGTGCATCGTTTGGCAATGTCAAGATCTCGGACCTTGATTTTGCAGATGATGCAGTCATCTTTGCGGAGACTTTAGACATCCTCTTGGGGGCCCTCGAGGTGCTGAATGAGGAGTCGGAGCCGTTGGGATTACGGATTTCTTGGGTCAAAACAAAGATCCAGGCTTTCGGTGACATCTTGGATGCTGCTGTCCTGTCTGTGTCTGTTTGTGGTGAGGATGTTGAGGTCGTGGATAGATTCACTTACCTTGGCAGTGATATTCATGTCTCCGCAGGTTGTGAGCCGGAGGTCAATAGACGTCTGGGTCGGGCCTGGGGAGTCATGGATTCACTGGATCATGGGGTGTGGCGCTGCCGGTACCTGTGCGGGAGGACGAAAGTCCGAGTCTTCAGGTCCTTGGTACTTCCAGTCTTGCTCTATGGGTGCGAGACTTGGACTTTGACCAAGGATCTGAGACGGAGACTTAATTCCTTTGGTACCAGGTCTCTTCGGAGAATCCTTGGCTATCGCTGGTCGGATTTTGTGTCCAACGAGCGGTTGCTGAGAGAGACTCGGATGAGATTTGTTGCCTGCATAGTCCGTGAGCGTCAGCTGCGGCTGTATGGACATGTGGCTCGTTTTCCTGACGCTGATCCTGCTCACCAGATTCTCTCAGCGAGGGAGTCTCATGAGTGGAGGAGGCCAGTGGGCCGACCACGTGCCTCATGGTTGCAGCAGGTTGACCATCATCTCAAGGAGATGGGGATGGGCCTGGCATCTGCCTGGGGGATGGCCAGACGGAGGCCCCTGGAGTACCGGCGGAAAGTGGACGCAGCGACGCGCTGTTCTGGCACATGCTCCCATACCTGACCTGACACCGAACATATACCTTTTTGTATAACCCTGTTATTTTTACTTTTAATATATGAAATATTTTTAGTATTAGTTTTCTTTTTACATTTGAGACAATAACTCATTTATTTATGAGAAAAATTCCTGCAGAGTGCAAAAACCTTTTTAGTTTCCAACATGCACATTTGAATCTTAATTTTTAAAACATAAAGAATCCTTAGAAATGCCTTCACTCTCTCCTCCATTTATTTAAGAAAAAAAAAAATGAAAAACTTGAATTAAAATCCATATCTTGTCGATGCTAATAGTCTTGTCGAAAGTATTGCAAATAGACTTGTCAATTCTTTCTTTTCCTCCTCGGTGGGTTGAGTTATTTTCTGTAATACCCTTAATCTTTTTTTAATCTCACTGGTTTCCATATTTTGATATTTATTTTGTCTCGCTCTTTCCTCCCTCTCCTCCTTCTCTCTCTTCTCTTTTTCCTCCTTCTCTTTCTTCTCCCTCTCCTCCCTCTCCTTCTCTTTCTTCTCCCTCTCCTCCCTCTCTCTCTTCTCCCTCTCCTCCTTCTCTCTCTTCTCTTTTTCCTCCTTCTCTTTCTTCTCCCTCTTCTCCTTTTCCTCCTCTTCCCTCTCTTCTTCAACTCCTTCCTCATCCCTTACTATCCTTGAATCGCTTACACCCCATAGAATATTATACATATATTCATCAGGATTTCTTGTTATTCCTGTATCCAAAATAATTTTTTTACAACAGGAAACCAATAAAATTTATTTTGAATTTCTAAAAGAGCCTTACCTTTTCTTAACTTTATAATTTTTTCATTATTTAACATTCTAATTAAATCTAAAGTTGTCGGTTTATCAACATCAGCATAATGCCAATCTTTTATTGAAAATACCTCATTCTTATGTTGTAGAACATATTTATTAAAATACCGAATACCCTTTTCTTGAAGGTATGCTTGGACACAGAAATGATAATTTTCTTGAAGCCTTCTTGCTGTCATTTATGTATTAGAAATATATGTTAGAACAATATTATGGCACGAAACACCTCCCCATCTTCCCATAGTTAAATCATTTTGTATTTCCTTACTTATTATATATAATCCTGTTTTTTCTGTTTTCATGAGATAAACAAGGGCAAAACCATTATTATATTTACCCTTATTAAATTCTTTTATTTGTTGTTTACTAATCGTAGCCCCACAAAACTCATTCTCGATACCAAGTGGATAATATTCTTCCTTACGAGACTGATTTAATTGTTCCAGGTCTTTGAGGTTAATTTTAAATGACCAATTATACCCTAAATCATTCATATCATACCCCCATTGTTCTATTCTCATACAAACGATACGCCCTTCTTTATAAAAATTTATTTTAATTCGAACTGTGAATTCTGTATGACCTGGAGATAATATCAACACTTCTGTATCTTTGGAATACACGGCTGTTTTATTTAAGGATATATATTGTGATAAATCGCTTAATCTCACCAAGTCATTCGCGTCAGTCGGGCTTGGATAATTTTTTAATTTATAAGCATTTTTCATGTTAATATTTTTGGTTATATTATATTTATATCGTTCAGCCTGTGCCTTTGTGTAATAATTTGATAAATCAATATCCAGTTCTTGAGATACACCAAAGATAGAACCATCTTTACCAACATAAGTCATTTATATTAGATTAAAAATAATATCATAAAATTTTTTATTTTTGTTGAGTTGAAATAACACATATAGGCATAATTGGCCACAACACTTGGAATTTAATTCTTGGACTTGAAATGTTTGATAAACACCATTCTGTAAGAATTTTATGACTTCAACAGGTGGTGGAAGACCAAAACTATCAAAATAATATTTGTCTTGACTATTAAAAATACAAACCCAATGAGAACCATTCCCATTATTATCTTCTAAGTTCATAATAATATTCTTTGTATGTTTCGGCACATTTGTTAATTCATCTCTCATACAAATAACCACATTATGAATTTTTAATTTCTTACAATATTTGACAAGTTGTAAATTTGATGTTGTATTCTTTCCAAATTCTTTCAACCACTCATCAATGCTCATTTATTTATTAGAAAGATATAATCCATTACCTCTTTTCGTTAATTTTACACCTGCTTGTGCTATAGAAGAAAGCATATCTCCAACTAGCAATCTCGCTTTATCAGGCAGACCTTCAAGTTTTTCAGCAAAATCGACAATTACACCACTTCCACTAATTTGTTTCTCCAACTCTTTGTTATGTCTTTCCAATTCTTTTTGAGCCTGGAGTTGAGCCTTCCTTTCGTTGGCAGTTTTCACCGCTGTTGAAATACCACCCGTCAATGCTCCAACCGCACTTAAACCAGCAAATAAAGGAATTAGAAATGGGAGAAATCCTCCACTCGTCTCTCTTATTGAATATTTTTTCAACATTGGTTTTGTCATTTTAATTTTAAGTGAGCCAGTGTCATTCAAGATTTTAACCTGTTCTCTTGTGAGAAAAACATCAATTCTTACTGCTCCTTTTCTCTGAATTGTATTAACGTTAATCGTACAAGGCTTTTGATTTTGAACACAAGATGATAGTTTATGAAGATTGATTTGATTAACATATACCCCAGTTGGTACTTTGCCACTCATTTATTTAACAAAAAATTATGTGAGACTAATCATCACACCATTATCTGTATTATTCTGCAATTCTGTTTCTTCCAAAAGCAAACAATATGTATCAACTTCTTCACTCTCTCCTCTTTCAATGTATAGGGAAGTATCCACTCGATTAGACTTTATAGTTTCCTTTTGAGCGCTCAGGTCAAACGCATAGATTGTATACAAACTTTTAAATGCTGTCATATCCAAAATAGGTTCTTTATTTCCATTACTTTCACACACCTTTTGGTAAGACTTGTATGCTTCAGCAAAATCATTTTTTTCCCAATTAATTTCCAATCTATCTCGTGGGTAAAATGTTCCATCTAGAGAAACGCGAAGTTGTTTCACCTTAGCATTATCACTCAATGCATTATTCTTATCAGTCGCAGTATCACCATCTGGCTTTTTAAAAATGATCCACAGATATCGTGGCTTTCCTTCCAGAACACCCAAATTCCACGTGTAAGTAGTTTGATTGAGTTTAACGTGTTGACATCTTCTTTTGAGGTATGATACACTGAGTGGTTTCTTTGAGTTAAGTCTTCGATTCAACATCTCTTCTGTTTTAAGATTAGGAGTATATTCACTGATATACCAACTCATTTCCTCAATTACAAATTTATTCTGATCACCAAAAGCACTACCAACACCAAAAAGCAATCGATTTTCATTATCATTCCTTTGTAGTTGAAATCTAATTTTAAGGCCATACAGAACTTTATCATGATCACAAAATCCAAATATACCTTTAAGAGGAACTGCCACAGTAAAACTATTTTCTGCTTTTGTATCATCATTATACATTCCTTTCCTTTGAGTATACCCAGGGTCTGTGTTTGTTCCCGTTGACATATCAGGAATAAAACCTTCGACAGACCCCTTTCCCATTCTATCACTGAATGTATAGAGTGTAAATTTTATCATTTCAGATACAGCAGAGACATAATCAACCGCTTCAACTTCTTGTGTTCCAATATACAAACGCACACTATCAAACATTTTCCAGAAGAAATCATTTACAAGTGTAGCGTTTGTGTTATTCCCAGCCTTAGTGAATTTAAATTTACACAACAAGAAACTTTCGGAGAGATTCAAATCGGTTTGTTGATTATTTATTTCAAAACTTTTTGTACCATTCGTATTCCAGTCTGTTCCAGTTATTGCATTTACCTTGAAGTAATCTTCTTTTTTAGTGGAGTTTGAGATAATAATAGTATCATCCAAATCATAGATACTATCAATTGCTTCCATACTTGTATTTATTTAGGAAAAAAAGATGTTAAAACTTTTGAAACCCTGATCCAAGTATTTGAATTATTTTCTGTCGTTCTTGGGGGGACAACTGAGTTTTGCCTTTCTTAATTTCTTTTATTGCTTGTAATTTATGAGATTCCTTCTGGGCATCTTTTATACTCTTTACAGCACCTGCAACATTTCCCACAGCAGAAGCAGTTGAACCAATTAGATCTTTATGTTTAAGAATAGTTGAACCAATACCCATGAGAGTATCAATTATCCCATCTCCTCTAAATTGATGCCCAACACCCCTTTGTCTCTTAGGTTTATAGTATCCTCTACCAAGATACATACCTTCACCCTTGTAGTATGGGGAAAGGAACATCCCATCCCCTGTAATTATTTTATATTTTCCCAACTCGTGTTTCCTCACAATAACCATCGTATTTATTTATTGGAAAACTTCACGTAGGTGAATTCTGATGGATATAACTTCTCCATTAAAAGAAATCACACGATTATCTTGGTCGGTTATCCTAAAATTTACTCTGTGTATGGTTTTTCCTGACACAGGTAGATAAACCAAATTTTTGGGTTCCATATTGAATTTATAACCAATTGGGGTTGAGTCTGCGCTGAATGAAAATATTGTATTTGTTTTTTTTCCATCATTATAAGCACCATCAATCAAATCACAGTGAATTAACACCGAATTTATTCCTGAGGATATTTGAATGACATTATCACTGTAAAACGTCCCATTAGTTTCAATCTTTTTGAGGAGAAACCCAATAACTCTCTAAATGAATTATCAATTGTGAAATCAACCTTGTAGTTATTTTTAACTTTAATCGTTGATTTTGAAGTATGTTTTTGAATGTTTATAACAATATTTTTTGGTTCATCACCCTGTTCTTTCATAAGACGAGCAATTTCGGAAGATATTTGAGAAATCTCATATGCTCCGGGTGAGACTGTTATCGTTTTGTATCCACTTCCTGGATTATAACTAAACTTGTCATTTTTCTCGGTTGTATTAAATAAGGTATTATAAGTTTCCATGGACAATAAAGATGCCTCATATTCTTTTGTTGTGTCAAGTTGTAGTGGGTATGGGAATGAAGATGTGTGGTCGCTTGTTGTGAAATTGAAACTAAGGATTGTGCTTCTCATCTTATTTAATATGAGATAAAATGTCTTTATATTGATATTTATTAATTATTTTCATGTTCATCAACTGGTCTAAAATGGCTGATGCTTCATTAAAACAATTGTTATTTCCAGCCTTCTTACTGCCTAACAACAATAACAGTCTATTAACTAATTGCGATGGGTCATTTGGAAGAAAACTAACACCTGAACCAAGGATACTTAAAGCCTGAATAATGTGTTTCTCCTTCTCATTCTTCCTACTTTTACCAGAAAGAATAACCTTATAATTTAGAGTGTTCAGCAGATCAATATATACTCTATCATCATTATTTTCCATATCCAATGGTTTATCAATATACTTTGATTCATCCCTCACAGTTGAACCTTGTCTTCCATCTTTTGTGAGAAGAAACATTAATCTCGGAGTTAGTTTAACAGGGGTTGAGCAGAACCCAAGAACCTTAATTCATCATTAAATATCAATACCTTTTCTTGAACAAGATGAAATATTGCTGATTGTTCTGTTGGAATGAGTCCTGCTTTGGTTTTTGAATCCGCTGAATATTCATTGTTTTGAAGAGCATTCACAATATAATCAGGGGGTCGATTAATCTCTTCCAGTTGTTGAAATAAACCTTCATCATCATATTCTAATTCTCCTAAATGCACTAATTCTTCCTCCGTCATTTGACTGAAATCTTTTAACATTTGAAGTTTTTTAGGAGTATATTCTACCGTGGGAACTGTGGAAACATCTTTCATTTTTCCTTGGGAAGTTTTTAAAAGTGGTTTAAAAAATTTCTCTTGTTTTCTTTCAAATGCTTCTTCGCCTGTTAGTTTCTGTCTGCGTTTCTTCTTTATGTCTTCCTGCTGTTTTACAACTTTTGAAACCAACTCTTGATGTTCCCTAAATCTTCTTGCTCTTTCTTTCGCATCCATTTATTTATTGAAAAATATCATTTAATATCTCATCTTGTTTCACAACAATATATTTATATTTTTCAGTCGTGTGTTTCATGTAAGCCCCAAATTCCTTTTTACTACATAATGTAGAACAATTGTCTCTCCAAAAATTGTTTATATCTATTGAATTTAACTTGAATAAAATAAAAGTATTAGCATTGTTTCTGATGGAACGACGAGGAAGCTGAAAGTACGATTGACTAAGATAAATACAATTACAAGAAGAATGTCTCCCTCTTGTGTAGTAGCTGTCCATTACCGTTTGGTTTCTCTCATTAACACAATCATCAAAGATAACGAGGTTCTTTTTGGATTTATCCAAATCTTGGGGAGACGGTATATCATCCGTATTATCACTCAGAATACAAGTTATCGGTTTTGATTTCTTTTTACATCTCTGTGTATCACAAAATAGTTGTATTATATCTTCAATGTTAAAATCATTTAGGTTTTTTGAAGTTTAAATAAACCGATTATATCTTCTTTTTGAAGACCAGCATTAAAACCTTGTGAGAGTAGTTGATACTCTGGTTGAAAACTCGACTTTGTGAAAATTATTAAATTATCATAATCTAAAAAGTTGGGAGTGAGGAGCATCTTTAAAAGTAAGCAGGTTTTTCCACATCCACTTGAACCAACTATGAGGCATCTTAATGAATTTGGGAGATTTTTATGGTTGTCAAATTTTATCTTATTTTCCCAAATAGGTAAAAAATCATTCATTTATATATTTGGAAAACAGGTTATTTAATTTATTCTTGGCTTTTTTCGAAATTCTATATTTTATCCTAAGTTCAGGTTTAATTTCAAGATAATCCATTATTTTATTTATGCAATATCTTGTGTTGATATTTCCCTGAAAATCACATCCATGAATAAGATATAACAACAATCCTTTGAACATTTCTCTAATACGTTCAGTTTCTTCCCTTGTAAGGAAAGGTGTGTTCTCACCCTCGTTCTTTACATTCATTTCTCGAATCAATCTTGTAAAGTAATTCATTTTTGGTGTAAATCTAAAAGAATTATTTTCCTTTTTATATTTTTGATTATCATTAATTAGAAGATAATCACAGAATATACATTGTTTATAGGCTTTTGACTCTGTGTTTAATCCCCGTCTTTCACACGCAGGACAATTCTCAAATTTGTCATATGGAGAATCATGGAATTCAAGAGGCTCAAAATCGAGTAAACTATTCATATTTATAAAGTAAAACTTTACTTAAACTGAAATTCATCTTCGATATCATCTTCGATACTTTCAGAATCATCTATACTTTCATAACTATCATTTGAACACAAACTCTCGGTGTCATAACTATCGTTTGAATGCAAACTCTCGGTATCATAATCACTCTCATAATCTTCAAAATCTTCAGTTGAATATTGGCTCATTTAATTAGTAGAAAAAACATTACCATCGATATCGATATACATTTTTTCATTAACAGATTCAACTGCTACATTTTTTATATTAAAGGTAATTTTAAAATGATCCTTAACTACAATTGAACGAAATGTCATTTCACCTGATATATTAACATCCTTTATTTCATCAGGATTTATATCTTTAGGGTTGTTGAAAAAAATACAAATTTCTCCTTGCATATTACAGATGGTCTTATCTTTTCTTTCTAAAGCTTCATCCATAAGGTTTTTATTTTTTGATACCTTTTCTTGTTTCATTGCTTTTTCTAGTTTTGAATATATTGCCAGAAGGAGAGGAGAAACTTTTGTTAGAGATACCTTAATTGATGTTCTTCCAGGTATACTAAAAGCCCTTCCACTGAAGTAAATTGAAGAACTCATCATATCCACCATAATTGTTTTTATCCAATAGTTGTTATATTTATCTTTGTTCAATTTTACATCCTTGACATATTTCTCAGCATCTTTAACAAATGAAGAGATTGATTGAAACTTGTCTTTTGTGTCTTGAAACATTGTATTTATTAAGTGAAAAAGTTGGAGGATAAAATGGTTTTAAGCACAGATTCACCTGTAAAATAAACGAAATTTTCATCAAGAAAATTTTAGTTTAAGCACAGATTCACCTGTAAAATAAACGAAATTTTCATCAAGAAAATTTTAGTTTAAGCACAGATTCACCTGTAAAATAAACGAAATTTTCATCAAGAAAATTTTAGTTTAAGCACAGATTCACCTGTAAAATAAACGAAATTTTCATCAAGAAATTTTTAGTTTAAGCAAAGTTTTATTATATAAATATGGTGAATACAACATACTGCGATGTTTGTAATCACGAATATAAACATTATAGAAAACACCTCCGAACCAACAAACACACATTTAATCTATTTCACAAAATATCCCCTCTTGAGTTGGAAAGAAAACATTGTGATACCTGCTCAAAGGATGTTTTGAAGAGTAGTTATAATAGGCATCTTCAATCACAAAAACACAAGAAAAATGAGTTTAAAGTAAAGGGAGACTATTATATTGAAAACACTGATGGGGCATTTAAAGGGCATATAAAAATAAGGATTTTTCAATTTGGAGAACCCGGTCCATCATCAATAGTTGAATCAATTGAAATAGTGAAACCTGATGTTGAAAAATTTATTAAAAAAACATTAAAAGAAATGAAAACTTTAAAGTTTTATATGGGAGTGAAAATGAATATGAAAAGACAAGATGAAGAACAAACTCCTTATATGAGGACAGATCTTCATTTTATAACATCATTTCAAGATTTTTTGAATAGTGGGGTTTATGAAGAACTATCAAGACAAGAGGAGGATGTTGATAATACAGTGGTAGGAAGTGGATTCAATATTTAAAAAATCATCTTTTTAGATGTACACATTCTAAAATCAAACCCTCTTAAAGCTTCTTCTTATATTGAATTACCAAAAGAAATAAAACGAAAGAAGGCAGTTGTTAATATTAAGAATAATGATAATAAATGTTTTCTCTGGTCTGTTCTTGCTCACTTACATCCACCAAAATGTAATTCAGAAAGAGTAAAACAATATATGAAATATGAGAATACCTTGGACATTAAAGATTTTAATTTCCCAATGCCACTAACAGATATTCCTAAATTTGAGAAAAAGAATAATCTTTCTATTAATGTATATGGATTAACGGATACAAACAAAGTTCAAATATTAAAAATTTCAAACAACTATAAAAATGAAGAAACACACATTGATCTTTTATATTTTAGTGTTGGAAAGAATTCACATTACACATACATCAATAATTTATCAAGATTAATCTCTTCTCAGGTATTCAGAACAGCAAACAAAATATATCCTTGTAAGCGATGTCTTAATTCATTTCATACAAAAGAACGATTAGAACAACATTCAAAATATTGTAGTAATCATAAATCAGCTGCAATTACAATGCCTAAACCTGGTGAAAAGATTTCTTTTGAAGATTATAATAAATCTATCATGCACCCATTTGTGATATACGCTGATTTTGAGTGTATCCTTAAAAAGATAAATACTGCTTCTCCTAATCCAAAAGAACCATATACAAATAAATATCAAAAACATATTCCTTGTGGTTTCTGTTATTATATCAAATCATCTGTTGGAGAAAAGTATAATAAACTTGAACAGTATAGTGGAAAAAATGCTTCACAAGAGTTTGTAAAACGATTAGAAAAGGATTGTATAAGACTAAGTAAATTAATGAAAGAAACAAATGAACCGATGAAATTAACCATAGAAGAAAAATTAGAATTTAGAAAGAACAATATCTGTCATATTTGTGAGGAGGAAATTGAGGAGTCTAAAGTTAGGGATCATTGTCATCTTACTGGTAAATATAGAGGTCCCGCTCATTCCTGTTGTAATCTTAATTATAAATTACCTTCTTTTATTCCAGTCTTTCTTCACAACAGCGCCAACTATGACACACATCTATTTATAAATGAACTTTCAAAAACACCAGGGAATATTTCTGCCATAACAAACACAAGTCAAAAGTATATTTCATTTACAAAAATGATATTCACAAAACCTATAACTCGTATAAGGTTTCTTGATTCTTACAAGTTTATGGGAACACCACTAGCCAACCTCGCATCAAATCTAAGCTCCACGGGCTCTTTTCCAAATCTTAATTCATTCTTTCCAAAAGAGGAAATTCTAACTAAAGAGGAAATTCAGATTAAAGAGAGAATTCAAAGTAAAGAGGAAATTCTAATTAATGAGGAAATGAATGAAGAAATTCTTACTGAAGATGAAATTCTAATTATACAGAAAATTCGAACAAAGAATGAAATTCTAACTAAAGAGGAAATTCTGATTATAGATGAAATTCTGATTAAAGAGGGAATTCTAACTAGAGAGGAAATTGAAACAAGGAATGAAATTCAAAGTAAAGAGAAAATTCTTACAAGTAAGGGAATTTATCCTTATGGTTATATGGATTCATTTATGAGATTTAAAGAAACACAACTTCCTTCAAAAGAAAGTTTCTATAATAACCTTTATGAAGAAGAGATAAGTGATAAGGAATATAAACACGCACAAGAAATTTGGAAATTATTTAAGATAAAGAACCTTGGAGAATATCATGATTTGTATCTAAAAACAGATGTTTTATTGTTTGCTGATGTGTTTGAAGCTTTTAGATCACTCTGTCATAATAAAAATTGTTATGGATTAGATCCTGCCCACTATTTCACAGTTCCTGGTTTAGCTTGGAGTGCAATGTTGAAAATGACAAAACAAGATATAGATTTAGTCAGTGATGTAGATATGCTTTTGATGATTGAGAAGTCTAAGAGAGGTGGAATATCACAAGTATGTTCAAAAAGATATGCTAAAGCAAATAATAAATATCTTCCAAATTATGAGAGTGAAAAAGATAGTAATTATTTGATGTACTTTGATGCTAATAATTTGTATGGATGGGCAATTTCTCAATCTCTGCCTTATGGTAAATTAGAGTGGGTGGAAGAAAAGGATTATGAAAAGGCTTTGATGAATATTGTTATTTCTTCTCAAGAGAAATTGAATGGCAAAGAAGAAGGTTATTATTTTGAAGTTGATTTGAAGTACCCGAGTGATCTTCATAATAAGCATAAAGACCTTCCTTTTGCATGTGAGAAAGAAACCCCAAAGAAAGAATGGTGCAGTGATTATCATAAAAGTTTTAATATTAAAGGCAAATCAACAGAAAAGTTATTAACAACATTCTATGATAAAGAGGGATATGTTTTGCATCAAAGGAACTTGAGACAATATTTATCTGCTGGGTTGAGAGTAGCTAAAATTCATAGAGTTTTAAAATTTAAACAAAGTCCTTGGATGAAAAAGTATATTAAATTCAATACAGATATGAGAACAAATACAAAAGTAAAATTTGAAGGGGAATTCTATAAATTGATGAATAATGCTGTCTTTGGAAAGACAATGGAGAATGTTAGAAACAGGCAAAACATTAGATTTGCAACATCTTGGAAAGAAGCTTCTAGATTGATAAATAAACCAAGTTTTGAGAGAGAAGAGGTTTTTTCAGAGAACTTTTCTGCTATTCATATGAAAAAGGAAAGTATTGTCATGGATAAACCAATTTATATTGGAACAGCAGTTCTTGATTTATCAAAGATATTGATGTATGATTATTTGTATAATGATTTAAAGAAAGAGTATGGTGAAAATGCTTCATTGTTGTATATGGACACCGATAGTTTTATTCTCGATATAAAAACTGACGATGTTTATAAGGATATGAAGAAAAACATTGGAGTATATGATACAAGTAATTTTAGTAAGAAGAGTGAGTTATTTTCAAAAAAGAATGAAAAGGTTATTGGCAAGTTTAAGGATGAGTTGGGTGGAAAAGTAATGAGTGAGTTTATTGGATTGAGAGCAAAGGCATATGCTTATAAGTATGGTGATCAGATTGATAAAAGGTTAAAGGGAATAAAGAAATATGTAATAAAGAAATCAATAACTTTTAGAAATTATTATAATTGTTTGATGAATAAGAAAGAAGAATATAGGAAAATGAATACAATAAGAAGTTATAAACATAAGATATATAGTGAAGAAGTAAATAAAAAGGCATTAGGAGCCTTTGATGATAAGAGATTTATTTTAGATAATGGAATAGATTGTGTTCCATATGGATATTGTATGATAGAGTGTATAAAATAGATTGTGTTCCATATGGGTATTGTATGATAGAGTGAATAGAATAGATTGTGTTCCATATGGACACAAGTTTTAACGATGGGAAGATGGGTTAGGGTTTTTAAGGGCTTCCGCCGCGTTTTTCACAATATATAAATGGTCGAACCAAGTATTAGTCAAACTAAAGAGTGGAGAAAATCTCAGTCTTGGTATATAAATGGAAAACATAATGAATGTGAAAAATATCAAATAAGTCTTATTGAAAAAATATCTAAAACAAAGGTAAATAAAACAAATATGCGAATCAATTTAAAAACCAATAAGTTAGAGGATGTAAAGAAAATAATAAATATGTTTGAATGGACTGAAAAATTTGATGGTTATCAATTGAACAATGGAAAAATAATTTACTACAATATCAAAATGATATGCAACTCAGGAGGTGGTCAGATGAGATCATTAAGAGAAGTTTATCATTTCGTAATGGCACAAAAGGGGTATCTTAAAAAATATAAAGATTCAAATGTTTTGTTTTTCAATATTTTAGATGGGGATTATTGTGCAAAGAAAATTAAACTATTGAAGGAATTTGAGAATGAACAAATGTTTATAGGTTCAATGAGTGAGCTAAACAATATGCATTGGTTATTTGATAAAGAGTGCCCCGAGGCTTAGACGTTTCAGA
This sequence comes from Eptatretus burgeri, assembly GCF_056783735.1. Taxonomy (NCBI): domain Eukaryota; kingdom Metazoa; phylum Chordata; class Myxini; order Myxiniformes; family Myxinidae; genus Eptatretus; species Eptatretus burgeri. Next base: position 37,453,352 of record NC_140962.1, read on the forward strand.
TATTTCTTTGGAATCACCTTTAACAAATCTTTATCTTGTTGTATGGGTTATTTGAATAGAGAGCCCCTAGGTTAAAAGGGGAAATAAAAAAAATGACCGTTTTTACAGCCATTTTTCCCTGCTGTGCAGGGGTTTGGCTTTTTCTTGAGGCAATGTTTTATGGCCGGATGCCCTTCCTGACACCAACCCTGGTCGCCTCTTACGACACACAGGGATATGGTACACCTATTCTAACCGGGGCATACACCGGGACCAGTACACTGGCACTCATTTCGCCGACCTCGGAAGGATGGCAGGCTGAGTCAACCCCCTGGTGTTAATTCAGCAGCCAACGGGATTTGAACTCAGGACCCTGGGATCCCAAGCCGCCACCCTAACCACTAAGCCAACACCAGGCTCCAGGTTAAAAGGGGAGACAAATAAATATACCTTGGGCTAAAAAGGGGATTTATTTTTTCAGGGGAAAAAAAAGAAAAATTTCATGGCTGAAAATCCCCCATTCATTTACATGGGGAAAAGTGAGCCAGAACCAGTATTCTTTCCCTACTCCCAACCCAACCTGTCCACCAACACACCCAAACCAACCTGTCTACCAAATATAGTCCAAATCCGTCAACAACATTTTGAGATATCCTGCTAACAGACAAACAGATATTGGTGAGAACGTAACCTTCATCCACCTTCTGTGGCGGAAGTAAAAACAAAAATCTCCAAACGGGTCTCCAGGGCCTATCACTACCTTGATGTACGCCATCGAGCAAAGCCTTTTCTTGACCATTTTCAGCTCAAATAATTCTGCAACAGGTTCACCCAAAGTGTTTTGAAGTCAGAGTCACCCAGAGTGCTCTATTCTATGGGTATTCATTTCTCTGAAGGTAGTAGAAAGTCCCACAGTCTTCTTTTAACAATAGATGCAGGTTGGTGGCCTTAGAGTCCTGTATAATTTTCTTCTTGTCATGTCCTTCCTGCGATCTCTTTACTCCATCTCTCCACAGCCTCACGAAGTTACCCCCATCGATCGAGTCACATTTTCTTTGTTATGCTCCCAAAGTATACACTTTCTACTTACCTCTAATCCTTTGCCATTTATTATCTTATCTGTGGAATTGCCTTTTTGCATTTGTCCTATTGAGATCCTTTAGTCTTTCAAGATATCAGCCCATCAGTATATTGTCTGGTCTCTCATACCTATCCATGAGCTTTTCTGTTCTCTATAATTCTGCCTTCTATCAGCCTGTAGCTTTATCTACTCACTTTGATATATCATTTGTCATCTCCGCCTTTTATCAGTTTGCTTCTCATACACACTGTTTTTCAGTGTTTCCATGTCTCTTTCACTCTTCTATAACTACCGCTACCAGGTAGAGATCGGTGAACCAGATGAAATTTTACAGCAATTTGACAAAGACCAATTATATTTCGATTGGTATAAAGTAGCATATCTAAAACTTCAAATATGCTGCTGTTGCTGCAAAGTTTGCATCCAGAACCTCCACATGCCAAGCTAATGACATAATGGTCCAATTGCCATTAATCCCGTAAATGTATGCAACAAATGAAGATGGCCACTCACGTACTGTTAGAACCTCCAAATTGGCAAGCTGTCCCAGTCCATCAGGCATGCCCATCAGGCCTCGCAGTCTCAAAGTCTCTCGACCGGTGGCATCGTGTCGGACGGCATCACGAAGGCACTCCACTGACCATTCCTGGTTTAACTGCAATCGCCTGAGTCGACCCTCACAGGATCCCGACAGGAAGACGGCAAAACGGCGAGCAAACAGGGGGTCATAATGATCCGATAGGTGCAGCATGAAAGCAAAGTCATTTCGCACATCTGGAATATCATGGGTATTCGTTTCTCGACGAACCTGGAGTCAAAACAGAGATTATAGAATGAGGATGAAGACCTTGAAGGGATTGACAAAAGTTGATTGTAAAGCAGTGAATGAGATAAATAAAGACAATCTAAAGATTATACAAATTGTGTTGGACTTAATTAATGAACTTCTGGATTTAGGAGACAAAAATAGCAAAATTATATCATGCCGCACTATGGATGGACAAGGAGGGGTAAAGTAGGGAAAGAGGTTAAAAATAATATGACAATAATGGAAGGGGTTTATTTAGCTGTTTGTGGAATGGGTCACCATAATCCTATAGAATAATATGCTTCTTTGTCCCCTACCGGTTTCACCGGAGGTTTGCTCTCTGTCCATCTGTTCCACCTGTGGTTTTTCAGACTTTTTTTTTTTTTTTTCCCCCCATACGCTCGAACATATTCAACTGAAACTTGGTACACGACTTTGTTATGATAAGTTAGAGAACAAGTTTGAGTTTCAGGACGTTTCGTCAATTTTTCACAGAGTTGTGCCCTTTTTGGACTTCGAAAATATCACATTGGCAGAGGACATGGATTGCAAAGCAATTCTCACTCTTCTTGTACTTGTTTGTTTCTCTGTCTGTCTGGCCAACCATTTTCTCTGAAACGACTCGACCAGTGACCATAAAACCCATTGTATTATATAAACGTCTTTGTCCGAGGAGTTCAGGTTGTATATTGACAAATGCCTTATATGTTTTTTTTTTTTAAATTAGCTTATTTATCCGCTATTTTTACTGAAGAATTGCGAGATGACGGAATCTCACGAGATTGTGAATTAAACTAGTTTTTATTTACTTTTAATATTGTTCTTAACCAACGGGAGCAGGAATGTTGTTAACAACAGGAAGAAAAGGGGAGAGAGATTTTAAATTTGACGTTTGTTATTATTTATTTTTAACATTGTTCTTTATGAACGATGCAGGCATGTCTCAATCATTCAGGCACTTGTCTTTGTTCAGGACTTTGGAGTTGGGAGGCAGGATTAAGGACTTGGGGTTGGGAGGGAATTGAGAACTTGAAGAGATGGGGAAGTGGAGAACAGAGTGTTGTGGTTGGGGGACAGAGAGTTGTGGTTGGGGGGGGTACAGAGAGTTGTGGTTGTGGGGGGCAGAGAGGAGACAGAGAGTTGAGAGGGGGGTTGATTGCTTTGAGGTGGGTGAGGGGAGTTGAAGACATGCAGCGGGGGGGAGGTTGAGGTTTTGGGGTTGGGTGGGGAGGAATTGAGGTCTTGAAGTCACACTTTCCATTATGTGGAATTTCCGCATGTCCCTGCTCATAACCTTTCTATAATTCCAGCAATCTGTTTGTGTGTGTCTGTCTGTCTGTCTGTCTGTCTGTCTGTCTGTCTGTCTGTCTGTCTGTCTGTCTGTCTCTGTCTGTCTGTCTCTGTCTGTCTCTGTCTGTCTCTGTCTGTCTCTGTCTGTCTCTGTCTGTCTCTGTCTGTCTCTGTCTGTCTCTGTCTGTCTGTCTGTCTGTCTGTCTGTCTGTGTCTGCGACCGCCGTTTCTCGACAACCCCTGGTCCGATCTAATTGAAACTTGCCAGGAATATTGCTGGGGACCCGAGGATGTGCCTTTTCAAGGTTTCATATTAATCGGACAAGCAGTTCCCAAGTTACGGCCATTTATTTGCCAACTAATGACAGGACACGGTACTATGACATCATTATTGACATCACAATTAAAAAAAAAAATTTTTTTTTTTGCACGTACAGGCACGCACCTATGGCCATGCACGTACGGGCACGTGAGAGCAAAAGAACGGCCTGTGTAGTTGTTTCTGGCACGTGGTTTGAAAGTTTTTTTTTTTGTTTTGTTTTTTTGCACGCACGAACGGGCACGCACCTACGGGCCCGCACTAGTCTATCTATAATTCCAGCAATCTCTTTGTGTCTGTCTGTCTGTCTGTGTGTGTGTCTGCGACCGCCGTTTCTCGACAACCACTGGTCTGATCTAATTGAAACTTGCCCAGGAATATTGCTGGGGACCTGTGGATGTGCCTTTTCAAGGTTTGATATTAATCGGACAAGCAGTTCCCAAGTTACGGCCATTTATTTGCCAACCAATGACAGGACATGCTGCTATGACGTCACTATTGGCGTCAGAATTCTTTTTTTTCTTTTTTTTTCACGATTGACGTCACAATTCTACTTCTTCTTCTTCGTTTGATATGACGTCACAATTGACATTGAGTATGTTCCTCCACATCAGATCACTCTCAAGGTGGGTATGGAAACAGCCTGTGTGATTATTTTTACGTACGGCCACGCACGTACGGGCACGCACGTACGCCCATGCACGTACAGGCACACACATACGGGCCCGCACGAGTAATAATAATAATATAAAATAAAAAGAATAATAATTAAAAATAATAATAAAAATAGAGAGGCCATCTCAAAACAAGTTGGAATTCGAGATATTTCTAAAATGATACACAATTATTCCAGGTGATGTAATAAATATTGTAAATACGCTGATATAAACTGAAGAACCAAAGAAGCGCACCGACGAATGTGTTGTGAGTTTGTTTCTTTCATCCCTGATTTAATGTTTCCCCTCCTCTCCCCACTTTCAACTTTCTCAATCTTTCAGTCGACCTCAATCCATCAATTTGGCTTTTAATCTCACATCCATCAGCCCATCGATCCATTTCCAGTCCCTCATCCTTTCATTTCCTGTTCTCCCCTCAGAAATATTCCTTCTCTGTTCATTAATTCCTCCTCATTATCACCCTGGCAATTTTCACCCCTCTAGCCTTGTACCGTTTCAGTTAATAATCCTGAAGCAAATACACATTCAGTTCCCACATTCTAATAACCCCCCTTTTCCTTTCTTCCCTGCATTTTCCCTGCATTTTCCCATTGAAACACAACATTAGTAGGGATTGAAGCACTGAAAGTGGAGTGCACCACAGCAGAGGAATCTTTCAGAAGGATAAGTGCTACTTGGTTGCCGGAGACGTTTCTCGAAGACCCTCAAAGGCTCCACCAGCGGGGAACCAATGGGGACGTGGCATGAGCAGGCACGAGAAGACTCGAACAGCCATGATCACGCCCACTCCAAGGGGAAAATGAAGGCCAGGGCAACGGAGCGAACTCTCTCTCATCCACCAAGCTCTCCTTGCTCCGAGTCGCGAGCACGCGCTGATGTCCGCCTGTTCAGACCGCGGGAGCCACCTGGCTCTGGCACACCATGGGCTGTACGAGTTTGCACGAAGCCTGCACGGACGTGCTGCAAAACTGAGAGGCTGCCCAAACCTCTGTCATTCCTTATATGGACCACGAGAACCACTTCCGTTCCTGCCTGTTAAACATACACTGTACCCCTTCATGCACCGACACCCCCCATATCCCTCATCTCCCCCTCCCTTTCCTCTCCTCCACGTTGGGATCAACACACACCCACATCATCTGTATCTGGTAAGAAAGTGTGGAAGGGGGGGGGGTGATACTGTAAATCCTCCACTCCATCCGGGGATCACATTATTACATTTCAGTTTCGGAATTTAATTTTACTTGCATAATTATGGTTAAGGTGACTAACTTAAGATCTTAGGGTCTTGAGTTCAAGCCCTAATCGTTCTGTAAAATAACACCAGGTGGGTTGACTCGGCCTGTCATTCTGGGTACTATCACACTTGAGTAATAAGTCATTTGAGTACCATGTGTTGGAGTGGTGACCTGTCCAGGACTGTACTCCCAAGTTAATGAAACTGCCTTGGCAGCCCTATGTTCATCATGGTGTGAAAGGAATGGTTTTATGACCTCAGGTGTTTAAAAAAATTACCTCGTTACTTACATAATTTTTGAACAGTGCTAAACCGGAAAACTGATCTTCAATATCACTATCACTAAGGCATGTGACACAAGGCCCACTTGCCACTACAAGAAAAGACCCTAAACCCTTTTACAGCATGGAAATTTCTTGGGGAAAAATCCCCCCAGGCAAAAAAGTGTGGCAGATATATCCTCCCCATGCCCCCCCCCCCCCCCCCGTGCAATGATGGTGCCTGTCTCTTGTATCTCGACCTAAGTAAGAATGTGTAAGAGGGCTCCGTAGGTGTTAAGATTAATTACTTTTCTTTTGTGCCTTTAATTGTGATTCTTGTCTGTTAATTGAAAATACATGCTCTTTTGATTGCTTTGCAAATACATGCCCATGCTCTTTGATTACGTTGTAAATAGTTGCAAATTGATTATTGCATGTGTGTAAATAAATGCTTGCTGATTGGAACTGTTAAACGTTACCAGAAATGCTCGTTTTTGTCTTTTCCTTTATTCGGCCGACATACTATGTACATAATAGATAGATGGGAATATTTTGCCCCACTGATTGGCTCCACTGGTTTAGCCAACGTCCAACCCACAGTTTCGCTTCGCCATAATAAGTAGATGGGTGGGCGTTGAGGGTGCAGTCACCAATTGGGATCACCAAACCACTGGTAGGTGATGCGGTTTTATTGGACCTGAGGCCCCTCCTGGTTAGAAAGAGTGTTATATTTTAGATATACTCAGATGAACAAGCTAGAAAAAATATAAACTCAAAGTCCATGTAAGACTAAGATAGGTCAATGAAGCCTATCTGGAGAGGAAAAATAAAAATAGGGTCAATACCTCTGGGTGCTCACCGAATAGAATGATACTGAGGAGGAAATCGACGTGCAACGGAATCAGCAAAATGTACCAACAAACCAATGTTATAGCAAATACCGATTTTGGGGGGCAACTCCCCCCTCTTCACCCCATAAATTCCCTTTGACCTCGATTTTTTATTTTTTTAGATCCTCGTGGAGGATCTCCTAAGTCTTATTCACGTTGTTGTTCTTGTGGACTTTTTTGTTTCACAGCCTACCGTTTTCATCGAAACTTCCTGAAACTTGGCGTATGTATGTAGAAATACCCTGCGCAGACAGTAACCATCTCCGATTTTGAAAAATCCTCCCAGAAAAAAAGTTATGATGTCAAAATATCTCCGCTAATGGAAATCGCCTAAAAATTATCTCCGAAACAAGGCAAGCTTTTTGAATTCTGTTTGCAGGAATTGGACAGGGCATTAGCAGAGATGAATTACCGCACATATGATGCATCACTATTGTACTGTATGGGCGTAGCTCTAGTCGCGGTTGGTGGTGGTCAGGTGGTTGGGGCTTCATATGTTACGACTCGCCCACTGGGGGCTTGTAGCACGAGTAGCGTCAGAAGCAGCATGCACTGTCATTAGCAGTGGCCTGTAGGCCGTGTGCTTGTAGAGTGCATCAAGTATGTAATAAAGCGGAGTTACGGGCATCTTACACTCATACTCTCGCTCGTGGCAATAAAGCAGGGTTGTGCTATCCCCTGGCTCGTGTCTACCTTGGCGCACCTCTACCACGACATTACAGTTTGGCGACGAGTCTGTTTCGGATCGACGTGTGCAGAGTGCCTGGTTCTCATCGGTATTGACTTGGAGTCTTTGGCCTGAGCGATTGGATCGCTGGAGCGGGAAACTCAGCGCAACTCGCACGGTTCGAGTTCGACGCCTGGCGAGGGTCCCAGGGAAGCGCATCGCGAGTTTCGCGCGGCCGCACGCACAGTCTTCGGTGCGGGTCGAGTCCTGCAGCCAGACGTCTCGCCGTCGAGTGAACGACGGCCGCGCTCAGAGTTCGTTTTATTTCTGCTTTGCACGCCTCGGGAATGGTTTCTGCGATGCCACGGCTAAAGGACAAGGACATTAAGTTCAGCTCAGACGCGGCGTCGGCTGTCACACAAGCACAGAGGGATGTCTGGAGTCTCGATGGTCAGTGCGCGGAAGATGATCCGAAGGTCGACACGATGTATCAAGCGCGCACAGCCGCACGCACAGTCTTCAGTGCGGGTCGTGACCGAGCGTTGCAATGCAGTCAGTCGGATGGTGGTCTGAACACTCGGGGACGTGTACGGTGTGTGTGCCGAGGGTCATTGTCCATCATGACGATCATGAATGGCGGTGTGCGAAGCGACCCCTACGTCCCGGGTCGAGACCTGCTGCCGGTACGGTGTTTTGTGCATGGCGTACACTTTTACGCCCCGGGTCGAGTCTTGCAGCCTGGGCATAGCGATCCCGGCGACCCGGAGCAGGAGATGCTGCCGATGTTGAACCTGTTTTCAATTGGTCCGAAGGTGACAAGACCAATGACAGTGGAGGTCGACATGATCAGGGCACCGATCGTGTTTCGAGTTGAGTCCGCTCGTGCACTCCCCAGTCTATGTCTTTTTAGGGCTACCCTCGCATTGCACACGTATACCGGTGAAGCGCTACTGGCGGTTGGCAGGGCGCACATCTCGGTCGTCCATCAAGGTCAGCGGGTTGTGCTCTCGCCGTTCGTGGTGCGAGGGGAGGGGCTCGCCTTTTTGGGCCGGGACTGGCTGGCTCGCGTCAGGCTAGACTGGATGGCACCAGCTGGTGGCCTTGGACGGCCAGGCACGGGGGAGGGGGAGGAGGTTCCTGTTTTGGAGTTCGTACCTCCAGGTGCACCTGTGCCTCCTTCGAGACCCGAGGGCGAGGTTCTGGCGACGGGGGCCGCGACGATGCAGCATGGGCTGCCGTTCATTGCTTCCTGCGGCGATGATGTACGGTTCTGGAGCAACGGGAGCCAGGCCGGCTGCGACGAACTCTCGCGACTCGGATGCGCTCGTGATACAGTGCACACCCGTGTCGTGCAGGCGATTTCAGCGGGGGATTGGAGCGAGCCGGTCGCGTTCAAGAAGTTCGCGGAACGCGACCATCGACGACAAGCAAGTCATCTCAACGTCGTGACAACCAAGAGACGTACACACGATGTGATTCATGAATTGCTAATTGTTGTGTGTTTGATTCTCACTGCACGGGTGATTCGATTTAGCATTGTTAAAACAAATGCCGACAGTCCGCGTGTGAGCATAATATGTTTGGTTGGGATCAATCCATGGGATGACCGATATGATCGATATGATGTGAGAAACGTGCGGACGATCATTGCGAATATAGAGGTCTTTCTGATCTCCAGCTGCGAGGGTGGTCCACATTTCGCTACCCGCTCATGTGTGGGAATTATACTGGGAGAACGCGCTGTACGAAAAGGGCAGCTTGCATCTGCGCAGACGATGTTCTTGTTGCTTTATGGCATGACTGAATGTGATGCGTGGTTTTGTATGGGATTGCTGGGACTGCAGCCGGCTATTTGCCGGTTCGACTCGCGTGTGGGACTCAGAGATCGACTCAGAGCCGGGGCTGGTTCGCTGTTCACAGTCACCCCCACCCCTGATGTTGCCAAGGTCAGACGTGCCTGGGGCCATGGAGCGCAAACCTCTGTTCTCGCCAAGGTCAGCCACAGTGGCGCCGCGGGGCTTGCAGGCTCGGGGTGTTTACCTGATTCGCTCCTGTCTGAGGGAGATGTGCCAGCTTGTCGACCGGGGGCGTTTGATGGAGCTTGTTGGCCAGGGGGCGCGGGAGGTCATCGCGACCTCGCCGGAAGGTTATTCTTCTTGCTTCTTTATGTCTTTAACACGGCCAGGGTTTTGTGGTCTGCAGCCATCATTGGGTTCGTCATGCGACTCCATACTCGAACACCTGTCCACTGCGTTTTGGGATTCAGCTCGAAAGGATGAATGATGTGCTCGGTGAACACAGCGGCGTTGAGGTGGCAGGTTGGGCAGATGAAGCACGTTTTCTTTTGTGTCGTCTCATCTGGGTTTGATTCACGGCCACATGATTGATGTCATTTTATTCCTCTTTGCTTGTTTATGTCATGGTTTTTTGTTTTCTTCTTTTTCACCAGTTTTTTTGTATCTTGGTGCCAGTGCGTTGGCTAAATGCCATTTTTGGTGCTGGTTGCTTTCTGTGTTGTAGTGCCAATGATTTTTGATTGTTGTCATTTGTTTAATCATGCTTTTAGTGGGGAGGAGTGTACTGTATGGGCGTGGCCTTAGTCGCGGTTGGTAGTGGTCACATGGTTGGGGCTTCATATGTCACGACTCGCCCACTGGGGGCTTGTAGCATGAGTAGCGTCAGAAGCGGCATGTACTGTCATTAGCAGTGGCCTGTAGGTCGTGTGCTTGTAGAGTGCATCGAGTACGTAATAAAGCGGAGTTACGGGCATCGTACGCTCACACTCTCGCTCGTGGCAATAAAGCAGGGTTGTGCTATCCCCTGGCTCGTGTCTACCTTGGCACACCTCTACCACGACATTACAACTATGACGTCATATCAATTTTTATGACGTCATTCCTATTTTTTGACATTTTTTGTTTCACAACCCAGAGTTTTCATCGGATCTTCGTGAAACTTGCCATGTATATGCAGAAAGCCCACGCGCAGGCAGTTACCATCTCCGATTTTGGAAATTCTTCCTAGAAAAAAAGTTGACGTCATAATATCGCCGCTAATGGAAATCGCCTATACCATTATCTCCGAAACTAGGCAATCTGTTTGAATGTTGTTTGCGGGAATCAAGCCGGGCATTAGCACAGATAATTTATCGCAAACCTGATACATCATAATGACGTCATATTCGTTTTTATGACGTCATCATTAAGAGGACGAGGATCTTAGCTCATTCGAGCTTGTTAAATGGTGTGAGCAAACTTTGGTGCATCACGGAAGGGTGATGAAGGTTGTGGTCAGCATTGTGTGATCGGTCAGAAGATGAAGAAGAAGAAAATAGAAGAACAGCAGAGTATTGGACTGACTCCTGTCTTACCAGACACACAATTGGAATTGTGTGTAGTTTCTGAGAAGACAGAAAATGCATATTTTGGGGGTACCCGCCATAGACCCCCTGCTGACCCCAATTTTTTTCAATGGTGTGAACAAACTTTGATACATCACAGGTGATGAAGGTTGTGGTCAGGTTTCATCGAAATTGTGTGTGTAGTTACAGCAAAGAAAAAAATACATATTTTGGGGGGCAACTTCCTCATACATCACTTTAGAACCCAATTTTTAATGTCACGAACAACCTTTGGGTGATGAAGGTTGTCGTCAAGTTTCATCAGAATTGTTTGTGTAGTTTCTGAGAAGAAAGCAAATTCCTATTTTGGGGGGCAACCCACTATTAGACCCCCTAATACCCCGATGATTTTTCCATTTAGTAAACGTACTTTTACATATCATGTGTGATGAAGGTTGTGGTCAAGTTTCATTAAAATTGTGTTTGTAGTTTCACAGAAGAAAGCAAATACATATCGTTATGTTTGTGGGGTAGATGGAGGAATTTCATAAAAAAGAGAGGATTGTATAGAGTAGCTTGGTCTGTGATCGTGTAGGAGACATTTTGATGTAACTTAATTAGGGAGACTGTCAACTTAAGTTATTACATGTCACCGCACAGGGGGCGGTGCTGTGTTAATTTGGTAGGGTCTTAGGTTAATTTCTCTCATTATGTGATTGCCCCCGTGACCTTTTCCTATGTCTTTGCATTTCCAAGACCCACGATAAAAAGGAATCATGTCCTCACAACAACAACAACAACAACAACAACTGAGTTAGACATTTCTGAGCAGGCAAAAATCCCGCCTCGAGGAATGGCAACTAAAAAACCACGCCCCTGGAGTGAATGATTAATGGGCGTGACGTCAGAGAGGAGGAGAGAGTAAGGATCAGAGTGGGAGACGAAGAAGGAGCATTGCAGAAGCGAGTGAGTCAGGATCGGCGGTTGGAAGAGAGATGTATTACAGCTGGCTTTCGCTCGACACAGTGAAGAAGGCCACACGATTCTCATGTTCGTGCTGAGGCGAATTTGCCCATGTGATGGAGCAAGACGCTGGCCATTGACTTCGGCTGGGTCGTCTGAGACCGCGCCTCGAAGCCTCGTGTTGTGCCATCGGGGAAGAAGGCGGCGCCATTCTGCAGAGGAGCGGCGATGGCAAGTGTGATCGATGAATAGCTGCACAGCTACTGCACAGCGGTTTCTGAGCCCTGGTGTTGAGCATCACCGCCCAAATTGCCCCCTGTACGCTTCCCACTGAGAGAGCGACTTGACACTATTTTTGGGTGCGTTTTCCCACGAAGTGACGACGCGGTTTGGTGAAACTCAAGCTCCGGAAACCCATTCCTTCACACACAGCTAAGTGCCGAGAGAAAGGGAGGATTTTTCTTTTATTTATTCTACCCATCTCCCCCCCCCCCCTCCCATGTCTGTATTAAAGTCTGTGTTGAGGTTCCGCAAATATTATCCCGTTTTGATAACTCCCTATTATAAATATTTCATTTATTGTCATGAAACCCCCGTATTTATTTAAGTTGCTTGTGTTGTCTCTTCGTCGTGGGTTCGAGTATAAACCCTCATGCTTCTGTCGGCTATGCGTCTTTGTCGCCCTCCCGTCCCATGAGTGCCGTACTCTCCCGAGAATCTCGGCTGTTCGCCTTCAAGGAGAAAACCGTTTGGCTATCCGTCCAGGCAGGGGCAAACCCCCTGGACACGACAACAATTTGGGGGGCAACCCCTCCCTTACACCTCCTTAGACCAAGATTTTTTTTTAATGGCATGAACAAACTTTGGTACATCTTGGGTGATGAAGGTTGTGGTCAAGTTTCACCGTAATTGCTTGTCGTTTCTGAAAAGAAAACTAATACCTATTTTGGGGAGCAACACCCGTAGACCCCCCTTTGGGCCCGATTTTTTTTTTTTTTTTTTTTTTTTTTTTTTTTTTTTTTTTTTTTTTAAGCCATGAACAAACTTTGATACATTCTGGGTGATGAAGTTTGTGGTAAAGTTTCATCAAAATAGTACATGTAGTTTCAGAGAATAAGAATTATTTGTGGACGGACGGACTGCGGACAGATGGACGACGCGTCATCCGATAAACTTCCCTGAACTACATTCTAGGTGAGCTAGAAATAAGGACTACATATGCTTGAGACAGTTTTGAAGCACATGACACAAGAGAAGGACATGGATGGGGACAATAATATATCGATATTGGAGGGGGAGCTGGAGTTCCAGAAAGGACCATTTCCAGGCAGCTATAGGTAAAGCTCATAGGGTTTTAGGTTGTATTCAGAGGGGGATAAATTACAAATCAAAAGGGGTAGTGTTAACATTGTACTGAAATGTATTGAGGCCTCATCTGAAATATTGTGTGCAGTTTTGATCACTACATCTCAGGAAGGATATACGGTATACATGCCATGGAAAGGGTTCAGCGTCGGACAATTTCATCGTTTCCAGGCCGAGATAGACTCAGCTATGAGGAGCAGCTGAAGCAGACATGACTTTATACATGAGAAAGGTGGTGATTACGAGGGGATATGATAGAGCGTTTAAGAGAATGAAGGAAGGGTATAGAGTATAGACCAAATAAATGCAAAAAGTCTTTCCTGCAGAATGGACTGATAAAACCAGGGGCCATAGCCTGAGATTGAAGAAGATATTAAGGCAAGGGTCTTTCACTCATTTATTACTTAAAATGTTCACCCTAAAAAGATAGTGGCAACAGGAACAGGCGAGAAGTTTAAATTCGAATTAGATAGATCCCAAGAAGCACTGGGAAGATGGGTACAGGGATATTGGCAGAAATGCACAGACATGTTGGGCCTGATGGGCTCTTCAAGCGTCAGAAGTTCTACGGTTGTGTTTTTGGAATAATACCTCATTGGAACAGAAACAATTGGGAATATGTAAACAGGACAATATACTGCATGGGAACCTACAGGTTTGTAATAACCTGCTTTGTAATCAGGCAGTTTTAGTGTGCGAAGCATTGGTGTGCCAGTTTCAGTGTGCCAGCTTTGGTGTGCCAGGCATTGATGTGCCAAGCGTTGTTGTTCCACGTTTAGTGTGCCAAGCATTGTTGTTCAAGTTTTAGTGTGCCAAGCATTGTTTTGCCAAGCATTGTTGTTCCAGTTTTGGTGTGCCAAGCATTGTTGTTCCAGTTTTGGTGTGCCAAGCATTGTTTTGCCAAGCATTGTTCTTCCAGTTTTGGTGTGCCAAGCATTGTTGTTCCAATTTTAGAGTACCAAGCATTGTTGTTCCAGTTTAGTGAACCAAGCATTGTTGTTCCAATTTTAGAGTACCAAGCATTGTTGTTCCAGTTTAGTGAACCAAGCATTGTTGTTCCAGTTTAGTGAACCAAGCATTGTTATTCCAGTTTTAGTGTGCCAAGCATTGTTTTGCCAAGCATTGTTGTTCCAGTTTTGGTGTGCCAAGCATTGTTGTGCCAGTTTTAGTGTGCCAAGCATTGTTGTGCCAGTTTAGTGAACCAAGCATTGTTGGTCCAGTTTTAGTGTGCCAAGCATTGTTGTTCCAGTTTTGGTGTGCTAAGCATTGTTGTTCCAATTTTAGAGTACCAAGCATTGTTGTTCCAGTTTTAGTGTGCCAAGCATTGTTTTGCCAAGCATTGTTGTTCCAGTTTTAGTGTGCCAAGCATTGTTGTTCCAGTTTTGGTGTGCTAAGCATTGTTGTTCCAATTTTAGAGTACCAAGCATTGTTGTTCCAGTTTTAGTGTGCCAAGCATTGTTTTGCCAAGCATTGTTGTTCCAGTTTTGGTGTGCTAAGCATTGTTGTTCCAATTTTAGAGTACCAAGCATTGTTGTTCCAGTTTTGGTGTGCCAAGCATTGTTTTGCCAAGCATTGTTGTTCCAGTTTTGGTGTGCCAAGCATTGTTGTTCCAGTTTTGGTGTGCCAAGCATTGTTGTTCCAGTTTAGTGAACCAAGCATTGTTGTTCCAGTTTTGGTGTGCCAAGCATTGTTGTTCCAGTTTTGGTGTGCCAAGCATTGTTGTTCCAGTTTAGTGAACCAAGCATTGTTATTCCAGTTTTGGTGTGCCAAGCATTGTTGTTCCAGTTTTGGTGTGCCAAGCATTGTTGTTCCAGTTTAGTGAACCAAGCATTGTTGTTCCAGTTTTAGTGTGCCAAGCATTGTTTTGCCAAGCATTGTTATTCCAGTTTTGGTGTGCCAAGCATTGTTGTTCCAGTTTTGGTGTGCTAAGCATTGTTGTTCCAGTTTAGTGAACCAAGCATTGTTTTGACAAGCATTGTTGTTCCAGTTTTGGTGTGCCAAGCATTGTTGTTCCAGTTTTAGTGTGCCAAGCATTGTTTTGCCAAGCATTGTTCTTCCAGTTTTGGTGTGCCAAGCATTGTTGTTCCAATTTTAGAGTACCAAGCATTGTTGTTCCAGTTTAGTGAACCAAGCATTGTTGTTCCAGTTTAGTGAACCAAGCATTGTTATTCCAGTTTTAGTGTGCCAAGCATTGTTTTGCCAAGCATTGTTGTTCCAGTTTTGGTGTGCCAAGCATTGTTGTTCCAGTTTTGGTGTGCCAAGCATTGTTGTTCCAGTTTTGGTGTGCCAAGCATTGTTTTGCCAAGCATTGTTGTTCCAGTTTTGGTGTGCCAAGCATTGTTGTTCCAATTTTAGAGTACCAAGCATTGTTGTTCCAGTTTTAGTGTGCCAAGCATTGTTTTGCCAAGCATTGTTGTTCCAGTTTTGGTGTGCCAAGCATTGTTGTTCCAGTTTAGTGAACCAAGCATTGTTGTTCCAGTTTTAGTGTGCCAAGCATTGTTTTGTCAAGCATTGTTGTTCCAGTTTTGGTGTGCCAAGCATTGTTGTTCCAGTTTTGGTGTGCTAAGCATTGTTGTTCCAATTTTAGAGTACCAAGCATTGTTGTTCCAGTTTTAGTGTGCCAAGCATTGTTTTGCCAAGCATTGTTGTTCCAGTTTTGGTGTGCCAAGCATTGTTGTTCCAGTTTTGGTGTGCTAAGCATTGTTGTTCCAATTTTAGAGTACCAAGCATTGTTGTTCCAGTTTTGGTGTGCCAAGCATTGTTGTTCCAGTTTAGTGAACCAAGCATTGTTGTTCCAGTTTTAGTGTGCCAAGCATTGTTGTTCCAATTTTAGAGTACCAAGCATTGTTGTTCCAGTTTTGGTGTGCCAAGCATTGTTGTTCCAGTTTTAGTGTGCCAAGAATTGTTTTGCCAAGCATTGTTGTTCCAGTTTTAGTGTGCTAAGCATTGTTGTTCCAATTTTAGAGTACCAAGCATTGTTGTTCCAGTTTTAGTGTGCCAAGCATTGTTTTGCCAAGCATTGTTGTTCCAGTTTTGGTGTGCCAAGCATTGTTGTTCCAGTTTTGGTGTGCCAAGCATTGTTGTTCCAGTTTAGTGAACCAAGCATTGTTATTCCAGTTTTAGTGTGCCAAGCATTGTTGTTCCAGTTTAGTGAACCAAGCATTGTTGTTCCAGTTTAGTGAACCAAGCATTGTTATTCCAGTTTTAGTGTGCCAAGCATTGTTTTGCCAAGCATTGTTGTTCCAGTTTTGGTGTGCCAAGCATTGTTGTTCCAGTTTTGGTGTGCTAAGCATTGTTGTTCCAATTTTAGAGTACCAAGCATTGTTGTTCCAGTTTTGGTGTGCCAAGCATTGTTGTTCCAGTTTTGGTGTGCCAAGCATTGTTGTTCCAGTTTAGTGAACCAAGCATTGTTATTCCAGTTTTAGTGTGCCAAGCATTGTTGTTCCAGTTTAGTGAACCAAGCATTGTTTTTCCAGTTTAGTGAACCAAGCATTGTTATTCCAGTTTTAGTGTGCCAAGCATTATTTTGCCAAGCATTGTTGTTCCAGTTTTGGTGTGCCAAGCATTGTTGTTCCAGTTTTGGTGTGCCAAGCATTGTTGTTCCAGTTTTGGTGTGCTAAGCATTGTTGTTCCAATTTTAGTGTGCCAAGCATTGTTTTGCCAAGCATTGTTGTTCCAGTTTTAGTGTGCCAAGCATTGTTTTGACAAGCATTGTTGTTCCAGTTTTAGTGTGCCAAGCATTGTTTTGACAAGCATTGTTGTTCCAGTTTTGGTGTGCCAAGCATTGTTGTTCCAATTTTAGAGTACCAAGCATTGTTGTTCCAGTTTTAGTGTGCCAAGAATTGTTTTGCCAAGCATTGTTGTTCCAGTTTTGGTGTGCCAAGCATTGTTGTTCCAGTTTTGGTGTGCCAAGCATTGTTTTGACAAGCATTGTTGTTCCAATTTTAGAGTACCAAGCATTGTTGTTCCAGTTTTAGTGTGCCAAGAATTGTTGTGCCAAGCATTGTTGTTCCAGTTTTAGTGTGCCAAGCATTGTTGTTCCAGTTTTGGTGTGCCAAGCATTGTTGTTCCAGTTTTAGTGTGCCAAGCATTGTTTTGACAAGCATTGTTGTTCCAGTTTTGGTGTGCCAAGCATTGTTGTTCCAGTTTTGGTGTGCCAAGCATTGTTGTTCCAGTTTTAGTGTGCCAAGAATTGTTTTGCCAAGCATTGTTGTTCCAGTTTTAGTGTGCCAAGCATTGTTTTGCCAAGCATTGTTGTTCCAGTTTTGGTGTGCCAAGCATTGTTGGTCCAGTTTTAGTGTGCCAAGCATTGTTGTTCCAGTTTAGTGAACCAAGCATTGTTATTCCAGTTTTAGTGTGCCAAGCATTGTTTTGCCAAGCATTGTTGTTCCAGTTTTGGTGTGCCAAGCATTGTTGTTCCAGTTTTGGTGTGCCAAGCATTGTTTTGCCAAGCATTGTTGTTCCAGTTTTAGTGTGCCAAGCATTGTTGTTCCAGTTTTGGTGTGCCAAGCATTGTTGTTCCAATTTTAGAGTACCAAGCATTGTTGTTCCAGTTTTAGTGTGCCAAGCATTGTTTTGCCAAGCATTGTTGTTCCAGTTTTGGTGTGCCAAGCATTGTTGTTCCAATTTTAGAGTACCAAGCATTGTTGTTCCAGTTTTAGTGTGCCAAGCATTGTTTTGCCAAGCATTGTTGGTCCAGTTTTAGTGTGCCAAGCATTGTTGTTCCAGTTTAGTGAACCAAGCATTGTTATTCCAGTTTTAGTGTGCCAAGCATTGTTTTGCCAAGCATTGTTGTTCCAGTTTTGGTGTGCCAAGCATTGTTGTTCCAGTTTAGTGAACCAAGCATTGTTGTTCCAGTTTTAGTGTGCCAAGCATTGTTTTGTCAAGCATTGTTGTTCCAGTTTTGGTGTGCCAAGCATTGTTGTTCCAGTTTTGGTGTGCCAAGCATTGTTGTTCCAGTTTAGTGAACCAAGCATTGTTGTTCCAGTTTTAGTGTGCCAAGCATTGTTTTGACAAGCATTGTTGTTCCAGTTTTGGTGTGCCAAGCATTGTTGTTCCAGTTTTGGTGTGCCAAGCATTGTTGTTCCAGTTTTAGTGTGCCAAGCATTGTTGTTCCAGTTTTGGTGTGCCAAGCATTGTTGTTCCAATTTTAGAGTACCAAGCATTGTTGTTCCAGTTTTAGTGTGCCAAGCATTGTTTTGCCAAGCATTGTTGTTCCAGTTTTGGTGTGCCAAGCATTGTTGTTCCAATTTTAGAGTACCAAGCATTGTTGTTCCAGTTTTAGTGTGCCAAGCATTGTTTTGCCAAGCATTGTTGTTCCAGTTTTGGTGTGCCAAGCATTGTTGTTCCAGTTTTGGTGTGCCAAGCATTGTTGTTCCAGTTTAGTGAACCAAGCATTGTTATTCCAGTTTTAGTGTGCCAAGCATTGTTGTTCCAGTTTAGTGAACCAAGCATTGTTGTTCCAGTTTAGTGAACCAAGCATTGTTATTCCAGTTTTAGTGTGCCAAGCATTGTTTTGCCAAGCATTGTTGTTCCAGTTTTGGTGTGCCAAGCATTGTTGTTCCAGTTTTGGTGTGCCAAGCATTGTTGTTCCAATTTTAGAGTACCAAGCATTGTTGTTCCAGTTTTAGTGTGCCAAGCATTGTTTTGCCAAGCATTGTTGTTCTAGTTTTGGTGTGCCAAGCATTGTTGTTCCAGTTTTGGTGTGCTAAGCATTGTTGTTCCAATTTTAGTGTGCCAAGCATTGTTTTGCCAAGCATTGTTGTTCCAGTTTTAGTGTGCCAAGCATTGTTTTGACAAGCATTGTTGTTCCAGTTTTAGTGTGCCAAGCATTGTTTTGACAAGCATTGTTGTTCCAGTTTTGGTGTGCCAAGCATTGTTGTTCCAGTTTTGGTGTGCCAAGCATTGTTGTTGCAAGCATTGTTGTTCCAGTTTTGGTGTGCCAAGCATTGTTTTGACAAGCATTGTTGTTCCAGTTTTAGTGTGCCAAGCATTGTTGTTCCAGTTTTGGTGTGCCAAGCATTGTTGTTCCAATTTTAGAGTACCAAGCATTGTTGTTCCAGTTTAGTGAACCAAGCATTGTTATTCCAGTTTTAGTGTGCCAAGCATTGTTGTTCCAGTTTAGTGAACCAAGCATTGTTATTCCAGTTTTAGTGTGCCAAGCATTGTTTTGCCAAGCATTGTTGTTCCAGTTTTGGTGTGCCAAGCATTGTTGTTCCAGTTTTGGTGTGCCAAGCATTGTTGTTCCAGTTTTGGTGTGCCAAGCATTGTTGTTCCAATTTTAGAGTACCAAGCATTGTTGTTCCAGTTTTAGTGTGCCAAGCATTGTTTTGCCAAGCATTGTTGTTCCAGTTTTGGTGTGCCAAGCATTGTTATTCCAGTTTTAGTGTGCCAAGCATTGTTTTGCCAAGCATTGTTCTTCCAGTTTTGGTGTGCCAAGCATTGTTGTTCCAATTTTAGAGTACCAAGCATTGTTGTTCCAGTTTAGTGAACCAAGCATTGTTATTCCAGTTTCGTGAACCAAGCATTGTTATTCC
Source organism: Eptatretus burgeri (assembly GCF_056783735.1). Taxonomy (NCBI): domain Eukaryota; kingdom Metazoa; phylum Chordata; class Myxini; order Myxiniformes; family Myxinidae; genus Eptatretus; species Eptatretus burgeri. The sequence continues at coordinate 37,472,764 of NC_140962.1, forward strand.
AGTTTTAGTGTGCCAAGCATTGTTTTGCCAAGCATTGTTGTTCCAGTTTTGGTGTGCCAAGCATTGTTGGTCCAGTTTTAGTGAACCAAGCATTGTTGGTCCAGTTTTAGTGTGCCAAGCATTGTTGTTCCAGTTTTAGTGTGCCAAGCATTGTTTTGACAAGCATTGTTGTTCCAGTTTTGGTGTGCCAAGCATTGTTGTTCCAGTTTTGGTGTGCCAAGCATTGTTGTTCCAGTTTTAGTGTGCCAAGAATTGTTTTGCCAAGCATTGTTGTTCCAGTTTTAGTGTGCCAAGCATTGTTTTGCCAAGCATTGTTGTTCCAGTTTTGGTGTGCCAAGCATTGTTGTTCCAGTTTTGGTGTGCCAAGCATTGTTGTTCCAGTTTAGTGAACCAAGCATTGTTATTCCAGTTTTAGTGTGCCAAGCATTGTTGTTCCAGTTTTAGTGTGCCAAGCATTGTTTTGCCAAGCATTGTTGTTCCAGTTTTGGTGTGCCAAGCATTGTTGTTCCAGTTTTAGTGTGCCAAGCATTGTTGTTCCAGTTTTAGTGTGCCAAGCATTGTTTTGCCAAGCATTGTTGTTCCAGTTTTGGTGTGCCAAGCATTGTTGTTCCAGTTTTGGTGTGCTAAGCATTGTTGTTCCAATTTTAGTGTGCCAAGCATTGTTTTGCCAAGCATTGTTGTTCCAGTTTTAGTGTGCCAAGCATTGTTTTGACAAGCATTGTTGTTCCAGTTTTAGTGTGCCAAGCATTGTTTTGACAAGCATTGTTGTTCCAGTTTTGGTGTGCCAAGCATTGTTGTTCCAATTTTAGAGTACCAAGCATTGTTGTTCCAGTTTTGGTGTGCCAAGCATTGTTGTTCCAGTTTTGTTGTGCCAAGCATTGTTTTGACAAGCATTGTTGTTCCAGTTTTGGTGTGCCAAGCATTGTTGTTCCAGTTTTGGTGTGCCAAGCATTGTTGTTCCAGTTTTAGTGTGCCAAGCATTGTTGTTCCAGTTTTGGTGTGCCAAGCATTGTTTTGCCAAGCATTGTTGTTCCAGTTTTGGTGTGCCAAGCATTGTTGTTCCAGTTTTGGTGTGCCAAGCATTGTTTTGCCAAGCATTGTTGTTCCAGTTTTGGTGTGCCAAGCATTGTTGTTCCAGTTTTGGTGTGCCAAGCATTGTTGTTCCAGTTTTGGTGTGCCAAGCATTGTTGTTCCAGTTTTGGTGTGCCAAGCATTGTTGTTCCAGTTTTGGTGTGCCAAGCATTGTTGTTCCAGTTTTGGTGTGCCAAGCATTGTTGTTCCAGTTTTGGTGTGCCAAGCATTGTTGTTCCAGTTTTGGTGTGCCAAGCATTGTTGTTCCAGTTTTGGTGTGCCAAGCATTGTTGTTCCAGTTTTGGTGTGCCAAGCATTGTTGTTCCAGTTTTGGTGTGCCAAGCATTGTTGTTCCAGTTTCAGTGTGCCAAGCATTGTTGTGCCAATTTGGTGTACCAAGCATTGTTGTTCCAGTTTCAGTGTGCCAAGCATTGTTGTTCCAGTTTTGGTGTGCCAAGCATTGTTGTTCCAGTTTCAGTGTGCCAAGCATTGTTGTTCCAGTTTTGGTGTGCCAAGCATTGTTGTTCCAGTTTCAGTGTGCCAAGCATTGTTGTTCCAGTTTTGGTGTGCCAAGCATTGTTGTTCCAGTTTTGGTGTGCCAAGCATTGTTGTTCCAGTTTTAGTGTGCCAAGCATTGTTGTTCCAGTTTTGGTGTGCCAAGCATTGTTGTTCCAGTTTTGGTGTGCCAAGCATTGTTGTTCCAGTTTTGGTGTGCCAAGCATTGTTGTTCCAGTTTTGGTGTGCCAAGCATTGTTGTTCCAGTTTTGGTGTGCCAAGCATTGTTGTTCCAGTTTTGGTGTGCCAAGCATTGTTGTTCCAGTTTTGGTGTGCCAAGCATTGTTGTTCCAGTTTTGGTGTACCAAGCATTGATGTGCCAAGCATTGTTGTTCCAGTTTTAGAGTACCAAGCATTGTTGTTCCAGTTTTAGTGTGCCAAGAATTGTTTTGCCAAGCATTGTTGTTCCAGTTTTGGTGTGCCAAGCATTGTTGTTCCAGTTTTGGTGTGCCAAGCATTGTTTTGCCAAGCATTGTTGTTCCAGTTTTGGTGTGCCAAGCATTGTTGTTCCAGTTTTGGTGTGCCAAGCATTGTTGTTCCAGTTTTGGTGTGCCAAGCATTGTTGTTCCAGTTTTGGTGTGCCAAGCATTGTTGTGCCAGATTAGTGTACCAAGCATTGTTGTTCCAGTTTCATTGTGCCAAGCATTGTTGTGCCAGTTTAGTGTACCAAGCATTGTTGTTCCAAGCATTGTTGTTCCAAGCATTGTTGTTCCAGTTTCAGTGTACCAAGCATTGTTGTTCCAGTTTTAGTGTGCCAAGCATTGTTGTTCCAGTTTCGGTGTGCCAAGCATTGGTGTGCCAATTTGGTGTACCAAGCATTGTTGTGCCAGTTTAGTGTACCAAGCATTGTTGTTCCAGTTTCAGTGTGCCAAGCATTGTTGTGCCAATTTGGTGTACCAAGCATTGTTGTTCCAGTTTCAGTGTGCCAAGCATTGTTGTTCCAGTTTTGGTGTGCCAAGCATTGGTGTGCCAATTTGGTGTACCAAGCATTGTTGTGCCAGTTTAGTGTACCAAGCATTGTTGTTCCAGTTTCAGTGTGCCAAGCATTGTTGTGCCAATTTGGTGTACCAAGCATTGTTGTTCCAGTTTCAGTGTGCCAAGCATTGTTGTTCCAGTTTCAGTGTGCCAAGCATTGTTGTTCCAGTTTTGGTGTGCCAAGCATTGTTGTTCCAGTTTTGGTGTGCCAAGCATTGTTGTTCCAGTTTCAGTGTGCCAAGCATTGTTGTTCCAGTTTAGTGTGCCAAGCATTGTTGTTCCAGTTTAGTGTGCCAAGCATTGTTGTTCCAGTTTCAGTGTGCCAAGCATTGTTGTTCCAGTTTCAGTGTGCCAAGCATTGTTGTTCCAGTTTCAGTGTGCCAAGCATTGTTGTTCCAGTTTTGGTGTGCCAAGCATTGGTGTGCCAAGCATTGTGCAGGTTTAGTGTACCAAGCATTGTTGTCCCGTTCTGGTGTGCCAAGCATTGGTGTGGCAGTTTTGGAGTGCCAGTTTTCGTGTGCCAAGCATCATTTTTAGGCGTTTTTAGGCCTTCAAAACAGCTGTTTACCACCAACTCTTCTCGTCCCCCATCCAAAACCATGATCTTTTCTACCCCCCTTAATCCACCCCAAACCCATCTCGTTCAAATTCGCTGTTTGCCTTCCTGAAAGTCCCTGTGTCGTCCATTTTGTATACATCTCCAATTGTCTCTGTTCCCCACTGTTTTGTCCTCCCCCACCCCCTTGTCTCCTGCCACCCTTGTTGTGCGTTGTGTGTTTGCTCTCATATGAGCCTCGACAATGTATACAAAAATAATGGAAAATAAAACATAGACCACATTTTCCAACAAATGGAAAAGTTGGTGATAATCATAAGGAAAGAGGAAGATCTCCTGAATCATCCCCACAAAATACCCGACCGTTTCCATGTCAAAATGGTGGTTGTGAGCAGAGTCAAATTTGAACACATTTAAAATGTTAACATGTATCCTTATGTTATCTACATACACATAAAGTCCCCACTCGATTAGTGCAAAATTCCAAAAATGTGGATAGTTCAGCTACATGAAGTATTTTTGAAGAAAAGTTGGTAAACAACTTTTTCTGAACTATTTTGGGGTGCTGAAAATGAATCTTTTGTTTACCAGGTTCAATCTAGACTTTTTAGGTCAGGAAACTAGATCAGTCGGTCAACGATCATTGGATCCACACCTGGATTGTTTATAATGTGGGTTGACAAAGATAGTTCAGATCACATAGCATGGATGGTGCTCGGTGGTTTACCTGTCATGATTCATCAACCATTTACATTAGGCCCCATAAACATACAGGTAGTTGTTTCTCGTCCAGGTGGTAGTGAAAAAATGATGTGGGCATGCAGGTTTTTTTTTAATACCATTCCCCACGTTTTATACATGGCGTTCATTTAATATGATTGTCAAGATGCGTTCTGCACATGCCTCAATTGGATGGAGAATAGACGGTGCTGTCATCGGGAGCAAGCTTCAAGGACGGAAAATTTGAAATTTTTAAAAATAAAAACTAAACATTTTTTAATGCGGGTTGATATTTTGATGAGCATGGGGACAAAAAAAAACTGTATATGTTTATGGAGGCTTATGGTCATCTCATTTTTGTTGGTGGATAGAAAGTTTTCTTGAAATGTAAATGTCTTGCTTGGTTAATTTAAGATCAAAACGAGAAGGGCAATCAGTAGAGCGCATACCTCCGCCACGTTATGCCTGATCCACGAGAACATATCGGGCCCAATACATGTTTGAAATATCATGCTATACAGTACTATATCGTTTTGGCCCCATCTCTCAATGGCGAAGAATCACTTTAAATTAAATAATTATCGTATCCAGATCCAGATTCGGATCTTCACCAAAACTGAATCGATTCATCAAGGTCATACCCAACGTGTATCCCCAATTTTTAGGGCTTCATCCCACACTGCACCCAAACTTGTGCGGCATAAATCATGCTTTGCTGTTTACACAAGTAAAGAGCAAATTGGAAGACTATAGAAATGTGATGAGACCTCATGCCCAAGCACTTTATCCTCCATTTATTCGGCCAATCGTCCACCATGTAGATCAGGATTACGCAGCCGTTTAAAACCCATGGATTGGAAACTTCACACGTTTTGTCAGGACACAAAAATTCAAACAAACAACTTGTCATGTTAGCACTATGTTAGCACTATGAATATGAGTGACATTCTATCAGCAGCAAAATATGTTGAGCAAATATGTCTACGTGTAGCGGGTGTGCTATGATCTAGTTGCAGCTGAAGGATGCTACCACTCAAACTGTCTGAAAAAAAGTTTCTTAGGGATATCGAAAGAGCAAAGGTTGAGAATAAAACTGGATGGTATGGATTGGGAAAGAATGACAACAATGTGCAGATAAAGGTTGAATAATAATTGTATAACCCAAATTGTATATATCACACTCCCACCCATCCAGAATCATGCAATTAATTGTATCATGTGGACACAAGACGGGATGTGCCTCAGTGAATTGTACTTGAAGAAAAGGAAAGCTGAAAGGCACTGGAGCATGCAAATGTTCAGATGGTGATAAAATGTGCAAGAACAAATCATAATGACATGGGTGAAGTAATTTGCCAATGAGGACTACATTTCCTTGATTCAGACTGAGGTATCAGCACTTTTTATTTTATTTTTAACTAAATCTACAATTCTCCATCTATTCTGAATTTTTTTTTTCAGCATCACTACCCATCTGCTGTTTGATACAATCTGACCTACTGACCTACATTTATAAGCTTAAAAGTCAAAATTGAGCTTCGTAAACAAGGTACTCGTGTTTGACACACCCAAGCACAGCAGAAAAGGTTGTTTTGCCTGCCTTTCCACCTTGGAGTCACAGTTTGCAAAATTGCGCAAGTACACTGTTCAAACCTAGTTTTGAACTTTGACCTTGAGTTTTGTTCACATCTTTGTATCCAACTGATAATCATAAAATTATCAAAATGGTGAATAATGTATCTACATTTGCTAAAATAGGCAGCCATTCGTAAAGGTGCTTGTTTTTATGCCTCCGCTGACGAAGTCGCCGGTGGCATTGTGTTTTCGGCTTGTCCGTCCGTATGTATGTCCGTTCATGCTACTTTTCTCTGTTTTCTCTGCAACCGCTTATCCGATCGACACAAAATTTTCCACATCGGTGCAACTACTCGTGTGGAATGTTTTAATGATAATTATGATGTCATAAATCAAGTGGTGTGGCTGTCGTGTTGGAAAAAGGAAAAAAAAAATTGGGCCTCTGTATCTCCGAAACCACTCCATGGAAAAAATTGAAACTTGTCACATGTGAAGTACACCCCATGGAAAACAAGTGTGACTTTTTTTTTGATTATGTCATAGGTAGCTTTGTTATGACGTAATAATATTACATGTAGAATGCTTTATCTGATCAGCATAAAAATTTATGAGGGTCATTTAAGGCTAAGTTGTATGGGGGGGGGGGGATTCTTTCTCTTGTATAGGCTCTGTTGGTATGGATTTTTTTTTTTTTTTGAAATTTATATTCTGGTGAGGTCATACCGGTACATCAATATTATTAAAAACATAGTAATAATAAATAATTAACTTTTTATGAATGTTCCAAAAATATGCAATGGTCCATTATGTATTCATACATTGACACACAGTCATTTATCAAAGTATTCCCACACGGAACTTTTTTTTCCTGCCCCCCCCCCATGTTGAGAACGGTTATTTTACTTCCAACTTAAACTTGTATTAAGAATGATTTTGTTTTCAAGCTAGATCAGTATTGGTAATCGGCACAGGTTGAGAATCGAGATTCATCGCTATCGCTGTACCAGTATTACTTTATCGCGGAATGCTGTACCAGTATGATCATACCGGTATCGCTAGTCCATATCGGTATCGCTAGTCCATATCGGTATCGCTAGTCAATTCCGGTATCACAAGTCCGTCCTGGTATCGCTTCCATACCGGTACCGCTCGTCCATAGTTTCATACCGGTATGACTATTGTGTTTCTAAAGCACACCCGATTCATGTAACTAACCAATTGGCAATTACTTTAAAACCAGCCATGAGGGCAAAGAAAAACGTGATTGCTTGTCTGGAGCTGAGGTTTAAAGGATAAAACCTACTGTACTTACTTCCTGGTACGTCTTGACGTCATACGTTTCACTGTTCTTGTTCCAAGTTTAGCCGAGACGCTCAGTGCATCAAAGCTTTTTAAATCATGTACGGTATTCAAAGATTGCAAACACGTTTCTTCGACTTGTTGGTGATATACCGGGTTTATTCGTATTGATGTTTTGTTTTTTTTTCGGTATACTGGTATATTCAGAATTCCAATACTAGCATATTTATATGATAAACTATATCGATATAACCGGTATATAGTTATATCGCAGGACTCTACTCTCGAACCACTTCATCAATCAATGTGAGACGTCACAATTATGATCTAGTAGTCATGGGGAATATGTATTTTAAATTTCAACCTGATCGGACACATGGTCTGGCAGCCAGAATTATTTAATATTTTGAATCTGGGTTTTGGGATTTCAATCAAACTTGGCACAAGTATGTATAATGATGTATTGTAATAATGTGGGCGAAGGCATATCTGGCGACGTCAAAGAATGCCCTTCTCGTCTTGAGACTATTGTAAGGAAGAGTGGACACTTCCCAATATTCACTAAATGAAGTCATCACGGACATATCTGCATTTCTCTTCAAATACTTCTTCACATTTCCAAGTTATTTTAGATCTTCCTTGCATCAGTACTCTTTTAATTGTAAATACTGAGTTTCATACTTTGCACAGTTAAATGATAAATGAAGCCTTTTTTGAGTGAAAGTAAAATTTTGATGACCTTTGACCGACTGACCTAGTTTTCCGACCAAAAAGTCAAAATTGAGCCTGGTAAACAAAACATTCATTTTCAGCACCAAAAAATAGTTCAGAAAAAGTTGTTTACCAGATTTTCCTCAAAAATGCTTCTTGCATTCACCTTTCCTGAAAATGGCACCGGCAGTCTATAATGTATATCGTGTTTTAAAGACAGAAATTGTGCATTGTTAGTATCTCAAAGCTCTCCTTTAAGAATAATGCACTTGCAAAAAGGCAAGATTGAAGAAGACTGGAAAGAAACAAGTTACAAGACTTTGCTCAGAGTGTGAATACTGCAGTCACAAAAGTAACAAATAATATTATGTTCACAACGACGACTACCATTTTCATGACACCAGTTTTTTTTTTTCCTGCGATGTGTCACAGGTCTACAATAACTCTGCATGGTTGTTGTTGGTGTTGTTGGAGTTCTTGTTGGGGTTAATTTTTCAAATGTGCACCCATTGGTCGAACAGCTGCCGGACCGCACCCACATTTGTCGCTTGACTCCACCCACTATGGCACCCAGACAAAATAATATGGCCACCATCTTGGTTTTCTGGTGGGCCTAATAATTCAGGCCTACAGGCCTCTGTTGATTATATACTGCCCGGGTTTGTTGCATCAGATTTCCATTGGCTTTGTTTGGGTCAGGTGTAACTCACGATGAGGGAGGGACCCTGAAAAATCCAATAAATGTTGGATAAAACTTATTAGTAAGGATCAATCAAGCCTGCCAGCAAGCATGGTACGTGTCTCCCTAAAGAAATAGCATTACGTAATTTTTGAACTGCCCCCATGTTGGGGTTAAACAATCCGTGACCGTCTGATGAATCAGCTCGTTCTGATATAACCATGGCTGAGGCTGACATGGATGAGAGGTGTCGAGTTTATGTTTCCCAATGGCCTGTTCCTGGATTTTGTCACAGGTTGTGTGTGCCCGCAGTGCGGTCATTTTTGTTCCCACATTCTTGTGGGATCAGCCGGGAAACGTTTTTGACCCTCGTCTTAGACAAAAAAGCTGGCCGTGCCTGACGTTCGACTAAAGTTATTTGGAATGTGGAATTTGTTGTGGAGTGTGAGAGATAACTCGTCCACCATTCGTGAAGGACACCGTGAGATTTATGACGTCCACCAACCAGTGCTGATAGATGGCCGACGGATCCTCCGGCTTAACGTCCTTTCAATAGAGGCACACACTTTAATACCTCACGTTGCATGTGAAACACCAGGATAACCGTTTATAGCTCGGTAGAGATTCAAAGTCAGGACGGGAAAGCGCAGAAGAGAGAAAACATCCATATAACGTCTATCCGAGGGATGACATACACATTGATGCCTTGCCCCGTCTGCAAAACACCAGGATGACAGTTTAGAGCTGGGTAGAGATACGAATCCAAGTTATCGTCCAGGCTATCTTGTCAGTCGCTCTAAGTTGAAATAACAACATCTGGTTAATGAGTGGTGCAAAAAGAAAGTGAAATCGAGGTATATTGCATCACTCTTTCCAAGCACTGTTTTTATTACCGGGTGGACAGAGGTTATGTTTTTCGCACTATCCGTCCGTGTGTATGTGAACAGGATATCTCAAAAAGTTGTGGACGGATTTGGACGAAATTTGGTGGAGATGTTGGTTGTGTGACAAGGACGAAATAGTTCGATTTCGATTCAGGCCCAGATCCAGGTCAGGCCGATCAGTGGGATACAAAGCGTAAACTGTTGAGCCTTGCGGGGGGTTATGCACTCTACCGATTGCCGTTCTAGTTTGAGTTGTTTTCATTGAAAGTCAAAGGAACAACAAAAAAAAAAATCAACACTGACCTGTTCAAAGGAGTACCGTGTTAGTTTGCACCGGAGAAGCCACACAAGTGCGTAGAAGCAGAGGAGCCCGTAAAAGACGAGTAGGCATAAGTAGGCTGCAGATAGCTTTCCAAGCAGTGATCCGAGCCCATGATGGCAGACAAAGTTCTCATAGCCAAGCAGGGCAAGTGCTTCAGCAGCGTGACATGATGGTGGGCTTCCGAGTGATGCAGCTCCACTCAAATGCCCAGCTGTACATAGTGCTGCAAGGAATGCACGTAAAGCTGTCTGGTGTACGTAGAGACGTCGCAATGATGAACCCCGCTCCACATGCTGCCTGAATTGACGCACCTGCCCAAACAGGATTTTGGAAGAAAGAGATTAATAACAAGACAAAGGAACAGTTTCTTGAAGGATGGAAAAGTAATTGAGTTGGGATTTTGTGATGACTCGGGGCATATTGGAAGTTGTGTATGAAAAGAGGAAGGTGATTGATATCTTGAAATGGAAATTTTAAAAGATTGGGAAAGTGCATGAAGTCCAAGTGGATACAGTGTTAGATAAAGTATGGGTCTTGTGTTAAGGATAGTTTGTACTGCCATCTTTGGGAGTGAAATTTAGCAAAGGCAACAGCATTAAGGAAGGAGATAGCAAGCTTCAGGAAATAGAGCTCATGCCAGGAAACATGTAACATTGCTTTCACATATTGTTAATCACATGGATCATGGCTGGTTCACTGATATTCTTCCTACGTCATATGTAGTATATGGCTGTGGGTATCATCATTTGCTTGGGGCACAGCTTTGCTGCTGATGCAGTGGTCCCTGTTGATGAGAGCAGGAATTTGCCTTTTGTTCATGAATGGTATGAGTAGGCGAGCTGTTGAAGAGTCGGTGAGCTGCTCCTCACGAGGGGACACTGTGGGATCTTTAACATCCACCAACTAATACACCAACACACAAGACTCCAGTTTAACGTCCACCTGAGGGACAGCACACACCCTACCTGTGAAACACTGGAATGACCGTTTGTAGCTGAGCAAGGGATTCACTGATGATCTTCAGGGAGAGAGTAAGTTACCTGTCTCAGGTGTGTGTGTGTGTGTGTGTGTGTGTGTGTGTGTGTGTGTGTGTGTGTGTGTGTGTGTGTGTGTGTGTGTGTGTGTGTGTGTGTGTGTGTGTGTGTGTGTGTGTGTGTGTGTGTGTTAGTCCCTACATGTCCAACAGGATGGCGCCATAGGTAGGACACTCATTTTTTGAGATATATCGTCTGGATTTCATTCTCGAACCAATTATAAACGACCGGATTGTTGCAAACTGTTGGACTGGTGTTTCGTAGGAAGGGTGTTGCATCAATGAGTGTACCGTCCACCGGATGGCATTTTAAACTGGGGAACCATCTGCTAGCATTAATTGCTGGGGGACATTAACGATCTCACAGTGTCCTTCACAAAGGTCAGCCAATCGTCACCGACACTTTGGGCAAATTCCTGTCCTAATGTGCAAGGACAGCCACTCTTCAGGAATGAAAACTGAATCCCGGTGCAATAAACATTCACCAATAGTGATTTAAAAAAAAAACATCTCCCACTTCACGTCTGATTCTTGAATGTCTCACGAGAACTTGGCCACTGGAATATGGAAAGCACCCCGAACATCCTCCTTCAACTAAACGCAGAATGTTGTTTTGTTGTCTCAATTTCCAGGTGCTATCTTGGCCATTCCTTGCATCATGGGTTTTTGTCAGCACTTTTGCAGAGTATAGCTCCACTTGGTCTTCAACAAGTATATGGTATGGTGATGAGGTTTGATGGGTCTTGTCTTTTTCCTTACACTATGGTTTTCCACGACTGTCTGAATGCGCGATTGAGCTCTACTAACTCAAGTACTCGATTACATCTTTTTTTTTTTTTTTTTTTTTTTTTTTTTTTGTATACCTTGGTCGAGGCTCGTATGAGAGCTAACACACAACTCACAGCAAGGAGGCATGAGACAAGAGGGGTGGGAGTGGAAGGGACAAAACATTGGGGAACAGACACAGGTGAACTGTGGAAGGGAGAGGGATGGGGATGGGACGGGGAACATGGCGAGGAGAAGATGGACATTACAGGGACTTTCAGGAAGGAAAGCAGGAGAAATGAAGGAAGTGGGTATGGGTGGATTATCGGGGGTAGAAAAGATCGAGGATTTGGATGGGGGAAGATAAGAGGTGGTGGTGAACAGCTGTTTTGAAAGCCTGGAGGGAAGAATGGGAAAGAATAGAGTGAGGAAGTTTATTCCAAAGGCGGGAAAAAAAGAGGAATGAAAGAGTGAAGATGAGCAGTGATTCGTGATTTTGGTAGTTTTACCAGAAGGGGTTGTTGGCGGACCTTGAGCGCCCTGTGGAAATGTGGTTGGGACAAATCGCAGAGAGAGCAGGGGGCAAGGCTGAGAGGAGTCGGTAGAAGACAGAAAGACCACCGACCAACCTGCGGTGATTGGAGTGAGAGGCCCAAAGACTCAGCTTCATTGCGGGAGATGCCAATGATCTTAAAAGCCCTGGTTTCGACAGCGTGAAGTCGAGAAAGGTGGGAGGCAGGAGCACCAGCCCAGAGGGGGAGAGCAGTACTCCATCAGGCTACGGACAAAAGCTTTGTAAGTAGTCAGGAGCTCAAGAGGGCCGAGGAAGGACTTTGCACGACGGAGGATTCCCAGTCGGCGACTGGTTTTTGTCGCAAGGTTGGAAATGTGACTTTCCCAGGAAAGGTCATGGCAGATAGTGAGACCCAGAAGCTTGAAAGAAAAGACTTCTTCCAGAGGATTGTTGAGAAAGTGGATGGGGGTTTTGTAAACGGTCCTTTCGAAGAGACATAGTGAGAGTGTGAGATTTGTGTGGATTGAAAGACATGTTCCACGTGTTGGACCAGTTTGTGATTTTATCCAGATCTGCAGTGAGCGAAGAAGCTGCTGCTTGCCGGTCTGAGGGATGACAGATGGTACGGCAGAGGGTGGAGTCATCGGCAAAGAGAAATAGAGGATTTTCCAGAGAGTCCGAGAGATCATTGATGAAAACCAGAAAAAGAACAGGGCCCAGAACGCTACCTTGAGGAACTCCAGCCTGCACAGGAAGAGGGGATGAAAGAACTCCATTTAGGGCCACACGTTGACTGCGACAGGAGAGGAAGTCTGCGAGCCATGAGTGGAGATGGCCTTGAATACCATGGGAAGAGAGTTTGGTGAGTAGGGCAGGGTGCCAGACTGTGTCAAAAGCACGTGATATGTCCAGGGATACGGCTCGGATTTCCTGTCTGGCATTGAGGACCTCCATCCATTGATGGGAGAGCAGTAGCAGCATATCCAGGGTAGAGTGACCTGGTCTGAAACCAAATTGATGATTGGAAATCAAGCCATTGGAGAAGAGGAAGGATTTCATGTCTGAAGCGATGATGGATTCCATAACCTTGCTGATGATTGGGAGAAGGCTGATTGGTCTATAGTTACAGGGATCTGTTTTTGCACCTTTTTATGCAGGGCAGTGATGTTAGCAGATTTCCAAGCAGATGGCAGATGACCTTGGGAAAATGAGAGGGTGAATAGAACAGAGAGAGGGTGAGCAACCGTCTGGACCGGTTGCAGAATCTGACTCGAGGTTTGAAAGCAAGCTCTCCACCTTGTCAGGAGAAAAGGATACAGAGTCCAGGGACAGTTGGGTGCGACTGGGTAAAGTGGGTAGAGATAGTGATGGGTTTGGGACACAAGATTTAGCTGCAAACACCGAGTTTAGACATTCAGCTTTATCACGTGTGGAATCAGCAGTGCGACCATTTGAGGTAAGGGAGGGGATGGAGGGGGAACATACACCAGAAACAGATTTGATTAAACGCCACCAGGATTTTGAGGAGGGAGAGAGGTCTGAGAGTTCAGACTTGAGATGAGAAAGATGTTGTTTTCTGGCTCTCCTGGAGGGTAGATACACACTTGTTCCGAGCTTTGTGGAAAGAACTGAGATTGCCCTCAGTTGGGTTTGCTTTCCATGAGGCAAAGGCAAGTTGTTTCAGGACAACTGCCTCGCCACAAGCTTCAGTAAACCAAGGGCGGGAGGAAGGGTAAGACAACTGAACACGAGAGGGGATAAATCTGTGCATGAGGGAGAGCAAGTTTCTTTGAAAGAATTCCCAGGATGAGTTGATGTTTGAGAAAGTAGTGATAGGAGACCAGTCTGTAAGTTTGATGGCTGCTCGGAGACCCTGCCAGTCGGCTTGAGTGAAATGCCAGACTCGACGGCGGTGAGGTGGTTCTCTGATGACAGCCAGAGAGATGTCCACTTTAACAAGGACGTGGTCAGAAGAACCAATTGGAGCGAAGGAAGAGCAGCAGATATTGTCAGGGAAATTTGTCAAAATCAGATCCAGAAGAGATGGAGTACCATTGGTTGAGATCCGGGTCGGGAAGTTGACCGATTGAGTCAGTCCCAATGAGTCACAGAAAGCTTTTGCTGACGTCCCATGGCAGGTGAGAGAGGTACCCACACCTAGCCAACTGGCGTGATGACAATTGAAGTCGCCACATAAGAGGAAGAGAGAGTTTGGATGAGAAGATAGAAGATGGTCCATGTTTTCGGAGAGTGAGGTGTAGATGGAGTCATCACTGTTCGGTGGACGGTACAGTACACATATAAACATGAGGTGGGAGTGGAGGGGAAGCCGGCCAGAGGTATTCCTGGGGGTGTGGGGGAGTGAGAGCAGTGCAGGGAGAGTGAGGAATAGAGTCTTTGATGAAGAGAGCAATACCTCCACCAGGACGAGGCTCAGGTCTGTCATACCGTAAGAGGGAGTAACCAGGAGAGATACTTGGGAGTCAGACACGTCTTGGGAGAGGAAAGTTTCTGTTAGGCAGATAATGTCTGGTTTGTCAGTGGCAACCTGCATGGAAAGATCTGAAAGGTTTGAGCGAAGGCCCCGGATATTTGAGGTCCACACATTTAATGAAGAGGTAGGGGAGGAGGCTTTGGGTGCAGGAGGTGGAGGGGCGGGGGAGGGTAGGGATGAGGGACGAGGGGGGAGGTAAGGAGGGTTGCTGAAGGAGTGTGGGATATTGCAGAATAGCGAGGGGAGGGGGGCCGAATGAGGAGGAGAAAAGGCTCTGTGGTGCTGGGAGAGAGGGGGGACAAGAGACAAGGAAGATGGCAGTTGAGGATTTGAGGAGGTGGAGTGAAGAGATGGAGGTGAGAGGGCAGTGGAGGGAGGCAGGTTGGTGGATGAGAGGGGCAACTTAGAGAAGGAAGAGTGAGGGGATGAAAGGTGGGAGAAAGGTGAGGGGGGAATTTTTGAAAGAGGTGAGAGGGAGGCTTGGAGGGAGAAGAGTGGGATGGTTGCTTTGAGAGTGAGAGTGAGGGGTGAGGGGGGTGAGTTGGCACTGAAGTTGGAAAAAAAGAATGGTTGATGGAAAGCGAGCATCCATGGCAAACTGTGGTTTTTAAAAGTGTCTCCACTGTCTACATCTCGGCGAATAACAGACATCAAAGCAGGTGCTGCATCGTCTGGGCCTCAGTGTTATTGCAATCGCATGTGGTCAACTTGGTGGTAAATCCCCAGCGGTAAATTAACACTTTGGAAGGGCCGATCCCAGTATGTAGACAGTGGAGACACTGCTACACATTTCCAGTGGTCAGCTGTAATTGCAATTCAACAGAATCTGGTATTGTTTTTGGATCTGCACTCCGCAGCCGTCGTAGTGCATCCTCAGGTGTGTAGATCCTAGTGATTGTGTGGTAGCAAGGGAGCACTTACTGGTGTCTGGTTGTACAATTGTTGGCTTTAATCCATCTTATGATTTAGTTGCTTTGTACTGCTGCAGATTACTTGGCGAACATCATCATCATTATCGTCATAATGTACCAGGTCCTATGCAGAGCATTGGTACTGCCGAAGTAGTTACTAGGCGACAATCCTGGTTGTGTCGCCAATCCAAGAATTTGGAATATGGCCAGGGTGCCAGCGATGGCTCGCCTACTCTTCTTGAAGGACACTGTGGGATCTTTAACGTCCACCAACTATCGCCGGCAGATGGGATTCCCATTTAACGTCCATCTGAGGGACAGTACAAACATTGATGAATCCCCCTGCCTGTGTAACACCAGGATGACAGCTTATAGCTGGGTTGGGATTCAATCCCTGGCGAGACAGTTTACAGGTGAGTGTGCGTACCTGTGGGCCATCCTGACAGCCCCTTCTGGTGTCAGGATGAGATATTAAAGACTCGTCGATAGACTTATCATTCATTGGCTTGATGATACAATGACAACAAGCATTGAACTATCATCAATTATCTTCACCTGCGTGTGGATCTCTTCCATACAGCACATGCATACTCAGTACATGAGACTCTGAGAGCAAAGCTGGTGCCAAGCATTATTGTTGAATGAAAAACGGTTTCTTGCTAACGAAGGCTCATGTTGATCTTCTGCTGCGGACATATAGAACAACGGATGAAATCAACAAGATGTCAATTGAGATATAGCCATCCACCCTGGGAAGCAAGAAGAAGTGACATTTCGGGCGTTAACCCTTCGTTGGAGCAAAAATCTCTGATGAAGGGTTAACACCCGTATTATTGTTGGTTTGAGTCCCACTTCAAATTTTCCAGATTGTGTACCATTACGGACACTCTCGTTAGCCTCTCGATTATAATTCAAGTGGAAAACACAGACTTTTGTTTTGATTGGGTTCGTCCAATGCGTTTCTCCTCGTATATGAGGTCGAGCCTTCTCTCGTCATCACTTTGGTGAAACTCTTTACCCTGAGCCATCAAATATAGGTCATCAATGCAAATGGAGATTATTTTGCCTGGGTGGATGGTTAGTCCTTTTTTTTTTTTTTGTAGATGTTGATTAGTATTGGTGCTTGCACACCGCCTTGTCGAAGACCATTAATCTGGTGAAGCCAGCAGCTGCAATTTCCGCACCATTACGCCTCGAATCGCTGATTTCCCCAACCGAATGCGTACAAGCTCCAGGATATGAAGGTCTTTGATGATGATGAGAACCTTGACAAGAAGTCGTCGATGGTTGCCAAAGTTATACATGGCCAACAAATTGACAGACATGGCTTGTGTCACCAAATATTTTTCAAAGCTTTATCCTCTACCTATTGAGTTAAATGGCGCAGTTGTATTGTGCATGACCTTGCAGGGTGAAAGCTGGCTTGTTCGGTGACTAGGTATTTTTCAGTTTGTAGAGTGAGTCGAGTGAGTTTAAGAGATGTTCAAATAATTTCCATGTATGACACAGCAGGGGAAATTGATGTAAAGTTCTTCGGCTGTGATGCCGCATCCTTTACTAGCTTCACGAGCGGCGATAGATGGGTTTTCTGCTCGGCTTTTGGTGTTTCATTCTAACTCACAGTGCACTAGTAACTAGTTGTATAAATGCAGTACTTAAGCCGCATTCCCAATGAAGGTCTGAAGCGTCCGATTTTGTTCTTTAGTTGGACATAATGAAGGTTGGCGATCTTTCCATTTTCAACCGTCGAGCTCTTCCATTGAAAAGGCTTCCTTAAATTCAACGTCGTCCAAATGCTTGTGTCGTTCAGGTGAGGATTCGGTTGTTCGCTGAGTTGGAGGGCATCGTCCACTTCCAGGCACGTGCACAGTATGTAAGTGACCTGCTTCACGGTGGTATTGTAGCTCCGATTCACTTTCTTGGGTTAGGGTCTTGGGTCACTGCTGAATTTCTGTAATTGTTGTCCACACCTTTTTGCTGTTGTGCATCAGGTCCATCAATGCAGTCATGGATTTCTGGTGTTCTTCCAAGATTGCCAGTGTCGGTAAACTCTCCACCCGTCGAGCAAAGGTATTGTTACGGATATGGCTTAATTGGGTTTAGTTTATACTAATTATTTAAATCGTACATTTCAGCATAAGTGTTATGTACAATTATATGACAGGCAGTGTCGAGTTTGTTTTCTTTATTGTTTTTATTTACAGAGGAGCACCTCTGCTATATGGTCTGCAGTTTTATGGGTTTTGGTTGGCTGTTTGGATTATTTCCAGACGTGTAGACGGTAGTCATTACTCTTCGGTTGCTTTTATACAGTACAAGTTTAGAACATTGTGGCCATTTGGCAAATGAACAGTTCTTCTGCGCTTTAGTCGCTGAACAAGTTTTATTCAGGGATGCTCAGATTGCGGCATGATGTTAACGGTCTATTGGAAACAAACCTCAGAAAAGGAAGAGGTTTGGAAAGTACACTGTTTTACATGAACACCCATGCCTTCTTCTATTTCATTTGTTCACTTGTGGAAAGCCCTCTCCCAACTGATCAATTCAACAGAATGTCGTCCTGAAGACATTGGTTGCCTGCTATGAATAGTAAAGTCTCTGCCCATTGGTGTGGTGAGCTAAACGTAAGAGAAGAAGAACATGAGTTTGGGATTCATGAAATGTGACAACAACAATGCATGTTTCTCTTCTGTATCTATAGTGTTGAGTGTGATTTATTGGCAGTGCTTTCCCAGCAGGGGGTGCTAAATATCTAAAGTCTAAACACTCCATTGTCCTTCAAAGCGACGTAGTTGTCTGTTCTGCATTTAGGTTTTGGATGCTAAATATCCAAGGATATCTTTTGAAGAGGGTATGCCATTGTGTAATGCCCCCCCCCCAAACCTCCCTGGCTGAATTTCCTGCCTTAAGATTGAATGGGAGTGAGAATGTCGATGCTAAATTTGCATGTTAAGATATTGTTTTAATATTATGTAGTAAATAGGGATTAGAAATGATGCAGAAATGATGGGCCAAATTAATTTGATGCAGGAAAAAGATGACCACATTCAACCTGTGCCGAGTATTGCAACAAAACCAGAACTCGGCTCGACGATTGACCACGTAAGGCAGACACAGAAGTAACACGGGGAGGGAATGGAAGAAGATGTGGCACAAAAAAAGAAGGGCCTAGAGAGTGAAATTGAAGATAAGGTACATTTTGGGGTGGTAGATGGGATGGTATTGAACTATCACGATTGGCAGTCACACTTGAGAGAAAAAAAGCGCAAACTTGCAAGTACATCCGATCAATTCGACCTGAGGTCACAGGTCATTGTGGCGTGATTAATGACTCCCACCATCAATCTGCAACTATCCTCACCATCCAAATCTAACCTTTGTTGTGAGTGGTTAATGCACTTATTAAGCTAAAGCCATGCAGTGTAACATATGCATTGGGCTACATCATTGTTGTTGTTGCATCATGATTATTGTTGTTGTTTTTTGAGTTGTCGATTGCATACGTGAAGAGGTCATCGCGGAAATAAATGCGCTCTCGCTTGCGGCATAATGGAGTCTGTGTGAACTCGTCACAAGACAGTCATGGTTGTCTGATGTCGCTACCAGCAACTGAGATGTCATCCATCTCTGCTGTTGCCCATTCAATCCCTTCCAGCCTCTGGTCCATAATTTGCTGGAATATCTCAGGAGAGCACTTCAAACCATAGGGAAGACGCAACCAGCGGTTTCTCTCAACAGGTGTATTGAACGTGGTCAAGAATGAGGATGGCTTGTCAAGGCAGATTTTCATAAATCTGCTGTGGGCATGAAGCACTGAAAAAAAAAGCCCCCAGCTCCAGGGATTTGAGGTTAGACTTCCTGAACGGTTCTCATCGGGCCGTGCTCACGCTTTATGCACTTCTTCAAGTCTTTGGGGTCAACACAGACGTGCATTTTGCCGTTGTAAAGAGCTACTACCATGGAACTCACCCACTCAGTCGGGCCTTCTACCTTTGTGATGTGACCTTCGGCAACCATCTCTTTTAGCTTATCAACTACCTTCTCCTTCAATGCTGCAGGTTGTCTGTGAGGAGGGTGAACTACTCCCTGTGGCCACCCTTCTACAAGCTTGATCCGATAAGTTCCAGGAAGAGTTCCAGTTGTCTTGCCAACTTCTGGAAACTCAGACACCACTGCTTGCTGAGGCCCATCGACTGGAGGCTGAACCAGAGACAACTTGTCAAGCTTGATAATGAGGCATAAGGCTTCAGACATAGCACCTGATACTACATTCTCCTGATCAAGGTCAATGACCTCAAAACTGGCTTTAGTAGTCTTGTCCTTGTGAGAGAGAGGGACTGCCACCAAAACTACAGGATGAATATTGTGATTTAAGTAAGTTTTCAGAACTTTTTGCGAAGTTTGTAGATCACCTGCAAGGTGCTGAACTGATTAATAGTTGCTGAGTGTTAGCGTGTTGCCCCTAATGCCCGTGTCGATCTCAAATCGAGTCGGCTGACCCAGCACTGAGACGGTCTGTGCCCACTTGTCACAAGTAGCAACATTACTGCTTGGTCGAAGAGTGTTGATCCTTAGGATGTCAGATTCCTGGACTCGTTCTTGAGGAAGATCTACATTGTCTGGATCAGTCTCGACGTCAAGCAACTTTAGGTTGCGGAGTCTCTTCCGACATCCTGCTAGCCAGTGACCAGGCTTCTCTGAGTTTGATTGTTGTGTGTTAATCAATGAGCAGTTTATAACTATCAAGAGACTTTTGCTTTGCTTGTTTATCTGCGAGAAAGGGAGATGTAACATATGCATTGGGATACATCATTGTTGGTGTTGTTGCCTTATTATTATCATTATTATTATTATTATTATTATTGTTGCTGTTTTTTGAGTTGTCGATTGCGTACGTGAAGAGTCCATCGTGGAAATAAACGCGCTCTCGCTTGCGGCACAATGGAGTCTGTGTGAACGCATTACATGCAGCAAGAGCAAGACATTTATCGTTGCTGGTCTTTCTTCCCTCTTCTTCTGTCGTTTTAATTAAATATCTTTACTTTTTTCAAACTTATTTTCAACTTTTTCTTTTTTCTACCTTTTCCAGTGGAGATTTTTGTGTGTTTTCGGTTCCTTACATTCACGGTGTCATTTGATGTTAAGTCAAAGGCTTTTCTCCACAAGTTTTATATTCCATATTTTGTTCTGCTGATGAAATTATTAAGCTGCAACAGGGATTGCCAGGACTTTTAAGTTCGGAGAAACTCGTAAAAAAAAAAAAAATCAATGCAACAACTCCACACTGCTCATTTTGGATCGGGGTGAATTACAATACCATATGGAGGTCTTTCTGGAGGAAGGATAGCTTCGAAGTAGTATGCGCAACAGCCTCTGAGCTCTCTTTACGTTGAGAACTCTCAAAAAGTTATGGATGGATTTGGACAAAACTTGGACGATGAGCTCAGTCGGTGACAAGAACAAGCTGATTAGATTTTTGTTAAGGTCCGGATGCAGATCTGGCCTATCAGTGGGATACAAAATGTAAACTGTTCAACTTGGTGGAGATATGCACTCGACCGAGTGCTCTTCCAGTTCTATCCTGAATTTCAATATCGAACAGCTATAAACTGGCATCCTGGAGTTTTACATGCAGAGCAAGGGATCAATGTAGTGCTGTCCAACAGATTAATATTTATATGGAGGACCTGTTTGCAAGTGCTCGACTGGATGTTGGCAAAAGATCAGACGGAGTCTTTAGTAAAGTGTCGGAGATTTATCTCCCAAACCTGACTGGCAGGATAGCCTAGAATAGAGGTATGCACACCTTCTCTATGACCACAGAAGCACCTCATAAGGAACACCAGGAAATAGAAGGATTGACAGACTGAGAGCTCTTTCACGATTCTGTGGGTGGTGGTGCATGGCCGTTCTGAGTTGGTGGAGCGATCCGTCTGGTTGAATCTGATAACAAGCGAGACTCCGACATGCAAACTATGTAGTTCTGTGACCCAGCCCACAGGCCTCTCGTCTGGTGTGGCCAGTGGACTAACTTCTTAGAAGGATGAGCGGCTGCAAACCATGCGAGATGAAGCAATAACAGGTCTGTGGTGCCCTTCAATGTCTGGAGCCACATGCGCACTACACTGGATGGGCCAGTGTGTACCTTGCCCTTCACCGACAGGCTTGGATAAACTGCTGAGCCACATCCATGATGGAGACTGGGGCTTAAGACAGTGTCCCACAAAGGAGGAATTCCCAGTAAGTGTGAGTCATCAGCTCACGTCAAGTCCCTGCCCTTTGTCCACACCGCTCGTCACAACTGCCAATTGGATGGTTTGGTGAGATCCTCGGACCAGCCCCTGCACAGGCCATCCACGATACATGTTGTACTTTGTGACATTGTCGTATCGGCTCGTGCCGCTGTGCCAAAAACATGAGCGAATTTCACTGGCTGGACTCGAGACTCGAGAGGAAGTAAAAGTCGATGCACATGCACCCTTCCATAACCAGGTCGTTTATGAGTCTTTCGGCGCATGGCACCCCACCATCGTGCTGTGCAAATAGTGCTCGGAGAGGGTCGCGCGACAAGATTCATCGGGCAACCTTCAAAATCGATGCCGTGTGGAGGACACCACTAGTTCAAAAAAAAAAATTGCATGCAGTCCCGGCTGAAGCCCCACATGCAACAGTATCACTGCACCCAAGAAAGGATTCTGACTTAGAGGTATTCAGTCATAATCCCTCAGAGGGTAGCTTCACGCCGCCGGCTGCTCAGCCAGATGCACGCACCAAGTGTCTGAACCCAAGGTTCCTCTCATACTGAGCAGGGTTGCTGTCCTGGTGACAAAAGCATCAGTAGGATAAAACTAACCTGTCTCACGATGGTCTAACATCACATTCCCTGTAAGGGGGTAAACAATCCAATGCTTGGTGAATTCTGTTTAGCAATGACAGGAAGACCCAACATCGAAGGATCAAAAAGCAACGTCGCCATGGATGCTTGGTCGCCACAAACCAGTTATTCCTGTGGTGACTTTTTTTTAACACCATTTTGCTTAAAACCCAAAAAGTCGAAAGGATCATGAGGCCATGCTTTCTTGGTCCATATTTGTAGTGAAAATCAGGATCAAGCAAGCTTTTTCCCTTCTGCTCCACAGGAGGTTTCCATCCTCCCTGAGCTCACCTTAGGACACCTGCTTTCCCGTTTCGCAGGTGTACCACCCCCAGTCAGCTCCCCCCCCTCCCCAACCGTCCAGAACTGTCCCTGGAGCAGGTCGTCAGAGTTGTGCACCAACTGACCCAAACAGGTCCCCTCGCCATGTCTACCAGGGGGCCCACACTTCCCGTGTCACTAGGTTAATGAAGGAATGGTAAGAGTAGTAGTATTTCACCAGCAACTCCACATCGGCGACACCGTGCGCTCCGCATCCCTTGTGAAGTCGGCCCTCACGGACACTGCTGAGAGGCGGGCCTCCCACTTATTATACACCTCTCAAGTGCTCTCAAAGGACTTTTCTTTCCCCACTGATTCTGCCTCTCAAGTGCCTTCACTGAGTCTGGTTAGAGTCACTCTCTGAGTTGCATAGCCTGGGTTTGAATCCCAACCCAGCTATAAATTGTCATTCTGGTGTTTTGCAGACAGGGAGAAGAAGCATCAATGTGTGTGCCGTCCCTCGGATGGGCGTTAAACTGGGTGTTCTGTGTGCCGGCATTAGTTCGTGGATGATAAAGATCCCACTGTGTCGAGCTATCACCAGCACCCTGGCTGAATTCCAAATTCCTTGTCTAACCAACAAGGGGCACTGCATCGGCGGCACAACGCTGCCCCCAGCAAATGATGCTACCCAGAGCTATGTACTTCATATGAAAAAAGAAGTTCTCTGGAACCTTGAACAAGCTCCAAGTTCCTTTCAAAATCATCTATAGTCAAACATCAGGCCCGGCGAGTCGGGTCGTAAAAACCATGGGCCAAAAACTTTCTTCGACAGACCCCTCAAGAAGATAGGAATAATTTGGCGATTAAAGAGGTAGTCGTTGTACGTTGTAGATGGAGATCTTTTCTCTATGGCCCCATTCTTCATTGCACGGCCCACGAGCCACCGGCGGCCCCTGGTGGCCTAAAGTGCGGCCCCCTGACGCGTGGCTGATAAATACACAAATGTGAAAGCACCCAAGCATAATCTGCCATAAATGCTATCAAATTGACCCAATGGTTTCAAATGAGTGTTCCAATGCCAAGCGTAAAAGCAGCATCACTACATAAGTAGATGGCAGTATACAAACAATTATGCTTGCAACCCAACAACCACAACAACAACGAAAAGAGTTTGTTTAGGTGGGGCTGAACAGCAGCCATTTTGTAGTCCTGCAGGAGGTGTGGTGGCTCTCACACTGATGTATTATCGGTAAAAGTGGCCCCCTTATAAAAATAACAAAGTGAAGATCACTGCTCTATGGTAATGTGCTTGTCTGTTTCTCTTTTGAGACAATATGCTGTTATCACCTTTTCTGGCATACTGTGTTACTGACTTCATTTTTTTCCTTGAAACATTTTCATTCATGGCAAAGTGTTTAATGCATTAAAAAAAATGTTGTTAAAGGGGTATTTACTTAATCTTTTAATGATAAATACTTGTTTTTAATCCTGTAGTTCTGGACTGAAAAATAGCATGCACAAATAAGCTGTCACATAAAAAAACATAAATAGTCCTAATCCTGAAATATGAGCAAAATTCCATTGTAAAAATATCACGATATAACAAAATAAAAAAGGAAGCCTTTTATTATTGCAGTGGTTGTTCGAGCTCAAACAAAGAAAAACGAAATTCAGGAGCAATCAAGGAAACATTCTGTTGCCTGTACACCTGCCGGGTTTAAAAAAAAAAAGGTCCGTTGAAAAGATTATAATTCTCCCGTAGGTTTTAATTCATTTGAAGTTTCTTTCATTTCAGAAGAACTTTTACCGAATAATTTTTCTGTGTTTCTTTCAGGGTGGGACAGACAGACAGACAGACAGCATTAGCCTTACATATATCAATATATATATATATGTTCAAGAAGAAAGCTACCACCTGGAGCTTTTCTCACCTTCTCAAAGAGGGCACGAGCCTGCTCTGCATCCTTTTTGTCCAAAACGGTGAGCCCAGCTTCAGTCTCTGTCCCTCCTGGCCCCACATTGCTGCACATAAGTAAGACATTGAACATCACAGTTACCATTGTTTTCATCCCAATATTTCAGAACAATGCCAACTAATCCTGTCATACTTCTGCCACAGCGTCCATTTTACGACTCGGAAGAAAATGTAACAATGAAATATATATATACATACATACATATACACACATAGTGAGATCACCAATTTGAGATGTTATAAAATTGCATTTTAAACAGAATGTAAACACACTTTAAATAGCAAACTTATAATAGTTTGGTTAAATGCATACAGCTCTACAATACATATGTACGTATTGAATGCTCGTCTCCTTTTTCAAACTTTCCTGGCTGATGCATGATGTGGCAATGAGCTACAAAGAGAGTAACATATGGGAGAGAGTGACATTGCATTCACAAAACAGTTTTCCAGTGCCATAAACTACCAAGTGCATTTAATTTTCCAAGGAATCGGCTTTGGCAGCACCAATCTTGTCAAAAGGAACACTTGGACCTGCTGTGAAGCAGATGATTCTGAACCAGTGCCATAACTACACTGCAAATATCAAATTGCCAGGAAACTTGAAAGTGCTTTAGAAAGTGCTTTTTTCTCATCTCTGCTCATCTCCACTCATTTGTTCCTCTTTTTTTTCTTGCATGTGGAAACAACCTCCCCAGTCTGTTCGTTCCCATTCTTCCCACCATGGTTTCAAGACAACTGTTCATCACCACCTCAGGTCATCCCCCATCCGTATATGCTCATGATCTCTTCCACCTCGAATGACCCCATTCCAAAGGACTCCCTTTTCCAGGTTATATTGTGATTCTCACCCCACCCACCCCCACTCTCCCTCACCCCTTTTTGTTTATTAGTGGTTGGTTGGTTGGTTTGTTCCTTTTCTGTTTCATCTCTGCTTTCTCCTTCCTCTTCTTGCTGTGTTACATTCAGCTTGGATGCCTGGTGTTGGCTTAATGGTTAGGGTGGTGGGCTTGGGATCCGAGGATCCTGAGTTAAAATCTCCCTCAGCTGTTGAATTAATACCAAGTGGGGTTGACTCAGTCTGTCATCCTTCCAAGGTCAGCAAAATGAGTACCAGCTTGCTGGGATGATTGAGCCATTTGAATATCCTGCGTTGGAATGGTGACCCATCCAGGATTGCGCCCGATATCCCAGGAGACTGCTTTGGCAGCACTGACACTCTGCACAGAGTATGGTCCCAATGGATGGATGGATAGATTCAGCTTGTGTGCAGCTTGTTCACCCCCATGTGTCCTTCTTCCCCTCTTCTTAATCTCACTCTCACTTCTACTCTGCCATTGGTGTTTCCCCCTTTCCATTTTGTTCCCTTCCATTCTGCTCTTGCTCTTCCACAAGCCTCGATCATGTATGCAAAAAAAATGAAAAAACATATTGTGCACCTCAATTAGTATAGGCTCTGGGGGGTGTTTGTGTACAAGAATCTTTTAGAGCGTCACCCTTTTTTTTTTTTTGTTCTATATGCCAAAACCTTCAAAAAATGTTTGGGTAACACCTCCAGATCAAGTACATTTTCTCTGTAGGGTCCATCTTGGATTCGCAGTTGGCTACCAGCAAACTATAATTGAACCAAAATGCCCATATTGGGTTTAGATGGAATAAATCATGAGTAAACAACCATAAATTATTGATTTTGATTTACTTCAATTACTTATGCATTGCTTAACACACTTTTAACATAATTTATTCTCTTAAAACTTGGTTCCCAGTAGAAAATAACCATATTTTACATAATTTTAGTCAAAAATAGTCAAAAATAGCTTTCAACTTGAAAGTAGCTCAAAGTTTGATGGTCTCTGAATGACTTAATATTGTAAGTAGAGCTATAAAATTTGGCCAAAAGTTTCATTATTAAGTTCTCTGAGCAATTCAATTTTCATATTATCACAATGGGGCTATGTGTGATGACCACAGAGCTCATTGTAAACCAAAGTCACCCCTACCCCCAAATGGCCACTTTTACGGTATTTCATCAAATGATGATATCTCCTCAACTAAATGGCATGGGAAGTTGATTTTTTTTGTACTAAATATAGGTTATTGACCCTAAGGAATTCATTGATAAAAAATTTTGTAGTGTTTCCAGTTGATATACTTCGCATAATTCCAAAATTGCTGCCAAAATATTGAAAAAAGCTCATTGTAAACCAGTCACCCCTACCCCCAAATGGCCACTTTTACGGTATTTCATCAAATGATGATATCTACTCAACTAAATGGCATGGGAAGTTGATTTTTTGATACTACATGTATATATTGGTTTTTGACCACAAGAAATTAATTGGTTACATTTTTGGAGTTTTTGGTGTTGATCTACTTAATAATTCCAAAATTGCTGCCAAAATTTTGAAAATTCGGAATGCAGAACAATATTCAAGATGAAACTCTAACTTAATATCCTTCCCACTCCCTCTAGCCTATCTATTAAAACAAGTCAAAAGCAATATTAATATAAGAATTTTAATGTTTACACATTGAAATAAGTTCTGGTTTATGCACAACCATTAATACAGTGGTGCACATACATCAATACTATTAGTTACATACACATTGCTGCCAAAGAGCTCAATATGTTCCTGACTTGTTGATATATTTTCTTGAATTATCACTCATCCAGCATTCAAGATAACTTGTTCTAAATGCTACATTATATATGCTACATACTGCTAGTATTAATATTATTACACACACTACATAATTTACTACATACATACATGTACCTGGATAGTTTTCTAGAAAACTACAGTAAACACACTGCATTCTAATACTAGTTACATGTACATTACTACAAACTAGCTCATAAAGTCCAGGTGAAATTGTTCTAATGTGTTGTTGATACATTTTCTTGAATTATCACTCATCCAACGTTCAAGATTTATAACATGTTCTAAGTACTACACTGCCTACGCTGCATACTGCTAGAACTAATATTGCTACATACACTACATAATACACATAAATCAACTGTAAGAATATAATGCAAAGCTCAAACACTCATCTCCACATAAAGTTGCAGAATTCCCAAGAATCACATTAAGCAATTGGATTTTTGCAGTAGGGTGATGTTTTTTTACACCGACAGAATCTGCAACATCTGACCCCAGCCATCCTGCAAGAGCAAGTTGACCGAGCTAACTTATCACAAGTACAGAATACAGACCAATGGGCAGGAAGGATTTTCCACAATGTTGCAGGTATGAGCTGATCCTGCTCATACTCAAAGCCACAATCCTCTGGCTTCAGTGACTCAACAGTTTCAGGATCAGTATGGCTGTCCAAGGTATGCATGGTAGTGTAAGCATTAAAGAATCCACGTAGGATATGAGGTAGAAGTCCCTGGCTGGTTGGAGGCAGGTTATGAAGAGAACTACTTTTGTTGAAATGGAACTTAATAATGATTTATTCCATCTAAACCCAATATGGGCATTTTGGTTCAATTATGGTTTGCTGGTAACCAACTGCGAATCCAAGATGGACCCTACAGAGAAAACGTACTTGATCTGGAGGTGTTACCCAAACTTTTTTTGAAGGTCTTGGCATATAGAACAAAAAAAAAATTAGGGTAACGCTCTAAAAGAGTCATATACACAAACACCCCCCCCCCCCCACCAGAGCCAGGAGTAAATGGTAAAATCTACAAAGTGTATGCAAGAGAAGGCAGGAGAACAGCAAAACTATAAAGAGGAATTTGAGATAAAGAGAAGGTGGGGGTGCACAGGACAAAATGGAGGGTAGGAGTGTTTTCTATGAGTAAGAATAAAGAGATTTATTAATCATACGATACAAGGAAAGTTGGAGTGTGCGGGTGGTTGAAAATATCCCCATTTAAGTACATAATATGTTGATCACTTGTGGAATAGCACTTGTAATATTCATCCCCTATCAACACGTGGAGAGAAAGTGATCAGTTCCACTGATTGAAGTTTACGGAATATATGAAAATCATCAGTACTGTCTCTTCCTCCTCTGTATTACATTTTCACTTTATTACATCTCATATTGCACCTCACTCATGCATTATAGACACCTCCAGTTTTCTTCCCTCCCCCCCCCCCCCACTCCCTCAAGTGACTGGGTTGCGTTGGTCCGTCATTCGTGCCAGGTACAAAGAGATCGTTCACACCTCGGACTTTCTCCCATCTTTCTTTGTTCTCTCATTTCCTCAAGTGTGTCTGATGGTGCCTGTAATGTTAACATAAGATGAGGTTGTATGAGTTTGTATCGGGTTAGCTCTTCACTGTGTCTTCTTTTGTGAATAATTGCATTTCTTTTGCTGCACCCCACAAATCCTTGCTTTCCCCCTGCTGCACAAATTGTTTCTAATAAAACCTTTTATTATTGTGCAACATGACTTTTCCTCAATGTATAAATAAATTGCTTGTATTATAAATGTCCCCACTCATTCTGTCTTTTCCTCCATTGGTCCAGCATTGTCCGCACAGAGTTATCCAGGAAGTTCTACCCCACTAATTGGCTCTTATTAGCCGGTGCCTACTTGGCAGCTCCGCTCGGCTGCACCTGATAACGGTAAGTTAACGCAAGTATGCATCGTGGGTACAAGACCTCACTTGGTGTGGCCGTCCACACGTAAGGTGTCATGCAACGTCGTGTAACCCTACAGGAATGGCAGTACAAATTGGCATTCGTGGTTGCCGAGCAACCCGCCAGCACGCTGAGTTATCTGTGACCGGCAGCCTCAGCACCAGGCGCTCAGGAGGGACCCAAGTGTTTCCCCTCGTGACAAGCCCCGAACGCCGGATCTGCAACACTGGGTTCTGAATACGATTCATCATTTTCAAATAGGAATGTTAAGCAAGCCAACCGAGATAGAATCAAGTTAACAATACATGTCATACTGTACTTGTAATAGTAATTGAGCACAGCAATTCATTACCTGTCATTGGGTGTTGTTGAGGCCGATGAAGATTCATCTTCATTGGACTCATCCTTGCTTTTCTTCTTTTCAGCTTCTCTCCCTTGGCTTCCCACTCCCTAGATCACAAGTGAGTCCGTTTTGAATGCTTTAATTTTGGTTTCCTATCAAACACCGATGTATAATTTTAACTTGCATCTTAAAGTTAATCTCTGGAGGTTACCGACACAATTATTTTGAGTGGTTTGATCTTCACTCGTAAAAACATTTAACTTTGTATGGTCGGAAATTTTGCTTCAAATGGAAATGCCATTAAGGAGTGAATGAAAATGGACGAAATTTATTGAAATGATTAAATTACAACGTTTATTGTACATTATCGGCATACCTGGAATTGGAATTCCAGATAAGGTATTGCCATCATGCACCGTCCGTCCGTCCGTCCATCCATCCGTCTCCTTTTTTGACTTCTCCGGCCAAACCACTGGGGCTGTGATCCGGCTGAAATTTGACAGCAACGTTCTGCTCCTGACTGGTAATGGGGAGTGACTTCCTGTCACTTGACCTGTAAAGCTCCTTCCTGCCACTTGATCTTAAGTCAGTCAAAATGGCCGACTCAGTAAATTTCTTCAAAAATATTCTTCTCCAGACCCAACCGTCAGAATGCTACCAAATTTGGGTTACAGCATTAGGCGAGGGGAGGGATGTTAAATTGTGGAGGTCATGCCAATCACTTGACCGGAAGTGTGTCAAAATGGCCGACTTCATCAATTTTTGGGGAAAATCGTGTAAATTCCTTCAACAATCTTCTTTTCCAAACCCACCAGTCAGAATGCAACCAAATTTGGGTTACAACATTAGGACAGAATCCTGATGTTAAATTGTGGAGACCATGCTGATCATGTGACCGGAAGTGTGTCAAAATGGCGGCCGTGTAAATTCCTTCAAAAATCTTCTTCTTCAGACCTACCAGTCAGAATGCTACCAAATTTGGGGTCCAACATTAGGCCAGGGTCCACATAAGCTACAGTTCCAGTGGTCCTATTTTTAGTAATTGCAGAAGTGTGAAAATGTTGTTTATTGTCCTATCGCAGTGTCTATTGTTTTGGCTAGAGATGATTCACGAGTCTTGCCAACAATGTTTTAGTACATAGAGGAGCGAGTGTTACCTTGACAACAGCAAAATACACATTAGCCCAATCTTGTCTCAATATATGTGTACAGCTGCTCGAAAATAAACATTGAAGATAAGTGATAGGCAAAAGATGAAGATGGCATGCGACCACAAACACTAGAGTGGGAATACAAAAGCTATGACGAACATGTGCTTTTTACCTTTGAATTCAAATTGAACTTATTCAGCAATATTAATATGCATCGCAAAAACCACCTGCTTACGTCAATTCCATCAAGTTGGTCCAATTATTATTCTTCTAAGCCTGGTGTTGGCGTAACGGTTAAGGTGGCGGGCTTAAGATATTGGCGTCTTGAGTTTGAGCCCCTGTCTACCGTTGAACGAACACCAGGTGGAGTTGACTCAGCCTGTCATCCTTTTGAAGTTGGTGAAATGAGTACCAATGTACTGGTTATCAAGGGTGGCACAGCTATACCCCCAGAAAATGATGCAACCAGAATCCACAAGCAACTGTTCTTCTCATGATCATTCCTTGTATAAATCTGTCCATTGAAACCTCATCTGTGCTGCCCCTTTTTCAAGTCTGGACAACACAAGTCGTGTTTTTGGAAGATATTTGTCAAGATATTGAAGAGTGCATGCATGGCAAAAAATGTATGGATGGGGGAGGGGGGCTAATGACATTAAAAGAGAGTAGGTAGTTTGGGAGAAAGCACGAAGTGAGGATGAGGATATCCATATTGAAAGACTAGAGGGAAGGACATGAGACAACAGACAGAGGGAGTCAGTTTCACAGAAGAGATAACAGAGAAATGAAGGAATGGAAGTGAGCCTTCAGCTTAGACTTTGGAAGGGTAACCAGGTGTGGGTTGCTGGAAGAATGCGTGAGAACTAGGCAGGTTAGGGGAGGATAGATGGAACAGAAAGTGAGAGGAGCAAGACCAGAGATGAATTTAGAGAAAATGAGAATCTACCAATCTTCCTGTTGTGGGTGGAAATCATATATTGGCACTCGGTCTGCTGCAGAGAAATGACAATATCACAGAGAGTCTTGGACTCAATCACCTCCAAGGGAGATAATGAACCAGTTCTACTCCATGTTAGTTTTGCTCAACTTGCAAGTGCCTGCAGCAGTCGATGAACTCAAATAGAGTTTGAAACAGCAGAGGGCTCAGCTTGTGGATCTTTCTTGGTTGCTTTTATGCAGTCTTCTTTGATGAGAATGGCCGAAGGTTGAGTAATCATGAAGTCCTAGTTGCAGCTGGAGATGATTGATTCGGTGAGAGCTGATTGGTTATTCCCTCCAATTATGGGTGAGAGATGTGATTGAGCTGTTGGTGTGTGTATATGTTTATATCAATCATATAATCATATATATTGTTGTGAATATGTCTCCTAGGGGTTAATAAAATGTTTATTATAGCAGAGTTATTCCCATATTGACTGTCCACAATAAGCAAAAAGTCATTAAGTGTTATAATACATATGCATTGCAAATTAGTATGGCAAGAAACGTGAAACTCACCCCATTGTGTGTCTGAGTCCTTAAGGTTTTGGTAGGAAAGGACTTGTTTCATCGATGATCTGTTTGTGTGCGTGTATCGGATTAGGGGTTAACTATTGGGGGGTTACACACACCAACACAATAATTGTTCTCTTAGCTTATCCTGCTTGCACATGACGGTGCCATCAGGTGGCTGGGGTGGAATGGAGTGTGGGGAGGGGGGGGTTGGAGGGGGCGGGGGGAGGATCTATTCGAGATAGAGATTGGTCATGGTCTTTAACCGCTAAGAGTTGGGCAACATGTTGACCACAGGTTGCTCAGCTAGACCATAAGATCTGTCACATGTTTGCTTCAGCACGTCACTCGCCCAGCACAGATATTCCAATCAGCACAGTAATGCAACGTTGGGCCTCGGGTCCCAACTGCGAATCTCTGTGGTGGGGGACTGACATTGTTACCATGCAACTCACCAGATTCAGATGTGACAACCGGACCATCCAGTGGACTGTAATTATATGCAGTCAGACTCCGAAATACGCGGTTCTGCTATTTGCGGACCCCTCATGTTCGCTGCTCATAAAGTATTACCTCCTTCTACATTCTACCTTTGTGCTTCGTGTATTCTCGGTTATTTTTTGTGGGTGTATTCGCGGTTTCTCTGACCCAATTCTACATTTGCACCCCTGTGCTTCACATATTCGCAGTTTTTTGCCGGCGTATTCGTGGTTTTTCATGGGATTTTTGATTTTTTTCCCTTATGAATTAATTATCAACCACCGTGAACCTATCCCCCTTTTCCCCATTGAAACAATGCCCCAACAATCTGCGGATTCAACATTCGTGGCATTTTTCAAGAATATGCAGTCTCCTTGGCTATTGGACACAATCCTGGACGGGTCGCCACTCCAACACAGGATACCAACAAGCTGGTACTCATTTTGCCAACCTCAGAAGGATGACAAGCAGAGTCAATCCCATCTGGTATTAATTAAACAGCCGAGTGGGATTTGAACTCAGGATCCTCG
This sequence comes from Eptatretus burgeri, assembly GCF_056783735.1. NCBI lineage: Eukaryota > Metazoa > Chordata > Myxini > Myxiniformes > Myxinidae > Eptatretus > Eptatretus burgeri. The sequence continues at coordinate 37,505,535 of NC_140962.1, forward strand.
GATCCCAAGCCCACCAGATATGTATATGTGTATATATATATATATATGTTTTTTTCATCAATCTTTTTGGTCAGCAAATGCCAGCCCTGCTTGTTTGAATTTGTGGTGTTGATGTAGTGCAGGCTTGATGGGCCAAATGATCTCCTCCTGCGTCAAAGTCCTTTGTGTGTGTTTTTGTTTACCGAGATATCCCCCAAAAAATGCCATTTATTTCAGCCTTTCTTGTCTTAACTGCTCCACACTTGCCGCAGTTGATAAAGTTGTTGCCCCATTTATTTTTCAGTTGATGATCCAAAAACCTCGATCTTTGGTCCAGTTCTGTTCTCCATCAATACCTCGCCAATCGGATGATATATTTTACAAACGGAGATTGCATTTGACTTTTGTAATGGTAATAGACAGCTTTATTTTTCTTTCATACCTCAACATCTCTTTGGGATACTGTATTCTATCCACTGTCTGCGTGAGGTCAGGTCCTGGGTGTGATCATTGAAGGAGTTAATGCAACACATACTGCGAAGTCGCAATTGGTTGATCTTGAAGAAATAATATGTTAAAGTTTTTGAAAAATTTTCTCAATTCACATAAACTATACAAGATGTGAAAATGGCAACAAACCTCTGCAGCAGAGTCGGTGTAAATCTCATCTGGCCCAGAATCTGAGCTGTCCTTCCACTCCATGTTAGTTTTGCTCTTCCATCGAAACTTCACATGTGAAGTGATTGCCGTGTCCGATAAGGCCTGGGTGGTCCATGGAGAGTCATAGCACTTGCCTTGGAAAGAGAGGATGGTGGGAAGAGGGGACGAGTACATACACACATGTCGCAGATAAAACATTCATACGATATCATTATCTCGCGTTATAGGAATCAGTTTCGACACAATGAGAAAATGTTTCTGCATAAAAGGACGAGGACACCTCTACACCAGTGGAAAGCCCAATTGACATGGATATGCACATATAATGTGCAACATGCATCCTGCACCCTGAGCGCTGAACCAAACTTAAGATTTATATGGAGAGTATTTCAAGATGTATTCGTATGTCCATGTGCATCTCAAGTGCATGCATATTCTATGCTTATGGTTTCAGGTTTTATTTTAATTTTTGCATTGTTGTGGATAATAATGGTTTTCAACAATTGTTGTTTTTCAGGATCTTCCCATGCACACTGGCCTCCAAGCTGTCCAGCGTGGGTTGGGATCCCAACCCGGCAATATAAACTGTCGTCCCGGTGAATCACATGCAAGGTGATTCATCAATGTGTGTGCCATCCCTCAGATGGACGTTATACTGGGCGTCCCGTCTGCTGGCATTAGTTGGTGGACCTTAAAGACCCCACGGTGTCCTTCGTGAAGAATAGGTGAGATATCGTCAACACCATTAACAAATTCCAAATTCATACCACAACCAGCAGAGGACACCGTATCAGCAGCACAGCCACACCCTCAGCCAATGATGCTACCCCGCAGCCTTATGCTGCATGCGGACGGAGAAGAAGGACGCATAATGGCAGTCAGCAGTCCTTTTCTAATTTGCAGTGGAATCGGATCCAAACACAAAGGAGAAAGAATAAAAGCTGATAACTCTCACATGATGTGCTCAAAGGCTATGTATATTAAAGCATAATTGAGGCTGTATTGGCTTTCAGAGAAAAACGAGGTCATGCAATGGCCAACCAACTTGTTTGGGTTATGGGAAGAAAGGCAGAGGTCTTTGAACCATATATTCAATCATCATAAACTGTGTGACAGCAATGAAACAAGGTGCAACATCCTCGAAAAGCAAGATCTCTACGATGTGAGCAACGTCTTTCATTCTTCCTCCATTCCCTCATGTATGTGGCTATGGTCATTCTTTCTCTGCACATGACCTATGGTACTCACTCTTTATTCATCCCCTCATATCCTCATCCTACATGATCTTCCCAAACCCCTCCATGATCGCTCGTATTTTCGCTTATTTCATCCCTGGATATTAAATATTTCCATGCTTGTGTAGAGAAAAAATGAATTATACAATGATAAAAAGAAACATGGTTCAAAAATAACTAGAAAGTAAATATAAAAATAGGACCGCATGACCTGAAGCTCACCTGCATCAGGAGCAACAGTTACGCAACCCCTCTACAAACCTCCTGAGACCCTGATCTTTTTAATGCCGTGAACAATCTTTGGTGCATCGCAGTTGATGAATGGTGTGGTCAAGTTTCATTGAATCTCGTTTGTGTCGTTTCAGAGAAGAGAGCAAACACCTATTTTGGGGGGGGGGGGTCAATCCTTCCTCCCCCCGTAGACCCCCTTTATCAGTGCAGATTTTGATGTGGTCGACACGCTTTGTTACATCAGGGGTGATTAAGGTTGTGGTAACATTTCATCGAAATTATGTGTGTACTTTCGGAAAAGAGAGCAAACACCTATTTTGGGGGGTCAACCCTCCCTCCAAATCGTTCGATTCAGTGAATCGGGATGTCCTCTGGAGGATTCTTGGTCTTCGTGGGGTGCCACCAAAACTGATCGATCTGATGTCTGAACTCTACTCTGGTACTGAGAGTGCTGTGAAGTGTGGTGGTACCATCTCTGACTTATTTCCAGTTGTTACTGGAGTTCGTCAGGGATGTGTACTTGCCCCCACACTTTTCAGCACTTGTATGGACTGGATTTTAGGGAGGATGTCGGAGAGATCAAGTTGCGGTGCATCGTTTGGCAATGTCAAGATCTCGGACCTTGACTTTGCAGATGATGCAGTCATCTTTGCGGAGACTTTAGACATCCTCCTGGGGGCCCTCGAGGTGCTGAATGAGGAGTCGGAGCCGTTGGGATTACGGGTTTCTTGGGTCAAAACTAAGATCCAGGCTTTCGGTGACATCTTGGATGCTGCTGTCCTGTCTGTGTCTGTTTGTGGTGAGGATGTTAAGGTCGTGGAGAGATTCACTTACCTTGGCAGTGATATTCATGTCTCTGCTGGCTGCGAGTCAGAGGTCAATAGACGTCTGGGTCGGGCCTGGGGAGTCATGGATTCACTGGATCATGGGGTGTGGCGCTGCCGGTACCTGTGCGGGAGGACGAAAGTCCGAGTCTTCAGGTCCTTGGTACTTCCAGTCTTGCTCTATGGGTGCGAGACTTGGACTCTGACCAAGGATCTGAGACGGAGACTTAATTCCTTTGGTACCAGGTCTCTTCGGAGAATCCTTGGCTATCACTGGTCGGATTTTGTGTCCAACGAGCGGTTGCTGAGAGAGACTCGGATGAGATTTGTTACCTGCATAGTCCGTGAGCGTCAGTTGCGGCTGTATGGACATGTGGCTCGTTTTCCTGACTCTGATCCTGCTCACCAGATTCTCTCAGCGAAGGAGTCTCATGAGTGGAGGAGGCCAGTGGGTCGACCACGTGCCTCATGGTTGCAACAGGTTGAACATCATCTCAAGGAGATGGGGATGGGCCTGGCATCTGCCTGGGGGATGGCCAGACGGAGGCCCCTGGAGTACCGGCGGAAAGTGGACGCAGCGACGTGCTGTTCTGGCACATGCTCCCATACCTGACCTGACCTGACCCTCCCTCCCCCCTCCGGTCGAACCCTTTAATGAGTGCAGATTTTGATGCGGTCAATAAACTTTGGTCCATCACGGGTGATGAATGTTGTGGTGATGTTTCATCTAAATTGTGTGTGTACTTTTGGAGGAAACAGCAAAATACCTATTTTGGGGAGTTCAACCCCCCCCCCCACACCCCACCTTGTCGACTCCTTAATGAGCGCAGATTTTGATGCGGTTGATAAACTTTGGTACATTATGGGTGATGAATGTTGTGGTCAAGTTTCATCGAAATTGTGTGTGTAGTTTTGGAGAGGAAAGCAAATACCTATTATTTGTGTGTGTGGCAGGGGGAAGGGGGGAGGGTAGAGGTTCAAAAACCCCCAACTAGACCCCCTTAATGAGCGCAGATTTTGATGCAGTCAATAAACCTTCATTAAGCATCAGATATGAAACTTGTGGCCAAGTTTCATCAATATTGTGCACTTGGTTCAAGCGATAATGAATGAAGTGTTTACGGACTGACTGACACTCACTGACTCACTCACAGACACTGCTCGATCAGATAAGCTCACCTGACTAAAGTCCAGGTGAGCTAAAAATGTATTTGAAAATGCCAAAGCTGATAATGAATAATGTCATGACTTACCAAGAATGTTGAGAAACTGTTCCAGCTTTGATCCTGTGTCTGGAAAACGGAACCAAAAGTTGCTGCAGGCAATAAGGCAGAGTGTGGGTAGGAGGACAAGGTAAGGAAAGTAGCGTGTGTACCCTGACAGGGAACGCTGGTAGCATAGTTGGTTGATGAAGACATACTGTTGTGGGTCGAGGTGAGTCTTTAAACCATGTCCCATATGTCTCTTATTGTCCTCCCAACTCCACGTAGTCCCTCTCTCAGCTTCTTCCAATGCTTTACTTGTTCTCTTCTCTTGTCCTGCTTGCCATTCTGTTTGCTCAACATCTATCCTCCTGCTCACTTTGTCGTTGTCCTCTACTCTCTTGTTTTCTATAAGTATTCCTCGCTTTTTCCCAACATTATGTTCTTCCATCAACTTTGTCTCACTATCTTTTTTTGCCTGGCATCTTCCTACCACCTCCTCTGCTTCCCCACAGCTCTCTCCTTCGGCAGACACTTCTACTGCCTGGCCATTGCCACTGGCCAATTGGATTGGATTGTCAGAGCCATTGGTTGAAGATGGGGAGCCAGGCTGTATTCTGGTGACGTGCTGAGATGTGGAACATGGGCACTCTGCCTCTGTGGAAGGCTCCCTTGTGTAATTTGGAGGTGTGAGTAGAGGCAGACAAATGAGCTTGTCTTGGGTAACCTGCAAGTTTGAAAATAACACTTTTTAGTGATTGTTCATATGAGGGTTGAATGGAAAATCAGGTCACAATTGTATGTTGATCTATATTTATTGCAATTAAATTGTGATGTTTATTTCCTAACAACAGTAGTGTTACTGTTGTTTCTTAATCCGTGGAGGTCAACACTAATGAACATTAATCAAATTGGAGACAATAACTCTCTGGCTGTGAAAACATTACATCGAGGACAAGTGTCTTACAAGAGGGAGGGAGACAAGAGGGAAAAGGAATTTAGCGGACATCAAGGGCAAGAGGGAGAGTGCGGATTGAAGGGTACGGCTCGAGTAACATTTGTAAACAAGAATTACTAACAATGAGGTTTTATTGCTTTCCAAACTTAAATTGAAAAACTCCAGGTAAGGGGAAGTTGTACATTTCTAAGATATCTTTTGAATTAAAAAATAATAATGATTGAAATATATCTTGGAAATATAATGATAAATGCTCAACAGTTCCATTGGAAAAAAAAAAAATCTGTAAATGTCCAAAAGTGTGTTGAAAAGTAATGCCTCGATTTTTTTTTTCTCCAAAACAGGTAAAGATATTCAAATGAAACAAAGTGCAGCCTGAACATCAGTGCTTCCTTCCACTGGATGCAAAGTTTCATGATTCTGATACTGGATGTCTCAGTGCTGCATTAATCAAGATCGCAGAGGGTAGCACGATGTCATCAGTGCTGTGAAGTGTGAAGCGCTGGAGATGAGAGTTGGGATGACTGACTGGAGATTCGTGGAGAGGAGAGGTGAGTGCATCGCTACGATCTTGAAAGTAACAGACGGTCAATGGAGTACTGCCACAAGGGATCACCGGCCCTGACTCGGCTCCTTCAAATTTTCATCTCTTTCCCCAAACTTGAGGAACAAACGACTCATTTATTCCTCTTTTTTTTTTTTTTTTCCCTGCCTGTTGAATCAACTTCCACAGCCTCTTCAATCTCATTCTTTCCTCCAAGTCTTCAAGACAGCTGTTTGCCACCATCTCAGATCATCCCCAATCCAAAACCATGACCTTTTCTACCCTCGTCAACCCCATACAAATCCCTCCTAATTTTCCCAGTTTTTCCTCCTTCGAGTTTCCTTCTCCATGCATGCGTGTTTTGCGACCTGTTTTTGTCTGTTCCGTCCTTATCCGTACAGTGTACTAACTCTTCCATGAGCCTCGACTATGTGTACAAAAAAATAAACAACACCTTCGTGGAGAACATTCTTCTTCTGACGATGTCAAGGCTGATGTGAAGCGCTGGTTAAGTCAGTGGGACACACAGTTTTATCGTGACCATCATAAAACTACTCAAATGTTGGCAGAAATGTGTGGCCCTCCGTGGTGATGATGTCGACAAATCAATATGCACTATGGTAGAATAAAGATTGATGTTAATATCTGTCCATTTCATTCGAATGTCTTTACCTGTTTTTGAAAAAAAAAGAAAAGGAGGGATTACTTTTCAACACGTCCTTGTGGCCATGCGGTCATGGAAGCGCAATTTGATGGGGGCAAATCAAAGCATTTACATGTATTGTACAGATATTATTTTTTGAGTGAAATTACTTTGGTTTTTGCTGCTGTTATAATAATAATAATAATAATAATATTATGAGTTCCCTTATAAGGAACTTTGAAGCAGGAGGAAGCCATCAGGCCCATCAAAGCCTGTACTATTATTACCAACCTACGGTTGATTGTCCGTGCTTTATCCTCTTAAGTTCTGAGCATCAAGCAAGAAAGCAGCACAACCATTTTTAATGGTCTTTGGTATGACATGGCTGGGATTAGCACCACCAACCTCCCAGATGCTCCAACCAATGTGCCACTGGGGCAGTTGTTAAATCTAACAATATCTCTCTATAATTCCAGCAATCTCTGTGTGTGTCTGTGTGTTTGTCTGTCTGTCTGTCTGTCCGTCTGTTTGTCTGCGACCGCAGTTTCTCGATGACTGCCGGTCTGATCCGATTGAAACTTGCCAGGAATATTGCCGGGGCCCCACGGATGTGCTTTTTCGAGGTTTGATGTCAATCGGACGAGCGGTTCCCAAGTTACGGCCATTTATCTGTCGACCAATGACAAGACACTGTGCTATGATGTCACGAATGACGTCACAATGAATGTTTTTTTTTTGTTTGTTTTTGCACGATTGACGGTCCGATCTGATTGAAACTTGCCAGGAATATTGCTGGGGACCCGCGGATGTGCCTTTTCAAGGTTTGATATTAATCGGATAAGCGGTTCCCAAGTCATGGCCATTTATCTGTCGACTCATGACAAGACACGGTGCTATGACGTCACGAATGATGTCACAATTAATGTTTTTTTCATTTTTTTATTTATTTTGCACGATTGACGGTCCGATCTGATTGAAACTTCCCAGGAATATTGCTGGGGACCCACGGATGTGCCTTTTCAAGGTTTGATATTAATCGGATAAGCGGTTCCCAAGTTACGGCCATTTATCTGTCGACCAATGACAAGACACGGTGCCATGACATCACGAATGATGTCACAATTAATGTTTTTTTTATTTATTTATTTATTTATTTATTTATTTGCACGATTGACGGTCCAATCTGATTGAAACTTGCCAGGAATATTGCTGGGGACCCGCGGATGTGCCTTTTCAAGGTTTGATATTAATTGGACGAGCGGTTCCCAAGTTACGGCCATTTATCTGTCGCCCAATATCTGCGAGAGAGGGGGATGGGAGAGGAGGGGGGAGAGAGGAAGGGCGAGACTAGGGGGGAAAGAGAGGGGCGAGAGAGAGGGGGGATGACAGAGGGGGGATGAGAGTGGGGGGCGAGAGAGAGGAGCGAGAGAGAGGGGCGAGAGAGAGAGGGGGCGAGAGAGGGCTGCACATACTGGCACTCACCTACGGGCACGCACCTAAGGGCCCGGACCTATGGGCCCGCACTAGTATAACTAATTGCTGTTCTTTGTTTTTCATTAATAAACGACATATATGTGAACATTTGCCGTATTGTACAAGTCATGCAATTAACTCTTACCTTCTGTGAAGATCAATGCTTAATCAATCAATGGTTAATTCTTCCAAAGTCTGGAATAAAACGACTGAATGAATTACACTCTTCCCTCAATGACCTCAACCAGGTACAACACAATCTCATGTCATCCCCCACACCGACTAGTGATATTTTCTACCCCCATTAACTTGACATGACCCAACCTTCTTTCTTGCAGGTTCCTTTGTTTCCTCTCCTTTCCTTTGTTCAAAGGACAGGGTTTGAGTAGGAATCACAATATGAATCAGAGGCATTTATTAGACCTAACTACGAGACCCACGCAACGCATTTCGTCCCGTTAACCCACTAGACATGAGGGGAGGACTAACTGCACAAAGACTAATGAAATAACTGCTTGGAGATCACTGTATGTTGGATGCCATTGCCGAAGAGGAATGCGGTTTTGCAGACCGCAACAGGAGGGATTTTGACAAAACTTGGTGGATGAGTTGGTTGGGCGACAAGAACAAGCCGATTAGATTTTGGTTCAGGTCCAGATGCAGATCCGGCCTCTCAGTGCGAAACAAAAACGTAAACTGTTCAACCGAGCGGAGGGAGACATCCGCTCTACCGCTTGCCGTTACAGTTGATTTCTGTAATTATCTGCTCCGACAACACTCTCATTTGTGTTCTCAAAGTATAGACTACGACGACTACTGCACTCTAATTGATTGGTGAAATGTTTGCCGTTTTATTTTACAATGCCATGAAAAGATACAACTGACCCAATTCCTACGCATCCTTGAAAATTACTTTGAGGTTTTTTTTAATGTATCATAAACAGAGCAGTAGCAGTGAAAAAGTTCAACTACTTTTTCTGCGCTTTGCTATTCTGAGTATGTCTCGACTGCTATGTGGCCCACATTTTATAATCTTGAATACATTTTCGGATTTTGATGTCTTACCTGCAGCGTGCATCCAAACACTCCGATCATCAGCATGGCCAGGGCAAGGTAGTCTGTGAACACATCCCACCACGGCTTGATCACACGGTACGTCTCTCTGGACTCCACGAAGTATCGAAACTCCGACACAGGAATCATCTTTTTCGGAATAACCAGGGTGCGAAAGAACTCTTTTCAGTAAATTTTCTGCCGAGACTAATCAAAATATGTGACATGAAAGTTTAAAGGGAAGAATAAATCTGTGTCTCGGTGAAAACAAAGCTTACGTACAATCTGCCTAAAAATCCCTAAGGATCAAAAACATCGTGGCTCACCTTATAGAAACATGAACATCACGAAGCCTGAAGTTAGACTTGCACTTTTCAGTCATCATTCCTGTTGCTTGCCAATTTGTCTGAAAAACTAGTGGCAGCCACTCCCAGTAAATACTTTAATTGCAATAAGCTGACAGTTGCTTCACCGATGAACACTTTCTATGACTATTATAAATGTTTTGCTTATTTACAAATGCTTCAAATTCCTTTATGTGTTGTGTTCATGACTATTAAGTAGATAGGAACATGTTTTTTTTTTTTAAATAATAGTTACAAAAAACCGATATGTGCTAATTCATTAAAATTCCTTTGTTTGCAGTTGGTATTCACAGAAAGTTTGTTAACAATGTCCGTAGCTTTGTACTTGTGTCCCTCTGATTTTGTCAGCCTGGTGTTGGCTCAACCGTTAAGGTGGCTGCCTTAAGATCTTCGGGTCTTGAGTTTGAGCCCCCTGTCGTACCGTTGAAATAACACCAGGTGGGTTGACTCAGCTTGTCATCCATTCCGAGGTCGGCAAAATAAGCACCAGCTTAATGGGGGTGATAAGACATTCGTCCATACTTCACAGCCTGCTCAACAATAAAAGAACACCGAACCCTCATCCTGACACAACAGCCAGGACTT
>NC_140962.1:37532786-37537786 GCF_056783735.1 Eptatretus burgeri
CGTGCCGCGATTCGAGTTACGTGGCCGTCAGCACGCCGGCGGGCGCGAATACCGCAACACTGGTGTCAGGTCGTGCGATACAAATTCATCGCCCTCCTCGCGGCACTGGTATCGGAGAACAGGAAAACGGGCTCTCCTGTCTCCAGCTAAATTCACGGGAATCGGTCCAGGGGTGAGAGAAGCGACCCCCGATTCCCTCCAAATTACGAGCGAGCGAAATTAACCCTTTAAGAGAAGCAAGATGGCGTCTCAAGGCGAGCGGGAGCCGGGGGTATTAGAAATGTATATGTGTAGTAGTGTAGAATCCATGGTCCAGGATGGAATCCCCGAGCAGGAAATGTTGATTGTGCAGGAACACGGACTCGCCCAACTGAACCCAGAGCCCGAAATGGGTGCGGCAGCGGCCGCAGTGTATGACACCTCCCCCCCCCCCTCTCCACCAAAACCCTTCCCCAACCCTTGCCGAAACGGCTCACTCAAGCGCACCCGACATGGCCCAGCTATGCGCCATGCTGGCGGCAATGACAGCGAAGATGAATGCGAACATGAACAAGCAAATGGACGAAGTAAAAACGAGGATGGATGCGAATACACAAAAAATGGATGAAAAGATGGATACAAACACAAATGAAATGAAAAACGAAATGAACAAGCAAATAAACGGAATGGAAGCAAACATGAGGGAAGAAATGAAAAAGCTACGGGGTGAGACGCAGAACATGGGCCGAAGCCTGCAGGCGGGCATGAAGGCCGTGACCAGGGAGATAGAAATGGCGACTCCACGTGTAGGAGCAAACGAGCTGGAAGGGGGTGCAACGGCTGACAGGCCCGCGGTGGAGGCGGGTAAAAAAAATAATTCGGGGGGCGTGTTGGGCGAGGGTCGTGACAGAGGAATCGACGGTGACCAAGAGGGAAAAATTAAATGGGGAGACCAAAACGTGCGAGACGAGACACGAGGTGACGACAACAGAAACTTATAAATGTATAGAGACACGGGAGATAGAGGGTGAAGGGTTGGCAGTGACGGTAGCCGGGAAGGGAACGATAGAGGAGAGACTGCACGGTGAGGACGGGGTAAGTGACGCACACACACACACACACACACACACGGAGGTAGTGGAGGATCATGGGGGTGAGCTCGCGGACCGTGTAGGGACCCAGTGCGAGCACCTGGATGGCCTCCTCCAGGAACGAGGGGAGGGAGTATGCCCCCTTGAGGCGAGTCACGACCAGGTGAGTTCGGTCGTGCTTTGCGAGGTTGAGAGGAGGAGTGCTGTGGACGGGTGCACGGAGAGCTTGGGGGGTATAGAGGCCCCGGAGACCCTTGTGGGGACACGAATCCCCAGTGTAGTTGTCCCTGTGTGTGTGGTGCAAGGTGTGAGTGCGGCACCGTGTGTGATTGGTGTGGTGGCGATGGTGCCGGAGTACGTGCTTCCCAGCACGCCGTGTGTGGATGAGGCACCGTGTGTGAGTGTCGCCGTGTGTGTGAATGAGGCACCGCGGGTGAGTGCCCTCGCGTGTGTGAGTGAGGCACGGTGTGTGAGTGAGGCACCGCGGTTGAGTGCCCCCGCGTGTATGAGTGAGGGACGGTGTGTGGATGAGGCACCGCGGGTGAGTGCCCCCGCGTGTGTAAGTAGTATGGTTTGTGTGAGTCGTGAGGCACGCGTGAGTGAACGGCCGTATGCAAGGGAGACCGTGTGTGTGAGGGAGCGGTATGTGAGGGAGATGTCGGTTGGCATGCGGGAGCACGCAGCCGCGTCTCCCGGTGTGAATGTGATGGAGTGGACTGTGTGCGTCGTAACACGCAGGTGTGCGTGGGTCGAATGGCGACGAAGGCGACATGAGAAGAAAGAAAGCCGAGTAGCGGCTGTAGTTGTTTCGCGGACCGTGCCGGGTTCACCCAGCAGTGAGCACGAGGTTCGTGCTGTGCAACGCACGAGACCGCCACGTGCTCGCTTGCGAGAGTGAAGTCCCGGTCCGGAAACGCACGCGGTGGATTTGCCGATCCCGCGGACGGACAAAGTTTAGGCAGGTAAATGGATTTGGACCGGACGGGTTCTCCACGCGATCGTGTGTGTTCAGCTCCAACGGGCAAAGCACATGTGTTCGCGTGGGGAACCCCTCGAGACGTGGGGCTTGTGTTTTTTTATGCGCACGGTGACGTCATGGCTGCACGTGGGGTTGGAATCCGGCAGGAGGGGTATCTCTGCCGGATGGTACCGTCCAAGGAGGGACGAGGAACACGTGCAGCTGCATGACGTCACGGGCAGGTGCAAAGTGCGCGAGCTCTGAGTTGCCGCGCAGGTGCTGCGCATGAAAAAAAAAAAAAAAGCCTCACTTTCGGGTGCACAGGATTCCTGGGCAAGGGGTGGAAGACCCCCTTACCTGGGCACAGGATGAAAACTAGTTAGGGGGAAGGGTTAGCTTAGTTAGACCGACTTCATGGGGCAGGGGTAAGTCCTCATGGAGTCCGTGGAATGGATTAGGTAGAGGGATTTAGTGAGCTTTAGGTTGGGAAATAAAATGATTTATTTGAAGACAGAGACAGACTTTGGATGTGTAGAGGGGACGTAGTTTAGCTACGTAGTGTTAAAAGGAACTTGCTACTATTTTAAGGGACGACGTGGTAGCACGAGTTAGTTAGGGGATGTAGTTAGGAGGATGGCAGAGTTCAGTGGTGTGTGTGTTGAAGAGTTGTTGGTGAGTGAATTGGAAGCATGTGCTTGGTGAGTGAGTGAGGCCAGCGGGTCTGTGTGTATGGAGTGAATGGGGAATGCATGGTGCGATGAGTGATTGGGGGGAGGAGTGACTCCCGCCCAAGGGACCCCGGGGTCAGTATAAAGTGAGTTAGGGGGTTAGTCAAATTGAAAAATGGAGGTCGTTTTGTTGTTGGTGGGAAAGTAGGCTCGAGACCCATTTGGAGGGGTGCAGGAGCCCTGTTGACGGGCTTGGGAGCGTGGCTGCGAAAGGTGAGTATCGCTGAGTGGGTACCCCGGGCACCAGGCTAGTCGGCCGCGGTAGGCCATGGGCCCATGGGGGGCCGGGATAGAGTAGTGGGCACGGGTGCGCCTGCTTGGTGCGGGGGCCCGGGGCGCCATTAGCCGCGTGGGCAGTGTTGTGGGCAAGGGTGACCCTCGGAAAGGGGCCTGGGAAGCCAGCCTGCCACGTGTGCGTTTCAGGGGAGGTGCCATAGGGGGCACTCCCTGGTGTTCGGGAGCTGGTAGGCTCGGAGGCAGTGTAGTGCCCGGGGGTGCCATAGCGGGAGATTCGGCAGAGGGTCGTGCCTGCCAAAGGGAGCCACGTGTCCTAGCCAGGAGACCGTGTGAGGGCACGGAGCGAAAATTGGGGGGCGAGGCCCGAAATTGTGAGGACACCAACACAGGCGACGGGAATCTGGGTTGTTAGAACCAATAGTTTAAGCGAGAGGCGCTTGTTGAAAGCCCCGGGGTAGTTTAACAGTTAAATGGTTAGGGTAGATTAGGAGATGTACCCCTCCGCACCATCCATCCCCTCGCTCTCGTTGTGGGCCGCTGGACCCACTTTGTGTTATAGATCGCTGAACTCTGGGGAGGCCATTCTGAGGCTTCGTTGGGCCTCGGCACAGGACGTTAGCTCTCCCTTATTCCCCTCCGGGAAGGGAACGTAGGGGTTGGGAGTAGGCTAGGTGACAGGATAGGTTAGCCGAACAAGGACGATAAAGGGGGTTAGGGGACGATTTATAGTGGGGGAGTAAAAATAAAAACAACAAAAAAATAAGTTGGGGCTAAATTGGTTTTTCACAAATTAAGGGAGTGGGTATGTACAGTGACAGGCAAAGGCGATAGGTGGGAGGGAGACAGGTAGGTAGGTCCGAGCCCGCCTTCCAAGTGGCCAGCACCACCGCACTCCCTCCACCAACCTCCACTGAACGGCAAAGGCTGGCCAACTTCATCGGCTGGCCGTGTTTTGCTTCAAGGCGGAGGCCGGCCAACTTCATCTGCCGGCTGGCTGTTTTTCTGCAAGGGCTGTGCCGGCCAGTTCATCTGCCGGCTGTGTTTGCCTGCAGCGGCCTTCTTCTGCGGGCTGTGTTTGCCTGCTGCCTTTGCCATGCCATGCCCACTGCCCAGGTTCACCAGCCCCGTTCAATTTTGCTTTGCCCCCCCCCCCTTGTTCATTTCCATGTGCGCCAGGATCCGCAAGGCAACAGTTTGCAAGCTGCAAGAACTGCCCTGTTGGCAGCTACAACACGGGCCTGCAGTGGCGGCCCGTGCACCGTGTTTGTGTCCATCCATCCATTCGTTGTGCTCATTGCGTGTGCCACTTGAGCTGGCACGGAGACTGCGTTTGTGCAGCCCATGCACCGTTGTGGTTCACTGCGTTCAGTTCAAAAGGGAAGGCCTTGGACTGCGTGTGAGCAGCCAGCCACGTTCCCTGTCACCTGCATTGTTTTGAGCCAGAGACTGCATGCGGGCAGCCTGGCTCCCTGCTAACTCCTTTTCTTTTGCAGAGTTCAATGATCCTGGGCCATGGTTTAGTGTAAAATTTGTAAGTTAAGGTTAAGATGTACTGTACATATGAGTGCGCCCCCGGCATGTCTGTCTAGCGCCGGCAATTTTATTTAAGTCGTCCGTGTGAGTGAGTTTGTTTAGGTAGTTACGCAGCCCTCAGGTTATTTATTTTGGGGACACGAATACCATGAATGTCGCACTCAGGGATCCGTAGGTAAAATGTACTAGGGGAAAACTACACATGATGGCACACGAAAATTTGACGACTCGGGACGAGTCTGTAAAAAGGGGAGGGGGTAGTGTTGTGGTTACCAAATTCGCAAACCACCATTCAGGTCCCTTAGGTGAGGTATCTCGGTAAGTACATGTGTAGTTAGGCCCAAACCCGTTGTCTGGTGGGAATACATGTCATTTATGCGTGCTGCGACTCTTCAGGATAGCCGTTTTTCTTTTGCTATCTTTATTTTGGACCAACCGCCATTGTAACCACCACCAGTCACAACATCAACCACC
>NC_140962.1:37545286-37622786 GCF_056783735.1 Eptatretus burgeri
TCTGTCTCTCTGTCTCTCTGTGTCTCTGTGTCTCTGTGTCTCTGTGTCTCTGTGTCTCTGTGTCTCTGTGTTTCTGTTTCTCTCTGTTTCTGTTTCTCTCTGTCTCTGTTTCTGTCTCTCTGTCTCTGTCTCTGTTTCTGTCTCTCTCTCTCTCTGTCTCTGTTTCTGTCTCTCTCTCTCTCTGTCTCTGTTTCTGTCTCTCTCTCTCTCTGTTTCTGTCTCTGTCTCTGTCTCTGTCTCTGTCTCTGTCTCTGTCTCTGTCTCTGTCTCTGTCTCTCTTTCTGTCTCTGTCTCTGTCTCTCTCTCTGTCTCTGTTTCTGTCTCTCTTTCTGTCTCTGTCTCTGTCTGTCTCTGTCTCTGTTTCTGTCTCTCTTTCTGTCTCTGTCTCTGTCTCTCTCTCTCTCTGTTTCTGTCTCTCTTTCTGTCTCTGTCTCTGTCTCTCTCTCTCTCTGTCTCTGTCTCTGTCTCTGTCTCTGTTTCTGTCTCTCTCTCTCTGTCTCTGTTTCTGTCTCTCTCTCTCTGTCTCTGTTTCTGTCTCTCTCTCTCTGTCTCTGTCTCTCTGTCTCTCTGTCTCTCTGTCTCTCTGTCTCTCTGTCTCTCTGTCTCTCTGTCTCTCTGTCTCTCTGTCTCTCTGTCTCTCTGTCTCTCTGTCTCTCTGTCTCTCTGTCTCTCTGTCTCTCTGTCTCTCTCATCTTCATCTTGGAAGCAACCCCCCACCCTCCGTTTCTCACACACATTTGAGGATCACATCGTTATTCTGAAAGCTTATGTCATCCACAAATGGACTTGCAAGTTTCTCTCTGATGTACCAGACTTGGTTACAAAGTGTCGGTGCTGCCGAAACAGCTTCCTGAGCAAGGGCTCCACTGGGTGATTTGCCATTTCCTTCCCATCAATAGTTTGGGCAGGAATTTGTACTTTTGTTCAGGGTGCCGGCGATAGCTCGTACACTTTTTTGAGGATGACCCCGTGGGATTTTCAACGTCCACCACCGAATTGTGGCAGCTGGGACACCCAGTTTAATGCCCATGTGAGGGACGGCACACACACACACACACACACACACACACACACACACACACACACACACACACACACACACACACACACACACACACACACACACACACACACACACACACACACACACACACACACACACATTGATGAACCGTCCTGCCTGTGAAACACTGGGATGATAGTTCGTAGCCGAGTCGGGATTCAAACCCAGGCTCGACTGCTTAGAGGTGAGGCTGCGCACCTCAAGGCCATCCTGTTAGCCCACTTACAAGTTCATGAGTCTTTGGGGTTAGTTTCTTGCTGAAAGTCCACCAATTAACTTAAGAGAGCAATTGCCACTACCCTCGGCAGGTTTCTTGAAATTCATCACCTGCAATGATGTATTCCAAGCATCCAATGTGATCTCAAAAGAAGGACTCAGATGCCACCGATTGATGCCATTCTTACTGAAAGATTAAAAATTAACCCACAATGGCATGTTTGTTTTTTTTTAATTTTTAATTCTTTATTTTTTGCATACATAGATGATGCTTGTGGAGTAGGAGCGAGCACGCTGAACAGATATCAGGACGTAACGGCCAAAAACAGGACTCGCAACCCGCATGCATGGACAAGGAAAATTAGGAGGGATTAGATTGGGTTTACGAGGATAGAAAAGATCATGGTTTTGGATTGTGGACGATCTGAGATTGCAGTTAGCTATCTTGGGTTCTTAAGCATCGACAGCATAGCTGCAGATGGGCTAACCATGTTTATGTAACTATCATTCGCATGCTGTGATCCCTCTTGCTGGCACTGCCTTGGGATGGCATTTTGGAGGGAAGGAGAGGGAGTGGAGGATGGTTAAGTGCCAGTCTGGGATAGAATCCAGACGAGGAAGCTTGATGGTGAACATTCTATCAACCGAGCTATCCTGTGACAGTCGTGATATGCCCAGGATTGGTTGCAACCTTGAAACGGTTCGCATTATGTTTTGAATGCCTCGAGCTCTATCAAGAGTACGGGCGTCCATTTTTATTATTGGCCATATGTTGTAAAGACTTGTTTTCACAAACTTCATATTAATCATTATCCTCGCCAAAGGAGAGAGTGTTTCATTTGGGTCCGTTTGTCTGTCTGTCTGTCTGTCGGTTTGTCCTCGCAGAACTTCCGTGTGTTTCTCTGCAACTGCTTGTCGGATGACATGAAATTTTGACCATCAGTGCGATTACTCATGTATGTTTTAATTATGACGTCATAGGTCATGTGGTGTGGCAGCCATATTGGAAGAAAAGGAAAGAATTTATACCTCTGTATCTCTGAAACCGCACCAAGGGAAAAAAATTGAAACTTGGCACATGGCAAGTACTCCTCATGGGGAATGAGTGCTTTTTTTAATGACGTCATAATTGCATATGTAAAACGCCACATACGATCAGTCTGAAAATTTTTGAGGGTCATCTCGGGATAAAATAGGGCACAGAAAAAAAAATTTGTGACATCATCGGTGACATGATTCGGCAGCCATATTGTTTGAAAAAAAAAACAATGACCTTCAAAAATCTTCTCTGAAGTGGCTGAATTGTTCGAGGCAAACCTTTACACGTATGACCGCCTGTCCATGAGGAAGAAAATGTTCACACATATGATATCATTGGTCACATGGTTTGGCAGCCATATTGCATTTACCCGAAAACCTATAAAAAATATCTTCTCCAGAACGGTTGGACAAATCGAGGGGAAACTTCACTCAAATGTTCCCCAAGCCATGGGTGCACAAGTGTGTTGAGGAATAATTGATAGGTCACATGGTTTGAAGAAAAATATTAAATAATGTTTTCTCTAGAACCGCTTAATCAATCAATGTGAAACTTCACATTTATGATCTAGTAGCGATGGGGGATACATGTTTTAAATTTCAACTTGATCAGACACATGGTTTTGCAGCCATATTGGATTTACCCTCAAACAATACATGACTCGAAAGAAGTCCTGGCGAGGGTCTGTAATCACCGATTGCTCTTTTTCTTGTTAGCGGTGTCTTGCGCTAGCAAACACTGCTCATAGAGAGCTCGGTCTTCTTGTTCTTGTTCTTGTTCTTCTACTTCTTCTTCTTCTTCTTCTTCTTCTTCTTCTTCTTCTTCTTCTTCTTCTTCCTTAACCTCGAGGACTCGGCTCTTGTATATACAAGATCCAGATCTCCTTAAATACTAAGCACATGTACACATCCTCACATAGACGGTGCCTTTTGAGAACGTCTATCATGAACTCTTAAATATATTCGGACATTTGCTTTAAAGTTTCGAAAAGTTCACGTTAATATTTAAAGATTATTCCATTTATCGTATTGTAATGTCGTAAATACGTAAATACATTATGACGGGTCTCGCTATTGGTTTAATGAAGGTACGTGACGAAATATCGGAAGTTGTTTTTTTTTTAGCCGACAAAACCTTTAGGACGCTGCTCTTGGACACATTTGTCCTTGTTTTATCTGTTCTTGTTTCCACATGAGTGCCTTGGCTCATTGAGGAGCTAAATAACAAGAGGGAAGCAGATTTGCAGGTTATCAAAGGGTATTTTGAGGATGGGGAGAACATACACAGGAAGAAATGTAATGCGTTCAAGAGAGGTGCTGACACGCACCGTTGTTTTTTTTTCATTCGTGCAATACTGCTCCAGAGGGTACTAACCTATCGTGTCGCAGAGCTGTGGTGTGAGTAAATAGTCCTGTACTGATTTTCATTTTATAGCTTTCTTTGTGAGCTCAAAGTTGAACTCATCCAATACTTTCACAAGATGAGGCTCTGTGCCAAATTTGGTCATTCTAGCTGTCCAGTTATTCGGCCGACAAACGCACAGATCTATGGGATCATCACAACGCCAGCAGATGAAGCCAATGACACAAAAATGAGTAACAATGGCCTGGAGATGAACAATGGAGGAAAAAAAAAATGAGAGAAAGTGAAACACTCAGCATATGTAGACGAGATGAGCCTGGTAAATAAACTTTTCCACCGAAGCTGTGAAATGTATTCGAGAGAGAGAATGTGTACCAGATACTGTAATGTGGGGGAGGGGGGGGGGATAAATGAAGGGAAGGGTTTGGGATCTTGGACTTTTGAGTAAACACTTTATGAACTCTATTTCCTCGGCAGTCTCTTGCATGATTCCATCCTTTAGGAGGGAAAAAAATGGAAATTAGAATGTGTACCACACACAGACTTGACCAGCTACCGACAGGCTTTGGACATCGATGAGAGGCTGGAGAATTTGGATCGCATTTGAGCCTGATGTTGGCCCCTGGCTCTTCGTAGAATATACATGTTGGTTCTTAACTGTGCGGAGTGTTTGCCTTCTCGGAGTAGAATGCAAGTTGGTTTCTTGCATTTTCCTCACCACATACATCTTTATACCAAGGTCAGTGATGGACAGAGCGTTTTATGTCAAATGTGATGAATTGGTGAAGAAGAAAAATTGATCAGTTGTAGAAGAAATTCCAGGAGCATCAATGTTCGGAGCTGATGTGATGATGATGGGGTCTTGACTGGAGACTGGATTTTTAGGTGAGACCGATTGGCTTGATTTGCATTGGGGCTTCTTCAATAACTGTATCAACAAGAAGGGCACTCAGTGGAGCGGTTGTCTCTGCCCGGATCCGGATCTTCACCAAAATCGAATCAATTTGTCCTTGTCACACACACACAACCTGTCCACCAAGTTTCAACCGAATCTGTCTACAACTTTTTGAGATATCCTGCACACAAACAAACAGACTGGTGAAAACATAACCTCTGCCCCCCCCCCGCCCCCGCAGTGGCGGACGTATTAAGGGTCACACACTTTTACCAACACATGGCTGGAAGAGTTTGGAGATTTGGAGAAGCAGGAAAAATTTGACCTGACAATGAATGTCCAGTAATGAGTGGTTGCCATGTAGAGATGCATGCTCGTCAAGTTGTCACACAAAACAATTTTGCTGCGAGGGCATGTAGTGACGTGTGTGAACAAATATCAAGCCAGCTGGGAAGGGTGAACAGGGGTAAGGAGAGTCTTATCAATGTTTCCACAGAGAGCCTCATATCGAGTCATTGGGAGTCGATGACAAAGAAACCATGCATTGTTTTTGAGAGGCACCCGAAGCCAATTATGTACTTGATGGGATTGTGGGCAAACGGTGAGGGGCAGTGGCTGTGGGGGATGGAACGACAAACATACCCAGCAACACCACCACCATTGCAGGAATTGGGCCTATTTGGGTGGAGGAGACAATGACCAGGGAATACTCAGGATGCAGATACCCAGATCTGTATTTTTACACAGACAAGTCCACGACATCCTGCGATTGAAATGTTTCTGCAAGACATGCAACATCTGGGCTTGCTGCAGCAGCTTGTCTGGGCAGATCTGTGAAGTTAGAGGGTAGACCTCTGATATTGGAGGACCAGAGGGGCAGAGAGGGGGGAAGCACTTGGCTGAAGGGAGCAGGAATGAGGTGAGAAAGGACCAAGTGTTTTTTTTACTTACGAAATCTAAACATTTCGTAAGTATATTGATGCCTTCCGTTTCTGTTTGTTTGTTACTTACGAAATCTAAAGATTTCGTAAGTATATTGATGCCTTCCGTTTCTGTTTGTTTGTTTGTAGGCACGATAACTCGAGAACGGAAGAAGCTACCAATGTCAAATTACACCACGTGATTCAGGAGGGTCATCGCGAGTGCTGATTGGATTTTGGTTAAAATCGGTCAAAGGTCAAGGTCACAGTGAGGTCAAATATTCGTTTTTTGATGGTTTGGTACAGAAAACTCGAACGGAAGAAGCTTCCAATGTCAAATTACACCACGTGATTCAGGAGGGTCATGGCGAGTGCTGATTAGATTTTGGTTAAAATCGGTCAAAGGTCAAGGTCACAGTGAGGTCAAATATTCGATTTTTGATGATTTGGTACAGAAAACTCGAGAACGGAAGAAGCTACCAATGTCAAATTACACCACGTGATTCAGGAGGGTGATGGCTAGTGCTGATTAGATTTTGGTCAAAATCGGCAAAGGTCACAGTGAGGTCAAACATTCGATTTTTGATGGTTTGGTAAAGAATCATCGTATAAACTTCTGGTTTGCTTCGCTACCTTCTCTACAGACAGCTTTTATTAGACAAGGTCAGAGGTCAAGTTGACGATTTCGTAAGTACCAGTCTATGACTGCTTGTTTGTTAGTTTGTTTGTTTGTTTGTTTGTAGGCATGATAACTCGAGAACGGAAGAAGCTACCAATGTCAAATTACACCACGTGATTCAGGAGGGTCATGGCTTGTGCTGATTAGATTTTGGTCAAAATCGGTCAAAGGTCAAGGTCACGGTGAGGTCAAATATTCGATTTTTGATGGTTTGGTACAGATAACTCGAACGGAAGAAGCTACCAATGTCAAATTGCACCACGTGATTCAGGAGGGTGATGGCTAGTGCTGATTAGATTTTGGTCAAAATCGGTCAAAGGTCAAGGTCACAGTGAGGCCAAACATCCAAAAATGATAACTCGAGAACGGAAGAAGCTTCCAATGTCAAATTACACCACGTGATTCAGGAGGGTGATGGCTAGCGCTGATTACATTTTGGTCAAAATCGGTCAAAGGTCAAGGTCACAGTGAGGTCAAATATTCGATTTTTGATGGTTTGGTACAGAAAACTCGAGAATGGAAGGAGCTACCAATGTCAAATTACACCACGTGATTCAGGAGGGTGATGGCTTGTGCCGATTAGATTTTGGTCAAAATCGGTCAAAGGTCAAGGTCACAGTGAGGTCAAACATCCAAAACATTAGATTTTTGATGGTTTGGTACAGAATCATCGTAGAAACTTCTGGTTTGTGTCGCTACCTTCTCCAGAGACAGCTTTTATTAGACAAGGTCAGAGGTCAAGTTGACGATTTCGTAAGTACCAGTCTATGACTGCTTGTTTGTTTTTTATTTTTTTGAGCATGAGCTGGTCTCGTTGCATTTCCACATACCAAAATTCAGGCAATGCAAAGTTGAGGATATTGTCCAAGAGATTCAGGGTGGGTTGAGTGTATTGAGTTGGAAAGGACGATGTGTTCATCGGAAGGTGTAGCATGGCTCTGCTATTGAGCCAGGAGCGGAGAGAATGCAAGAAAAAGTGTTGTAGGAGGTAAAACAAAAAGTAGACCTAACAAAAGAAGGCAGGATAGAGGTTTTTGAGTAGGCATTACTGAGTATATGAATAAAAGGAAAAATATGAGCAAATGAGGAAGCCGTTGATGCAGAAATAGCACTGTCCAGGACTCTTGTTAATGTGAAAATCCCATGAGACCATTGCACTTGCTCGTTTTGGTGAGTGGTTGTTCGTAATGCCCTCTCAAGACCTTGTCTGACACCGACAATTTCATCAGTCTTCTAAAGTTTGTCTTTTATTTTTTTTTCTACATTATTTTCATTTTATGTTAACCCTGTCTCATAATACCTTAAACAAACTAGAAGGGCACTCGGTGGAGCGCATGCCTCCACCACGCAATGCCTGATCCACAAGAACATAGCGTGCTGTATATCATTTTTGGTCCGATCTCTCAATGTTGAAGAATCACTTTAAAAATTCTTCAAGTCGGATCCGGATCTTCACCAAAATCGAATCGGTTCGTCCCTGTCACACACCCAACCTGTCTGCCAAATTTAATCCGAATCCGTACATAGCTTTTTGAAATATCCTGCACACAGACGGACAGACTGACGGACGGGTGAAAACAACCTCCTTCACCTTCAGTGGCGGAGGTAAAAATGCCTCGACCAGCATTGCTATTACTTCAATATTATTTGCTCAGCAATTGCACAAATTTCAGCATTGCAATTTATTTAATTTGATGTACCGTACTCTTTGCTTCGGCAGTACCAACACTGTAATTTATTGGCAAGGTCTATACTTGGTGGTTTGCCATTGCTTGTCTGCACTCTCTCAGTTTTACTGCTGAGAGTTAAGCAAGGAAGTAACGTTTTAAAAATCTTTGGTTTGACTCTGCCAGAGTTTGAACCACCAACCTTCAAGACTCAGGGTGAATGCTCCAATCATTACGCCACCGAGTCTGGTCATCTGGTCAGCATTGAACTATTTTTACACATTTTACAATGTCCGTGTAAACTTGTGAATGCGCTCGTATTATATGGGAGAGAACTCCCATGATTCTTTGGCTCTTGTAGGTAATTGTGCGGGAAAGTTTTTCTTTTCACATCTTGTGGTGGTGATGGGAAGAATTATTAGAAAATGTCTTTTAAAACTGTGCGAGGATCAGGCGGAAATCCAACACTTTATCAGTTGACGTGTTACATTTGGATAATCTTGTGTTATATACATATACTGTATTGCAAACCGTGATGTCTGCCCATGTGTTTGTCTGTTTCCAGTTTACGGTGGCTGCTTCCTGCGCTGCGTTTGAAAAGCTGCTGATTGGTTATTTTGCATTTTCATTTCACTTTTGTTGATGCTTATCTTGATTGACAGTCAGTCACTTTATTGTCCCTTCCAGTAACCTTTCAAATCGACAACAACTACTTCTCCTCCTCCTCCTCCTCCTCCTCCTCCTGGGTGAGGTCCGATGGCACCGAGCTTCTGCCCTGCCTTGACCATAATACTCCTCCAATGCCCTCTGACCTCAGCCAACTCTCTCCACTCTCCAACCACCCCTACCTTACTGATATCCCACCTCAACCGCAATCTCCCTCTTTTCCTCCTACCTTGCTCCTTCAACCTATCCGCTCTCTTTGCAATTCTCTCTTCTCCCATCCGCACCAAGTGTCCAGCCCATTTTAGCCAGCATTTCACCAATCTTCCCATCAAACTCATCGACACACCAATCTCCTCCCTCAGTTCATCCATCCTCCTCCTGTCAACCCTCTTCACCCCTGCAATCCTCCTGACCCAGTTCTCGCAAACCTGCAGCCTTTGTTGTTGCCTCTCTCTCAGTGCTGATGATGTTGCACCATCACCTCTCTCTGCCACCTGATGTTGCACCAACATCTTCCAGTGGGTAGTATAAGTAGGCTGGAGCTTTGGCTCTGAGTGAAACCAAGAGTACAACACAATTGACCTTGTTTTTTTTTCTTCTCGCTCTCTCTCTCTCTCATGTCACACACTCTTCACAGAGCTTCGGTGCTGCTGAAGCAGCTTCCTGAGCAAGGGTTATACTGGTTGGTTTTCCATGGCCTTCCCAGCAGTAGGTAGGGTAGAATTTGGAATTCGTTCTCGGTGCCAGTGATAGCTCGCAAAGGACAAAATGGGCACCTTTAATGTCCACCAACCGATGTCAGCAGATGGGGTGTCCGTTTCACATCCATCTGAGAGATGGCACACGCATTGATGAATCACTCTGCTTGTGAAACACTGGAATGACAGTTTGTAGCTGGGTTGCATTCAAGCCAGGCGAGACAGGTTAGATGTCAGTGTGGGTACCTCTAGGCCATCCTGCCAGCCCAACCTTTTTAAAGTCCATGAAAAAGAATTGATCAATTTACATAAGCTTTTCCTGCCCCTGGGGATGGGTGCTTTTGCTCGGTATGTGATACGTATCGTTACGGATTCGCCTCGCGGTGAATTGCAAGGGGTGTTCTTAAAATGGTCCATTGTCAAAATCCCGCTTTACCTTCCTGACAAATTAAACAACCCAAGTGGGGGATTGCACTTCCCAACACGCAACTGATTCCAGGGCATGGCCAAGCTTTACCGTAGGTGTATGCGTTGGCTACTGACTATTCATAACGGATCGGCCACGAGAACTCCCCGTTTCAGCACACCGTCTAAACTCCAAACAATGGAAACTGACAACAGGTTGGTTTGGAAGGGATTATTATTCAACGAAGGCATGCATTTACAGGTCAAACAGTCACAATTAGAAAAACCTTATCTGTGCGCATCAGCCTATTAATCAGTCAACTTAACACAAGTAATGCAGATGGCATTCTCATGCCAGGAAAAAGAAGACGAGCAAGAGGGATAGACAGATAGTGAGAGTGATGGGGGTATACTGTCGACCCCACTCTCACCCGTACGTGAACCGGCTGACCCACATGTTATCAAATGGGGTGGGCGATTTATGGGTGCGTGGAAAAGTGTAAAAGTGTGAGGTGCGAAGAAGTGTCAATTGATCCTTTAAAAAGGGCTGTTGGCGCTTCTGTTGCTTGCTCTGCATTGTGAGAGAACGAGGGAGATGTAGCTTTGAGAGAGTCTGAAAGCAGCTGCAAGTGTGGCAACCGTTTCCAGGAGCTCTTTCCATGTTTTCTTTCCCTCTTTTTGCTTCCGACTACCCCTCTCTTCCTCTAGGCTCCAGTTTTCCCTCCAGGCTTTTCCGATGTCCTCGCTGCTCCCGTATGTGGCCACACTGTTCCGATCTCTGTATCAACCTTTCATAAGTATGTGGTCCGTCTCCCACCATGTCCACTTGCCTCATGATCCAGCAGCTTTCCAATGGCTGTCTCTGTAATCCAGCGGTGCTCGTGAGATAGCTCGGAGCTTGCTGTCCTTGTACTGCCGCTTGCAAACTATTTTGTGGTGTAGAGTCATGTAAAGCATTTTTGTAAAATGTGTTTGATGTGTTCCAGAGATGGAGAGAGATGAAAGATGAAGAACGAATACTTGGGCTGATTGATACTGCTTTGAGCATAACATAATTTTAACTCCAAATACTACACGTTGTATTCTCAGGTTTAGCGAAACAAAATACTATGGTTTTCTGTGCTTTGGTATGCGTCACCCTGGGGATTTCCAAAAATCTGTGACGGTATATTTTAGCTCCTCAATCAGCCTTACTTGCTGAAAAAGATTAAATTGTTGCTTGAACTTTGAAGACCTGCAGTGGCAAATAAGTAAATGCCCTGATTAAAAACCACTTCAAGGAAAATTTTTTTTTTTTTTAAATCAAAGCTTTTGGAAGAGAGAGGTGGCCGGGTGAAAAGCCTACTCGCTGACAACCGAGTCACCGTTGCACACGTCAAGCTAGGGAATTGATGGACAGAGGGGAGGAATAGCATTAACCTGCAAGTAAGAGTTTGGTGAGGTCGGATTTAATGTGGGTTGAAAATATCTTGGCTGTGATGGGTGATGGCACGAGATGGTGACGATGCACCGCTGACTTGAAGTTGATCCCCGGAGGGAAGAGTGCAATTTCATTACCTCTCGAAGGCAGTTCGACAAATGGGAGAAAAGTGTGAAGGTGGGCAGAAAACCTGGATTTTGGGAGTTTGAACAGGAAGAACTCGTGTGCCCTGATGAGCTGGGAAGGGTCGGAAGGCCAAGCAGGTAGAGGAAGCTACACCGGAGGAGAGCCCGTTGAAAAACGAACAATACAGTCCACTGATCTTGATGTGATGACTGAGCAACAGTCCTTGTGCTTTGACCTCATCGTCGGAGATGCCAATAATGTTTAGAGCTTGCATTGCACAGAATTCAGGAGAGCTATAATGTGATGCTGAGCTGCCAGTGCATATGGCAGAAGCGGTAACTGTTGAGTTGTGGACTAAATCCTTGTAGGCTGAGTAGTTCTGATTTTCCATGGAATGGCTTGGAACAATGGAGGATGCCTTGTCTGGAGCTAGTTTTGGTAGAAAGCTTTGTAGTGTGGCCAGCACAGGAGAGGTCATGGTTAATAGTGAGGCTGAGCTTCATACATTAGATGATCATGAAAAATATGTATGGTTCTTTTGACAGTGCTTCTGGAGCAAAAGGATGAGACTGCCATTTGTCCTGATTGAAAGACATTCAAATTGTTCGACCAGCAACTAATCAAGTCCAGATTTGCAAATAGTGATGCAGCTACTTTCTACCTGTCAATGGGATTGGGGATTACATTTCACAACGGCAAGTCAGTATGTTTAGAGTTGAGTGACTAACTGACTCGATGTATGCTCAGTGATGATGCTGTTTGATAAGATGAAGACTTGTCATCGGCAGCAATGATGAATACCATTAACTTTGCTTGTAATTTGAAGTAAGCTTGCTGGCCTTTAATTGAGTGGATTTATTTTTGCACCCTTCTTGAAAACAAGAGTGATGTTTGCTAACTTCCAGGTAGATGGGAAGCAGCCAAAGGAGGAAAGGCTGAAGAGTGCAAACATAGGAGAAGCAAGAGCAACAGAGCAGTATTCAGAACACAGGCACTGATGCTATTTGGGTCCATCGCGAATGCAGGGTGGAGGCTAACAACTTTCTCCATCTTCTCTGGTGAGGATACCACGTCCAGGCAACATTGGGTCTCTGAAGAGGTATGATGAGGGGGGGGGAGGTGGGTGGGCAGGCAGCAAGGTTGGTTCGGTGCATGAAATTATGGAGGCAATTGTCAAATTCATACATTTCTTCCTTAAATTGTGTATAGTTTGCATTTATGTTGTTGGAGTTGTGCGAGTGGATGGAGGACGAGCATACACCAAAGACCAACTCCACCCTGACTTTGAGGAACGAGATTGGTTGGAAAGTCCTAGAACTGGCAGGGTAGACAGGATGAACCAGTGCATGAAGGCTATCGAGATTTGTTGGAGGTATTTCCCGAGGTGAAGTTGATAATAGCGATATATGAACTTTGCAGAAGAAGAACAGGAGAGGTTGGATTGAACGTTTGTCATTATTAGGTCCATAAGGGACGACGTACTGTAAGCAGAGATGTAGTTTGGGAAGTTCAAAAATGCGGTTGGACCCAAAGAGTTTCAGAAAGTATCCCCCTTCCAAAAACTATGATCTTTTCTACACTCATTAACCCCACCCAAATCCTTCATAATTTTCCAGTCTTTCTACTTTGGAGTTTCATTGTCCATGCATGTGTGTGTTGCGTCGTGTTTTTGTCTGTAACATCTTTATCTCTTCAGTGTGCTAGCTCTTCCATGAGCCTTGACTGTGTATACAAAAAAAGTTTCAGTTGCAATGCATGCCATGGCATATTGTGGAGCCTGCACCCAGCCAGCTGATGTGGTGGCAGTTGAAATTTCCACCAAGATAAGAAACAGAGTTGTATATACAGTCACCACCTCCAGGACAGGGAAGAGGGCCCTGTCAAAACAAAAGGAAGAAGATTCAGTGAGAGGAAGAGGAGAAATCTGAGATGTTTTTTCAGCAACTGAGTTGATTTGTTTTATATATATATATATATATATATATATATATATATATATATATATATATATATATATATATATATATATATATATATATATATATATATATATATATATATATATATATATATGTGTGTGTGGAAAAGTTACAGGCCCAGACCGGGACTCGAACCCAGGTCCTCTGGCAAACCGTACCAGCGCTCTGCTATCTGAGCTGAGTGACGCAATTCTTCCACATATACAAGTGCCACTCTCTTTCCCCCCACTGGTTCCAGGGCACTCGCTGCCAACCATCGGAGCAGCGACGGCCTGCTCACGAGAGGGTCTTCCCCCTGTGGTGGGACGCACCCATGTCCGCAATGAAACACCACAGGGGGGCGTAGTTATAAAAAAAAATCGAAATGTAGGAAGACCCTCTCATGAGCAGGCCCTCGGTTGTTCTTTGCGGATTATGCGGTTTTACCGTGTGAGACATAATTTGCGGTGATGCTCACCAAAACAGTCAGGAGGTGTGCTTGATGTATAAATGACGAATGTGGTCGTCATTGGTTAGATATTTATCGGTATACCGTCCTGATGAGGGCAAATAAGCCCAAAATCTGGATATACAGCTCCGTTTGATGTTTAACGGATGTTGACAGAGTAATCTTTGTCTGTTTAAGAGTCGCCGGGCTGAGGCGTCTGGGTTGGAGGTGATGCTTTGGTGTAGGACTATGTCCATTGGAGATCGGGGGAGTGCTTGTCACACTCCACATATTCTTATCTACATGTATGTGGAAAAGTAAATCTGAGGGTGCAAGCTTTTGTCCATAATTGTTGTAAAACGAGAGTTCATCTGACGTCGTCGTCATTTTCTGCACTGAAGTTGTGCACCTGATATTTGTCGAGTGTCCTGGATCATGTTTGATTTATCACTGTGACCTGATTTAAAAAAACAAAAACAAACATCTTTTTGAGCACAGCTTGAATAATTTTTCTCTGATTTTGATGATGTTGAGTTTTATGGATAGATTGTCGATGGGGACACATTTTTCTTAATTTTCACTCTTATCACTGACTAGTGTAGTCGATAGTAGAAAATCGGTGCAAATTATGATACAAGCATCAACTTTGGCATTTCTGTTCTGCAGGGCTTTCTGATCAAATCTGCCCGATTGGCCATTTGGAAATCCAAATTTTGAAAAATTTGAAGAAAAAAAAAAAAACTTCAAAAAAATTTGAAGTCACAGCTGGCTGAAATTCTTGAAGCGCAAGTGAACAAACATCCCAGACAGAGAACCAAGGGGAGATGCAGTCATCATTGATGGCTCAGCACTTATCAATGCCCGACCTCCACGCACTTCAAAGATATTTGATGACTTTGCTAAAGAAGACATCATCCCAAAGGTGGAATCCTATGGTGCCAGGTACGAGAGGGTGGACGTAGTGTTTGATGTGTACAAGAAGTCAAGTCTGAAGTCCGAGGCAAGGTCGAAAAGGGGGCAAGGAATCAGAAGAAGAGTGACAGGAACCAGTAAGACCCCAAGTAACTGGAGAAGCTTTCTTCGAGATGACAGCAACAAGACTGAGCTGTTTCACTTCCTTGCGGAAAAGATGTGTGAATCACAGACGACAAGCACAGTCATTGTCACAAAAGGAGAAGATGCCATTAGCAACACAAGGAAGTCACTGGATGCTGTGTCTCCATGTTGTCATGAAGAAGCTGACACTGGAATATTTGTACACGCCAGGGATGCAACGACGGATGGTAGCAAGTCCATTATCATTAGGGCTAATGACACGGACGTACTAGTCGTAGCAATATCTGCACTGCCATCCTTACAGGAACTAGGTGTTGAGAACATGTGGATTGCCTTTGGCCAAGGAGCCAAGGCGCGATGGATTCCAGTCCATGAGGTAGTTTCTGCAATAGGGCCTGAGAAAGCTCGAGGGATCCCATACTTCCATGCGTTCACTGGATGTGACGTCGTGTCTGCCTTCCGCGGTAAAGGGAAGAAAACTGCATGGCAGACTTGGAACGTCTTTGATGATGTTTCTGAAAATTGATTCGTGATCTTGCCTTTTTTTTTTTTTTTTTTTTTTTTTTTTTTTTTCAAAATTTGGATTTTCAAATGACCAATCAGGCAGATTTGATTAGAATCCCCTGGAGAACAAATGTGCCAAATTTGATGCTTGTATCATCATTTGCACGATTCCTCTCAAAAATTGCTGTTATCTGCCTCACAATGAATGTTTAAGGTCACGTATCATGGCAGTCTGAACAACATATACCATCATTCGATCGTGCACTAAGGGTAAGTTGCAGGCGATAGCTTCGGTTAGGCCAAAGTCACATTTGCTCTACGGCGAGGATACGGCGGCCGTACGCCCTCTGAATTGACAGAAACGTGCGGCGGCCGCAGAGTTTCTGCGGTGGCCTCAGGGTGGCCCAACGCCGTTTGGCTATATTTTACAGGTCGTAAGGTCGCCGTGGAATTATAACGCAGAGTTATAACTTTTTTCATTTCTACGTTCGCCGTAACAATTCGATAAGCCGAAACAAAAAACTGGTTGAAAAAAAAACAAAAAAAAACCCCTCTCGTTACCATCCGTCTGGCCGCACATTCGCCTTAGGGCCCCCCTGCGGTCGCCTTGCGGGCACCTTGCGTCTGCCTTAAATTCAATGGCCGCCGCAGGAACGCCCTAAGGTCACCGTGCGACATCAAATCAAAGACCGTATTGCACCCCCACGTTTTCGGTCTCCACAATTTATAAATACGCCGTGGAGCTACCCGAAAAATAAAAACATATGTGACTGCTACATTGTGTGACCGTGGAAATACTGCGGCCGCCGTATAATTGCTAGTGGCTGTAGATTTTGGAGACCCCACGGCCGCCGTAGCAAATGTGACTTAGGCCTTAAGCCGGGTGAGTCTTACCCATAGCGATTGTTTTGTGATCATAGATATCATCTAGGTTTTTGTGTGTTTTCTGTTCACAAAAACTTAAATGTTAAACTCTTTTTTTTCTTTCACAATTATAAACCTTTATGTTGCTTGTCACTGATGGTTGTGAAGTTAGAACAACGTGGATAATTAAGACCAAAGGAAGGTTTGTTCGGCAGATAACAAATTTGGTTTCCCGTTGAGCTGACATCCAGCAAGGTATGGTTTTTTTTGGCGGAATGTTCTGGTTGTCCAGGGACATCAGAAAACCTATTTCGTGAGCTCAGCAGTGTATAGGATTTGAATCTGGGATCTAGCATCGGTTTATATCCACATTAGTTGTCCATTTAGAGGGAGGGCTTTCTTTTTTGTGGAGGGGCAGGTGGCTTGAAAGGGTTTAATCCTCACTTTTATCTTTCATTCCACCCCCCCCCCCACCACTCCCCTCCAACCTCCCTCTGGCAAAACAGCAGAACATTTACAAGAATGACCAGTAATAGGTCCATCCGTGCAAGCAGCCGAATGGCAACAGACTGCAGACGGGATTTCCCCCGTTGGCTGAACTCGCGTGGGGTCAGCACTGAAGTAGCACGGGCACTCGACACCGAGCTGGGGATCCGTGACCACGGTGCTTTGTCTGCATGCGCAGCAGACCTGCAGGTCAGACAGTGCCTTTCTTTTGTCAATTATGGTTGCTGTGCTTAAAAGCGTCAAAAGTTATTTTTCAAAACACAATTTATCATTCCATTAATAATCTCAAGCATTTTGAGAGCAACCAAATTAAATCTTTTTCTTCCTTTGAGATATGAGGAGGCCTTTTATTTGGAACAAATTGATTTGAGTGAATTATTTTGATTTTGCTGACAAGTTGAAGTTTGCACAAAGGTGTTTAAATTGTGAAAACAATTGGGGGTGGTGGGGTGGAATGATTGAATTGACCTGAAATAAATTTGTTTTGGAGACCTTTGCAAAACATTTGTAATTGTTATTATTATTATTATTTTAATCGTTTGTTGAATGATGATGGTAACTTCAAATTTATGGTAAATGAATGAGCATCGGTACGAAAATGATGCCTCTGATTTTATTTCTCACAAAATATCATTACAATGAAAATGACAAGGAATATGCATACAGAAGTGGCAAATGTGGTTATTTTTTCACTTGGTCTCCATCAACTCCAATGCACTTTTGCCGACATAGAACCAGAAACTGTATACCGATGACATTGTAAAACTTGTCACAACATCAGAAACGGTCATAAACCTTTTTCATCGCAGCATTGTCACCCTCAAAGTATACCCATGTAATCCATTCTTTAGCAGGCCAAACAGATGCTTATCAAGGTGCAAGATTTGGACTATAAGTAGGATGGGGGAGGACGGTCCATCTCAAGGCCGTAATTGCTTCCTGTGTGCGCAGGCTGGTATGAGGCTGGACGTTGTCATGAAGGAAAAGCACGTTGTTCATATCTCAGTTTGGACGAACTCTTCATATGCGGAATTTCAGTGTCATAAATTTCTCAATGTATTGCTCCGAGTTAATCGTGGCACCCTTTGACATGGAGTCCACAAGAAGGATCCTCTCTCTGTCCCAAAACACAGATGCCATGATATTATCCATAGAAAGGCTGCGTTCTGAACTTCTTATTTGCTGGTGATGTCTTCTGGTCCCACTCCATAGACAGTCGCTTGGATTTGAGGCCACAATGGTCAACCCATGTCTTGTCGCCTGTGATTATGCGCGATAGAAATTCCTCACGTTTTTGGATTCGTATCATTCGAAGAATTCCAAACAGATGAGCTGCCAATTTTCTTTTTGATCTTCCGTCAACAATCTTGGGTCAACAAAAAAAATGCACACTTGATGCTCCTTTGTCTTTCAGAAGTGTTTTTTTTTTCAGAAAAGATTACCTTTTTCATTCTGAAGTATTGGACATTATGGAATGGAGAATAATTGGCTGCTCTTAGAGCACCCTTATTCTGGACATTTCCATCTGTCTGTCTGTCCATGAAACTTTGGTCAAGTCTAGGGGCTAAACCACTCAACCGATTCCAATGAAATTTGGTAGGTAGGACCAATATTTCTGGGAATCGTGTGCTTTCGAATATGCCCGGGCCCTAGCAACAGCATAGCAACGGCCCTTTAAAGTGGTCAAAAAATCGAAAAAGAATCAAAAAAAAATCGAAGCTTAGAGTTCTGTGCGCAATCTTTCTAGCTCCCTTCATGCCAATTTGCAGCCCTAACAAAAAATATTTGTAGGAGGAGATAGGTTTTGGCCGAGTACATGTCGAACATTTCAGAAACGGTTTATTGCGAATATCTCTAAGAGAAAGAGTCTGATTTTGATGAAACTTGGGTGAAATGTGTACAATGTGGCTAGCACGTACACAAAAATGAATGGTTGCTATACACACCTCCATTGCTTAGCAACAGCTAAAATACTTTATCGTACATCGTACACTGATTGTGGACTGTACAAAAAAATCAATACCTCCGAAACTGGACCTCCGAGGGACCTGTTTTTTTTTTTGTGCCCAAGTAGAATGTCTTACAGCATCATATAAAAAAAATAAAATATTTAGCGAATAGATAAATGAAATTACCAGGGCTGCCATTTGTTAGAGTCTCTTTGGAAACATGCCTGAAATTTCACAAGGTGGGTTTCTGGGCGCAAACTAAGAGGGCTGTGATAATCATGTTTATTGTACTAAATTGATTGATAGCATGTACATGAATATCGGCTAGTCGCGTCGGCCAGCTTTCCATCCGAGACCGAGCAGCCATGTCGCCTACCCGCTTGTAATGTTTGTGTGTGTATATATATATATATATATATATATATATATATATATATATATATATATATATATATATATATATATATATATATATATATATATATATATATATATATATATATATATATATATATATATATATATAGTAAACCCTTAAATAATGTGGGGGTTACATTCCAGGAAAATGCCACGATATTGCAAACCATGATGGTTAAAACCAATTTCTTATGTGAATCAGGCGGTTAGGTTCCTGGGCTTTGAGCAAATATAGAGGAAGCCAAAAATAAACACATCACAATTGAAACTGGAAAGGCACTCAGTAGAGCGCATACCTCCCCACCCTCAGGCTGAGCAGTTTACGTTTTGTATCCCACCGAGAGGTCGGATGTGAATCTACACCAGTGTTTCTCAAAGTGGGGCATGGCAATATTTTGGTGGGGCATGAGGATTCACAATTAATGAATCAATATATGATCGCTTTCATAGCTTTGCCTTTTGAATACATATGTAGTATATACTGTTGTGTCTCCAATCATGGTGGGGCGTACGATTTTTTTTGAAAATCAAAGTGGGGCGTAGGACAAAAAAGGTTGAGAAACACTGATCTAGACCTTAACCAACATCTATTCAGGTTGTTCTTGTCACCTAACCCACTCATCCACCTTGTTTTTTTTTTTCATAACCCATCCACAACTTTTTGAAATATGCTGTTTATAGTTTGTGTCCCCATCTCTCAATGGTGAAGAATCACTTTTAAAATTCTCGTATCTGGATCTTCACCAAAATTGAATCAACTTGTCCTGGTCTTACACCAAACCTGTCCACCAAGTTTTGGCCGAATCCATCCATTACTTCTTGAGATATCGTGTTATGTATTCTGCTTCAAAGCAGATAAAACATTCAAAATAAGATTCCACATTCCCCTCCCTTCTGTAATGTCTAAAGCAACCACCATTCCTCCCCTTTTCATCTCTTAAATCTTTTCCCTTTTGTAATCGGTCAATGTGTTTCTTTTATAAGTGTTCTTCAGCTTCTTAAACCACCGAATAAATAATATAAAAGAAAATCATTTTTATCCATCGTTTCATGCTTCGGTGCCATTATTAATGGTGTGCGAGAAACGACAAAAGGCTCGTAGGAGATAACTATAACATCTCACCACAAAAACCACGATTGGTCGAAATTGAGCCCTGCAAATAACTAAATAGGTACAGGAAGATGTTGCCTGCGATATTCAAACTTACCATATTTCCAGATTTACTGTATATGCTTTGATAAATATCATACTGTCCTTTTTCCAAATACTCCCTCACACATCTCTTTTTTCCACTTACAGGTAAGGGCAGAGCTGTTTGCAGAGGCACGACGCAGGCTGCCCTTCGGCTTCTATGCTGTCCTCCGCCGCATTGTAGTGTCTGCGGCCCCCCAAGGTCAGGGATTGTTCCTGCAACCATCGGTCAACGATGGTCACACTGATGCCGGTGGGCTCTCCAGCCTGCTTCACGTCCTTGTTGTGCTGCTTGATGGCCTGAGTCGAGAGCTGGCACGTTCTGCACGAAAACTTAGTTCTCTTGAAGGACGACGTTGGGATGAGTCTGGAGACGGCGCAGGCAGTGGTGGAAATTCTGGAGCCGGTGACAACAGAAGCCCCGACTGTCATGAAACGTTACATGAGAGTGGTGCGTTGGAAATCTAGGCTTATTTGTGAGGTTTGGGAAGGAAGAACTAGGGCCTCTGGCTCGTATTTGATGATAATTTTGATTTCTCTGTTGATTTGGGTACTTGAGGGTGTGTACAATACAATGTTGAACGCTGTCCAATTTCCAAATTTCCTTTTGGTACCTTAATTCGGCATTTCATATAATTTAACTGATTACCTGAAAGAGGAAATGCCTTATAACTCATGAAATAATGGATATACAATGATGAATTTGGTGTCTCAATGTGGGCTTTTGGTCTGGGAATTGATTGGATAAATATCATGCCGATTTGAACACTCCTTATCAACATATACCCAAGATGGCCACCACAAACCCCCTGATACAGAGATTTATTATAATTACCAACTTGGTAGAAATGAAATGATTTGTGTGTCCCAATATCGGTTTTCAGAAACGGGGAATTAAATTATGCAATACTTTTTTGCAATTTGACAATCTCTCATTCGTATAAATCCAATATGGCTGTCATACAATACACCCAGTGAATCGCTGATACGGGTAATTTCATAACTTCTGAAGTAAAGGATATAGAAATACGGTTTTGGTGTCTAATTACAGGTTTCCAGGAATGGGGAGTTGATTAAAGATAAGAATGTGTTGATTGGATTATTTTATATTGTCATAAATCCAATTATAGCGAACATAAGAACATGATAAATTTGAGTGAGACCATCAGACATTGAGTGAAAACATGTTTATCACTATATATATATATATATATATATATATATATATATATATATATATATATATATATATATATATATATATATATATATATATATATATATATATATATATATATATATATATATATATACAGTAAGTCCTCGCTTTTCGCAAGGGTTGCGTTCCTGGAAAATCTTATGATAAGCAAAACTGTGTTAAACAAAACATGTTTTCCCATAGAAACCAATGTGTTAAAGGGGGGATGTGTTTTTGGCTCGAAATTGTTTGGACATAAACACACTCCTCGAGTAGTGGCGACTTACCCCGAGGCTGGAGGAACGGAGTTGATTGCGGTGGACAAGTCACACTTGCGGAGTGGCAGAATCGTCCCCCTCTTCACTTGACACTGTGCTGTCACTTTCTTCACCAGTGGGAACGGTCTCTTGGCAGCTGGTTGAAGGAGCATCCTGGATGGTGGATGTAGTTGGTGCTGCATCTTTTGGCTTGGAAAATGCGTGGAGAGTGTGCTGGATGGCTTTCTTTTTCTTTGCTGCATAAAGTTCCTTGTAGCAACAAAGGGCATCATTAACAACACTGCTAAAATCAGTGCTCCTTTTAAGATTTGGATCTTGCTCTATAACAAATTCTATGGCATTTTCAAACGAGCTGAGGATTTGACTGAGGTTTTTCATGGTGAGATGCTTGGATGAAGGTGTCACAGCATATTCTTCTTCCTCAAGAGCCCACTGCTGTTCCAACTCCATAAGATCTTCATTGCTTAAGGGTTCTGCATGAGACTCCAGTCAGTCATCCACGTCCTCTTCGTCAACCTCTTCAAAACCAGCCTCCTGCACCAGGTCTACAATTTGACTTGTAATCAACAGAACATCAGCAAACCCCGTGAAATTGTGGACACACTCAGGCCACACTTTCTTCCACACAGCGTTCATTGTGGAGGCACTCACCTCCGCCCATGAATCCTTAATGTTTTCCAAAGCCATTTTATGTTGTATGTTCGCCAAAACTCCTTGATTGATAGCTTGTCCTTATCAGTTTTTTTGATAAGCTGCAGCATGGTATGCTTAACATAATAGGCTTTAAAAGCAGCAATAACTCCCTGATCCATAGGCTGTAAAAGTGAGGTAGTATTTGGTGGTAAAAATACTACCTGCACGTTTTCACACCAGTCTTTCATTTGCTGAGGATGGGCAGGAGCATTGTCTACAAGCAGCAAAGATTTGTTGTCAATGTTGTTCTCCTTGGAGTACTTCTCAACATGATTGGAGAAGTAATTGATCACGTAATCGTGGGTCAATGCCCCAGTCATCCAAGCCTTTGTATTTGACCGCCATATTATGGGAAGTTGTGGCTTGAGGCAACCCTTTAGCGCTCGTGGGTTTTCAGAAACGTAAACAAGAAGCGGCTTGAGTTTTACATCCCCTTCTGCATTTCCACCGAGTAATAAGGTCAGCCTGTCCTTTGCTGCTTTAAACCCTGGAGCAGTCTTTTCTTCTCATGCGATGTATGTACGGGAGGGCATTCTTTTCCAAAACAATCCGGTTTCGTCAATATTGTAGACTTGCTTCGGTGAGTAACCCCCATCCTCAATCATCTTCTTCAACTTTGCTGGAAACTCTGATGCGGCAGCATGGTCCGCACTTGCTGCCTCACCGCTACACTTCAGGTTGTGGAGGTTGGCGCGATGACAAAACCTCATGAACCAGCCTCGGCTAGCTGTGAAGGTCTCTGCGCCTTCAACCTTTCCTTCAGCTTCCTGTTTCTTCTTTAAATCGTTCCACAAACAACGCGCTTTTTCTTGTATCACAGCATGAGATAAAGGCATGCGACGTTTAGTTTGATCTTCTATCCACACACATAATAAACGCTCCATGTTGTGCATGGCACCATCTCTCATTCTCGTTAGTGTCGTTACACTTGAACTGGTCGCAATCTGTGATATTTTCTTTATCTTTGCCGAACTTTGAACGATCGAATGTACAGTCGATGCAGCGATTGCTGCGCGCGGCCGATTTCCGTTGTCCCTTCACCTCGTTCATGTCTTTTAATTATATCCAATTTCACCTTCAATGTGACAGCCTTTCGTTGTCTCTATAAACGAGGTGTGCTCGGCAAAAGACTTGCGGGTCGCTTGGGATTCATACTGGAAGGTATGCAGGCGAGCGTGAAGAGAATACGTACAGTACAGCATACAGTACATGCGCAGTAAAGTGAAAGTGTGTTTATGCGCATCCTGTGTGATTGTTGTTTTTTGCAGGCAGTTTGAAACTTTTTTTTTGCTATTTTCCTTGCAATGACATTACGATAGGCATAAAATGTTTGCGATAATTGAAAAATTGGTCATTAAAACTAAATTACGAATAATCGAAACTACAATATGCGAACTTCCGGTTAGCGAGGACTTACTGTATATATATATATATATAAACATACATACATACATACATACATGCTATCGTCCATCATATCAACTGATCATCTTCTAATGCCATAAATCATGAAACCTCATCATGTTAACCAACAATCAAATTGGATCATCATATTAAGCCATCTATGTATTCACAATCTTGATCGTCGTCGTCATCTCGATGCATTTACAAAGAGGTGTACAAACTCATCCGTTTTTCACGTTGGAGCAGTTCTTTTTTGCCTTCACAGCTGACCTTACAGGGGCCGGTTTGCTCAAACATCTTACTGGCATGAGTTTATTTTCAACTAGCTCCCAGCCATTTGATTCGATCGCTGGTAGGGTTGGGTTTGGTTCACGATAACTCTTATCTCTCGTATACATATATAATTGACTCTATGTGAGGAACGAGCATTCCATGAGTGGGTGGTAGCTTTTGCCCCTTGACATTCCTGGTGCGGAAGTGCTCCCATCTGAGTTCTGCCAGGGTAGTGCATTTTGTGTTCTGAGAGTAGACCTGGGTGACATATCACTCGATATGCCCGATGGTGTCATAATTTATGTGCTTGTCGGTTTCACCAAAGCGCTAAAAGCATCGTCGAACAAGGTGGACATCTGGAAGAGAGATCT
The DNA here is from genome assembly GCF_056783735.1 of Eptatretus burgeri. Taxonomy (NCBI): domain Eukaryota; kingdom Metazoa; phylum Chordata; class Myxini; order Myxiniformes; family Myxinidae; genus Eptatretus; species Eptatretus burgeri. The sequence continues at coordinate 37,569,555 of NC_140962.1, forward strand.
ACGCATTCACCCAAGACTTCTTGGAGATTCCCATGAACTTTCCTCCCCAAAGAGCTCCTGTGAAGTTGTGGAACCTTGATAGTCCATGAGTTTGTTTTTTTTACTCTCCCAGTACTTGCACCCTTTCATGAATGTCAATTGCACACTAAATTCTGCCTCTTTGTGTTATCATGTTCAACTTCCTTTCACGCAGTGCAGGCATCCAAACAAGAAGAAGAAGGTCAGAATCTGGAGACAAAACATAGATATCTCGAGGTGATGGCTGAGAGATGTCAAGGACATGCAATGGTATCTTTAATGTATCTATGTTTGAAGTTTAATGTGTCTGCCTCCTCGTGAGAATCTCACCACATCTGCAATAACGCCGGGGCGGTTGGTGTTGCAGTTGCTCCCATAGGCAAGGCAGAATCCCATGTCAGAATCTTTGAAAGCGAGTTAGAGCTTCTTGCCCATATCCTCTGTCGGATTTGATTTGTTTTTGGTGTGAGCCAGAAACTCTTTCATTGCTACCTTGGTGATATTTGTGGTGCCACTAACTTTGAACTCAGTGGGCAGAGATCCCTTTGCAGTTATTTTTGCCCGAGTCTTAGCCTTCAACGAGTCATCCATGTACTTGTCGAAAATAACTCGTCCCTCGCTATAACCTTTCGGCATATGCTTGGATGCATTTGACGAAGACATTCGAGTAGTCACTGATGATCTTCATTGATGATGTTTTCGTTAGTCCTTGCCCATCAATGACGAGTGATTTTTCTGGTTCAATCATGATATAATCCATCAACTCCACCACCATGTCATTCATCAGCAGGACAGGCATTTATTCTATGGCCTTCATGATGGAACTCTTGTCAGTCGGGATGAAGCAAAGATCCGTCCCCTGCAAACGTTGAGCGACGTGTCACCGCCATCTCATATTCTCCGATGGTTTCGTTCAACTTTGATTGAAGTTCTGGCTGGGATTGCTGAATTATCAGAAACCTTGCTAAAAGCCATCTCTCCTCCCACAACTTGATAACTTTTTTTCTCCAAATGTTACACGGGGTTTCAACCTCCATGGAACTGAGCGTTTTCAACTTCCATTTTAAGTGTTGTTTTTTTCTGATCTTGGAGCAGCCATAAACACCATGTTCACTCAGTATTCTTGCGTACTCATAATTTACTGCGTTCATGTTTATGACATCACCACACCACAGGAAAGTGAGGATTTGACAGCTTCAAGAAGTTCAAGGTTAGATATACGTCGTTGCACAGAACGAACATTGGTATGACAAACGTGAGACTGAGTGCCTTCTTGTAGCATCGATGGTGGAAGTACTTGGCCGAAGCATGAGCATCACCTGGGTCGACTAACTGAGCAAGGCACACAAGATAATGATCATTGTTGGTGTCCTTTTAAAAAAAAATATATATATAACTGATTGTCCCATAGAATCGGTAGCTATCTTGTGCAATTTTTCTGTTCTTTCTGTCTTCCACCGTCTCCTCTCCAGCCTCGCCCCCCCCACCCCCGCTGTCTCTGCGATTTATCCCCACCACATTTCCGCAGGGCACTCAAGGTCCGCAAATAACCCCCTTCTGGTAAAACTACCAGAATCACGAATCACTGCTCACCTTCACTCTTTCATTCCTCTTTCCCCCCCCCCCCCCGCCTTTGGAATAAACTCCCTCACTCTGTTCAATCCCATTGTTCCCTCCAGGCCTTTAAAACAGCTGTTCACCACCACCTCTTATCATCCCCCATCCAAATCCTTGATCTTTTCTACCCCTGATAATCCACCCAAACCCACCTCCTTCAAATTCCCTGCTTTCCTTCCTGAAAGTCCCTGTAATGTCCATCTTGTATTCCCCACATTCCCCACCCCATCCCTCTCCCTTCCACAGATCTAATGTCTCTGTTCCCCACTGTTTTGTCCTTCCCACTCCCGCCCCTCTTGTCTCATGCCCCCCCCCCCCTTGCTGTTTGTTGTGTGTTAGCTCTCACACGAGCCTCGACAAGGTATACAAAAAAACACAAAAATTCTGCATGACTACAATAGTCTTGTCAAGGAGCAAATACACGTATCTTCGTCTTCGCATCAACACCACTGGCTCGACGAGCACGCCATACATCACTGGTTGATTTTGATGGGCGCCCAATTTTATTTGTAGTACCCTCATTACTCGATAAGTTTGCAAATTGTTTCTCAACCTTGTTCATGTTACCGATGTAAATTACTTTGTTGCGGCAGCTACTATGATATTTAACGAGTACAAGATCTACAGGAGACAGTTCGCTCGTATCCGAAACAACATGCTTGTATTTCATGTCACCATTTCCGAGATGTCGCCTGGCATATTTTAGAATATCTGTGATGTACTCGATGATTGCACCATACACAAGTTTGTGGCTTTTTGAGTGTTTACCATCACAGATGATGCATTTTGCCATCCGCTGCTCTGCCATGATTCCGATGGTGGGTTCTGGTCTTGCCATTCAATCTCCAAAGGGTCACTGAAAGAAGAAGAAAAAAGCTTAATGGGATAAAAATGGAAATGGGTTCGCTCTTACCCATTCATCGATCATATTCTTATGTTAGCTATAATTTGATTTATGACAATATAGAATGCCCCAATCAACGCAATCTTATCGTTAATCAATTCCCCATACCTGGAAACCTATGATTATATACCAAAACCGTATTTCTATTTCCTTTACTTCAAAAGTTATGAGATATCCCATTTCGGCTATTCATCGGGTAGATCGTATGGCAGCCATATTGGATTTATACGAATGAAGGATGCTACATTAGCAAAAAAAAGTATTGCATCATTTAATTCCCCATTCCTGAAAACCGATATTCGGACACACAAATCATCGTTCCATTTCTATTACGTTGGTAGTTATAAGAAACCTCCTACATCAGGGGGTTTGTAGGTGGCCATCTTGGATTTATGCAAATAAGGAGTGCTCCAATCGGCAAGCAGACTGAACAGCCAGCTTAATTTTATACTCTGAGTATGTTTGTTACATTTCCTTGTTTCAGTCATAAAAAAGGACAAGTTCTTGGCTTTCTCTTGTTTCTTTGGGAAGCAAACCTAGGCAATATAATTTGTGACTTATTTTATTATATATATATATATATATATATATATATATATATATATATATATATATATATATATATATATATATATATATATATATATAATAGTGCAACCAGTAAAAAGGCACTGCAGTCTTTATCGGTGCATTATAACCCTATATATTTTTTTTTTTGCAGTCTATAACCTACGACTATAATTAGCCATTTCTTTCTTGGCTTGTGTAACTTGTCACTCTTGACGATTCTCAGGTTTTGAGGCAGAGATGTCAATGGAAGAGGCAATGAGTGGATACTACGAGAAAGCTCTTGAAGACCTACCCGGTGAGTGTACATGCATACATGTGTGAACTTGACAAGCAATTACCTTTTTTGAAATTGATGAATACGTATAGTCGTGGCCAAAAATATTGGCACCCTTGCTCTTTTTTTTTTTTCAAATAATGCACCATTTCTTCCAGAAAATTGTTGAAATAAAAATATATTTTGATATCCACAAATGTATTTCTTTGGCTCGCAGTGGAACAAAACAAAAAAGGTGAAAAAATTACTAAATCTTACCTTATTCCACAAACAAATCCTAAAATGGCCTGGAAAATATTATTGGCAACTTTTTAGAAGCAGGTGGTTCTCCTTTACTTTTGGAATTTAACTCACCTGTGGTGAGTTGCAGGTGCTTGCAATATAAAAATCACTCATTCAACCAGTTTGAAAAGGGAAAAGGAGTCATTTTGCTGTTTTGTGTCACTGTCTGTACCGCAATGAGCATGGGAGAAAAGAAAGAAAGCCAGAGAATTGTCTGGAGATCAGACACAAGATTGCAGCCAAGCATGGAAAATCTCAAGGCTACAAGTTCATCTCCAGAGACCTTGATGTTCCTGTGTCCACCGTACGCAATGTTATGAGGACGTTTAAGGCCCATGGCACTGTCGCCAACATTCCTGGACATGGCCGCAAGAGAAAACTAGATCAATTGCAGCGAAGGATTGTTCGAATGGTGGAGAAAGCACCTTGATCAACTACCAAACAGATTCAAGCTGACCTTCAGACACAAGGTACGACAGTTTCAACTCGCACCATCCGTCGCCAACTCAATGAAAGGGGGTTCTATGGTAGGAGACCCAGGAGGACCCCACTGCTGAGAGAGAGACAGAGACATAAAGCCTGATTGGAGCTTGCCAAAACACACCTGAACAAGCCAAAATTCTTCTGGGAGAATGTCCTGTGGACAGATGAGACCAAATTAGAGCTTTTTGGTAAAGCACATCATCTTTGTTTACAGAAAAACAAAATGAAGCCAAAGAAAAGAACACCTTCCCCACAGTCAAACATGGAGGAGGTTCAGTGATGTTTTGGGGTTGCTGTACTTCCTCTGGCACTGGGTGGGTCCCTTGAATGTGTGCATGGCATCATGAAATCACGAGATTACTAAGGCATTTTGGAGCGCAATGTTCTACCCATTGTCAGAAAGCTGGGTTTCTGTCGAAGGTCATGGGTCTTGCAGCAGGACAATGGCCCCAAACACACTTCAAAATGCACCCAGGAATGGTTCAAGACAAAATGCTGGACTGTTCTGAAGTGGCCAGCAATGAGTACAGATCTAAGTCCCATTGAACACATGTGGGGAGATCCGAAACAGCAGTTGGGAGAAGGTACCCTTCAAATCTTGGAGAACTGGAGCAGTTTGCACAAGAAGAGTGGGTCAAACTGCCAGTAGAGAGGTGTAGGAAGCTCATTCATAGCTACAGGAAGTGCTTGACTGCAGTTATTTTGTCCAAAGGCTGTGCTACGAAATATTGTCTCGGGTGTCAATTTTATCAATGACATTTCTTTTTACTTTTTGATTTATCAGGATATATTAAGTTCAGAATTTAAAACAAAGGTTCTGTAATGTTCACAGTGAATTAATGAATTGTGGAGACCAAATACTTTTTGTCAATTTCAACTTATTTTTTGAGAAAATTGTGAGTTGTTTGAAAAATGAGCAAGGGTGCCAATATTTTTTTTGTCCACGACTGTATTATTTCAAGTGAATAAATCCACATTCCACAAATTACATTTGAGGCACATAACATGTCTGCCAGAACAAACAGTACCACAAAACTTTCAAGTAACATAATTGGGCAAGTTGGTCAATCCCATCTTCAAGCCACCCAGGAAGTTTAGCTATTTGTCCAAAGGCTGCAATTACACCATGTGCAACAATGTACCTGATTCCTTTTTCAGGACATGCAACACTTGCTGCTTGCAACATATCTCGGGGGTGGGGGGGGGGGTGCTGCTTATTCAGTGCACCCTTTAAATTAGGGTAGGAATTTGGAATTTGGCTAAAGTGTTGGCATACTCGTCTATTTTTCGTGAAGGACACCATGTCATCTTTAATGACCACCAGCAGTGGGTCACTTGTGATGGACCTTGTAAGCATTGATACAATGTCCTGCCTGTGAAGCACCAGGATGATGGTTGGTAATCATGTTGGGATTTGAATCCAGGATAGACTATTCAAAGGGGCTCATGTTATTTATGAGCTATCCCGCAAGTCTTGGCAATACAGGGACTTGAAAAATCACACTTCCGATCAAGAAATCGGAAATATTGAACCACCTAAAGATTCATAGATGTCGTGGGAAAAGGACTTTATCACACACTATGGGCATGCTTGAAGGATTTATCTTTATAAGAGGTGTTGCACACCCTTTTTTATTTGTTTATTCATTTTTTGTGAATGCACAGATACCACGGGATCTGAAACTATTTGGGCACATGCATCCTTAAAGGAAAAAATTTTCTGTGACAGATCAATCCCACACCAGTTAAGTAAAGCATCAAGTCTTACTCACTTTATCATGGAACTGCTGTATAAGGTGATGTCACAATATTGGATTTGCGAAAACACCATCTGCATGAATTGTACTACAAATTATTTCTCGGTCTTTATGAATGCAAGTTATTTGTCTTGTTGAGCCAATGCTTAAAGTCTTATTGATTGCACAGTTATCCTTTTCCCTGAAAATGTGAACCGGAGAGTTGCCTGGAATTTCATGCACAGCATTCTATCGTCGTCCAACCAGTAAAAAGGCACTGCAGTCTTTATCGGTGCATTATAACCCTTTAGACACGTAGACAGACATATGGCTGTGACAGTTTTGAGCAGTTATCCTGCATTGTTGACCCAATTGTTCTTTGAAATTGTTTAGCAGTTCTTGCTGTTGGAAGAATACATTCTGACATGATTGTGGCATGGCTCGTAATACCGTCCTTGCGTAAAACATGACGTACTTGTAAACTAACTTGTTCATCTCCAGTGCTTTCCAATTTGATGATTGTGCTGGGCCTATTTAATTGTCACAATTTTGCGTATTGGTTGTTCTCACTCACATTCTTCTGTGTGTTTGTCTTTGCCTTGTACGACCATATAAAGTTACGATATTTTTCAGCGTCGTTATTTAGTTTTCACCAGACTTGAGGCTTACTCTTATGGCCTTTGCTTCGGGTTTATTTAGGGCAGAGGAAAATGAGTGAGTCAATAAAATTGCATTTTCATGATAGAAATGATGAGTCCAATTAAGGCAAAGTGTGCAAAAAGTAGGATGACATGGCTTTCGGCAAGATTACTCTGACACCGATTTTCGTTTGTATCATCGTGGCATCTTCACATGGTTCATCCTTCTGTCTATTAACAGATTTTTATTTTATTGTCTCCCCCCCACCTCCCACCTCCCTTAAATTTTGATTGATACATCGCATGCATCACGATGCTCTTGCTCCGACCTCATGCAAACCATTTTTTCAAAGTTACCTCTCCCCTGTAATCCCCTCTTATTTTTCTTGATTTTAATCATTCTTCAATTTTAACACTCCCTCTGATAGATTGCACCTACCAAAGCACATTGCCGCCGTCGGTGACCGCACGTTATTGTTATTATTATTATTATTATTATTATTATTATTATTTTTAAACCTTACTTGATTGGACTTGCATAATAGTCATCACAGAGATAACACTGACTTGATAAAATAATGCTTACCAAATGGGACATGCACTGAAAAAATAAGCTGGAAGTCATGACGCACACACACGCACTTCCGAAATCTGCAGGGAATAAAGAAGCTTGAAATTGATGTAAAGTGTATGACAGCACGTTTAGTTCTTGAATTATGGGCAAATATGTTGGAAGTTGTCAGAAGGTAAAACTGGGAAATTGGGCATTAAAGAGGAGGCACTATTTTTTTCCCAATATTCTGTGCCATCGCTTTGGTATCAGGCATTTCAATGCAGATGTTACTGAAACTTGGCACACTTTTATCGATTATACCATTTTCGTAAGTTTCTGCTTGATTTAACTCGCAAAGCTCGCATCAGTGATCCGAATTGGGTTAATTATTTCCTACTGCACAATAACTATTTGTCTGTTTGTTGGTCTGTGAGCAGGATATCTCAAAAAGTTGGGGACAAATCTTTGTGGACAGGTTGGATGTGTGATGAGGAAGAATGGATTCAACTTTGGTGAAGATCTGAATTTGGAACCGGATCCAAAAATGTTTTCACTGATTATTATTATTATTATTTATTATTATGATATATATATATATATATATATATATATATATATATATATATATATATATATATATATATATATATATATTTTCGTTCTCAATTGAGTGATCAGGCAAAAACAATATATAACGCGATATCTCAAAAGTTATGGACGGATTCAGACGAAACTTGGTGGAGGTGTTGGGTGTGACAAGGAAGAATTGGTTCGATTTTGGAGAAGATCCAGATCTGGATATGAGAAGTTTTTTTTTTTTAATTTTCTTAAGTGATTCTTCACCTTTGAGAGATGGGACCAAAAACTATATATAGCATGATATTTCAAAAGTTGTGACAAAACTCGGTGGCTGAGTTGGTGAGGTGAAAAGAAGAAGCCGATGCGATCTTGGTTCAGGTCTGGATCCAGATCCGGTCTATCAGTGGGATACAAAACGTAAACTGTTCAGCCTGGTGGAGGTATGCGATCGACTGATTGCCGTTCTCATTAATTATTCATGAGAGGTTTGTGGCATTGTTTTTCTTTTGTTTGTTTTTATTTACCTGCTATATTCTGGTGCTGCTCCTGCTACTCCATCTCCCTTTTCCAACTTATTTTTTCCTCCAGGTTGAACGTGTTCCACCAGAAATCCTTTTCTCCTTACCGTCTCGATGTCTGAACTTAACTTGATTAATTTTTCCTCCCTTCACTGTCACCTTGGCAACTGTCTTGCTGATTGCATTGCCTTGAGTTCCTTCCTCCAGCGTTTTGAATCTGTTGCCACCACCTGGTATCTCCCATTTCTCTGAGACCCTGTTCCCACATACACACTCTTGTGGTGACTCGTTTTTAAGGAGCGCACTCACACGCCATCATGCTTGTCATTTTTTTTTGTTGTTGAGACCATTATTGATCACACGCCTGGGGATGTATTTATGGAACCAGGTGCATTCCTGTGTTTAGGAAAACTTGTTAAAATCATGTATCTTGGTGACATTCAAAGCACCACTGAAATTGGAACACCCCACCCCTTTTCCACTTCCACGATTCATGCATGGGCAATCAACTTTTTATCTCGTGACAACTTTCGATTTGCATACCACTTTAACGCATGCTGAAGTACAATGGCGAAGCTGTGACATAGCCTATTAGTCCATGAGCTTGAGGGCCATTTTTGGCCAATTTGTACCGTCTTGAGGGACCAAGGTTTGTTGTGATTTTCTGTTCGGTTGATGTATCTGGAACACAAAATTGCATGATGGATATCTGAGTAGAGTAGCTCAAGCATTTTTCACAGCTTTATGTACATCAGGGGTATATCCACAAAATACGCTAATTTTATCACGTTTATGATATGGTGGTGTCATTACTCAAATGTAATACACTTTTATTTGAAAGGAAATTTAAATCACATCCGTATCATAAATCATGCATTTTACTTCCAAACTGTAAAATTAAAAGGGTACCAAGTTTTATTAACTAATCTGGCATGGTTTCAAAGATGTTACATGTTCAATTCAATAGCAGAAGAAAACGTATATGTTGTGAAGTTCTTGAACAATTTTGAACAGAATGTGCCACAGAGTTATCTTTAATCCCACAGTGTTGAATAAAGAAAATAACCATTCGACATAATCATTCAACAGAAACGGACAACGACAAATAAATTGAGAGATATGCATTATGGAGTATCAATAGTCAACGTCACTGTCGTCATCGCCCTCATTGTCCACGCTGCCGTCCGACTGTTCATCTTGGACCTTCATGTTCGCACACTCCTGGAGAACACGAGCAGCTGTGCAGCTTAGGCCATTGACCATGTATGTGCATGATGGCAGCCTACACATTCCAGTTTACACTTGCAGGATAACAATTCCAGAACAACATCAGGAGCTGGGGCACCAGACATCCACTCAATGGCAAGTCTACTATCGTCATCCAATACCCAACCATTACAGTCAAGTGGACTGGGTACACGTGGAGTTACTTCAAGACTGTGTGTGCCAAATGGCTGCTTGGTAGCATGCTCTGATAGCATGAAGCGTCAAACAATCCTGACAAGGAGTGAGTTGTCCTGACTGGATAGCACCATTCTTAGCACGGAACAACTGAAACCGCATCTCGTTAACTTCTGTGATTTCAGTTTGAGACATGTACAGCTTGCAATTGAATTCCTCAAGCATATGGAAGAGATCATCCTGTAGTGTCCAGTATTTCCCTAAGTCACTGAAAGCTGTCTGAAACCTTGGATTGTTGATGAGTTGGAGTCCTGTCACTTTTCCACGGTCACTGAAAGCGCTTCCTGTGTCGCAGCCTGTGTAGGAATGCAATCCCAATAGAGCTTTACAGATGTTTCTGCCACGAGCACTAGCAACTTTTGTTATGTCAACAAGTCTGGTGTGGGTTGATGATCCACATCGGATGAACAGATTACAGTCTATGTCATCATGAAAAGCCAGACATAGCATCATGACGTCTGTGTCTTCTGAAGCTACTATCACAGAATGGAAACTTGACGATGCAGGCTTACAGTGTAGTAGCAAGCGTGTGTCTGCTTCCTTGTTAAATGAACGGAGCTCGTCAACTTCAACTTCAGCCTCACGGGTGATCTTGGTACAGATATCCTCACATGTGACATAAAGGACCTTGTCTTTAAGTCTTATTCTGTCGGGCTCTGTTCCCCATTGCTCTGTGACGAATTTGATCAGCTTCGTCTTGCTGATGTCACAAGACAGAAAATGGCCTCCACTGGTGTATTCGGTGACCGGGTGCTATGTTTGTGAAGCGGATACCTCCATCAGTCGACCTCAGGGCCCTTTCTGCATCTTTTATAGATATCTATTTGTGGACGTCGAATACTACATCAACCCTGTTGCTACTTGCTGATGTATTCAGCACAGCTGAAAGAAGCATATCAGCCACTTCATCAAAAGTGAGATTCTCCCCTTTCAGCTTCTGTACAATACTCATGCCATCAATGATACACGCTTAGGGGTGTTGGACGTTTTCCGCAGCAGAGACCTTACTTTCAAGCTTTCTGGCAAGGGCTGCTTTGTTGGTTTTCTTCATAGTACCATCACAGTTGGCCAAGGATGAAGGAAGGGGGCCTAGGGGGTGTTTCAGTACATCATTCATGTTCAACTTTCTGCTGGAAGCTGCGAGTATCATCTGTCCAAACAGTTTATTGGCACTTTTGAGGACTTGCTCCTTGTTAGGTAGTTTTCTGCTGATCCTTTTGTGGGCATTATCAAATGTTTTCAACTGCATCTTTGGCAATCTGTCAAAGAATGGTTTTTCTCGTCCTTCAATTCGCTGTATTTGATGATCTGTATAATATGCTGCATCCCCTTTCTTGTGAGCAGTCAAAATATCATTGGCAACTTCTGGGGACACACTCACACCAGTTGAGATGCTTATCAGCTGTGAAGGATTTTGACTGAATGGGTTTGTCCAGGTGTCTTCCATCAGATAAACCTAACTGTCAACATCAGTCTCATCCTTGCGCATTCTTGAAGCTGACAAATCTGTGTGAACCATTCTTTTGCTGCAGCTATCATCTATCATCAGCCTCATTTGTTTAAGACAGGTACTTCTATATTCTGCTGTGACATAGTACCTGCTAACAGCAGCAGGCTTCAAGCTGAATCCCTTTGTGCCTCCGGCTGTCTGTGTGTCCTTGTTGACTGTTTCTTCAATGGTTTGGTAAACAGGAAGTCCAACAAATGTATTGGTTGCACCTAATTGTACTGAGAAACCTCCTTCTAGCACGTGCTGATGAACTTCTGGGTGCGTCTCGGAGAGCCTGGTCATTTGGCAGTGATAGACTGGTAGATACTTTGGCGTAGTTCAGCCTGTCGTATGCAAAGCACCAAGGAATGATACTTCGGATATCAACCAAATGTAGAACCCAGTTTCCTTCCCTCGATGCTCGGATAAAGGCCAGGTATTATGGCCTAAGAGTCGATGCACAAAAGCGCTCTTTACGCAAGGGGTTTTAACATGAAAAACGCTATAACTTGTCCAATAATTATCACAGAAAGCTGCCAGACGTCATGATATAATATTAAGATATCACTCTATATAGAAGAAATAACATTGGCTATATCCATGTCCTAGAATGTTATTATTTATGAACAAGTACACTTTTCATGACCGTTTTTGCTCTCAAATTTGCCTTGCGCGATTATTTCGCAAAGCATGTTATAGCATATAAAATGCTTATCATTTAACCTATAGTCACATATTGTATACCAATGGATAGGAAATTAAGTCCGCTTTCCAATGGTATGTGGGAATACGCGAAATGATGTGGAAGAATAAGGATACGTGGCACAAACAGACCACACACCCTTAAATCTTGCCCGCAAAAGCACCGTCCGAGCGATTAACGGTCTCAAACAGAAAATTGGAGATAATTAACTTGAGCTATTCTACTGAAAGGTCCATCATGCTGTTTTGTTATCGACATTTGTGTCTTCAATTCGTCATATCACATTTTTCTGGTCCCTCAAGATGGTACCAATTTCCATCTCAGCTCATGGACTATATGTAAGCACCTTCCAGTTTACTTGAGCAAATGCAATCACTCTCGTGAAAAAAAAACTAAACTCAGGAGAGCCATTTGTAGCTCTCGCAGATTTTGCAAACACCCAGTCTCTGCCCATGCAATTCTTCATCTCGTGTTATGATGCAACCATATGTTCTGGTTTTACCGTTTGCCATTTGCCACTTGCCACATTTTGTCTGTTGACCCTTTGCCCTCTGTTATTCTGCTTTACCATGAGCATGTACCTGTATTATTATTATTATTATTATTATTATTGTTATTATTTTTTTTAAAGAATGAAATCTCCATTCCTGGTCAGCTCATTTATTGTATTTTTAATCTTAAACTGCATATTAAAGGCAACATTTTATTGGGAGTGAAAACTGCTGGTATGTAAATGCTGCTTTGTTAATTTTATAACCAAAATGATGATCATTTGCTCTAGGTTTTCAGAACTCTCCACATTCTCAAATTCCTGTACACTGAATAAAAAGTAGGTGCATGAAAACCTCAAAGGCCAGGGTTATGGGGGCTGCCGACCCCCCCCCCCCAAAACAATCTATCCAAACTTTCTCTCGTGCATTTTCAGCCAATTTAAGCAACAAAATACATTTTCAAACCTTTGATATTGTTATGGAAATGGATTCTCGGGGTTAAGATTGTATAGCTCAGAAATAGTTCTTTCCTTATATTAGTGCATGTGTTGGCATAGATGTGGGGTAATTTAATTGTTTAAAGGATTTATGCATCCATTTGTATAGAAAGCTGTCATCTTCCCTCCTCAATGTTTGTGTCTAAAACTTATTTTCCCTTAAAACCCTTTCCTTTGTCATGTTTTCCTTTGTATTCTGTCTTGTATGTGCTTTGAAAGGGGAATTCGGCCTCACGATACCAAGGAGGTGCCAATTTAGGCATGAAGGTGATAAGCATGGAACATTCAAGTCAAATCCAGAGGCTCAGTGGAGGGGTTTCCCCTTGATTTTTGACTGAACCGCCAATCAGTGCATGCCAGACAGAGCGGTGCGACATCACGGGGTGGGGCGCCGTGTGTGCCGATAAAAGCCTGTGCACATAACGACTTGAGGCTCAGTCCAGTCAGAGTCCAGCGGAGTGCCCAGGTGGTGTGTGGGCCATAACTGCTATTTTCAGTTCTGTCACTTCTGGCCTTTCTGCTGTGTTGTGTTTGTGGGCCCCTTAAGGCTTATTTTGTTGAGGACTTCCTGCTCGTACAAAACCTGTGGCTGTATTTCCACATTGTAAATAGTGTGTGTGTAAAATGATTTGTGTTCCCTGTTTTCCCTTCCCCTGGAATTAACTACACACATGATTGAATGGTTTTATGATCGTGCTTACTCGAGAAATTCAAAGGAGACCCAGTTCAGTTTTATATGTCCTATAAAGGACAGATTTGGCGGGACGTTTAGCATCCAAGTTTAAACCCTTTTTCCCATTGAGTGTGACAAACCGCTCCAGTCACCATTTGGAGTAGTTCGGTGAGGTGGAGGAATCCGTCGTGTCACTCGATCGACCTTGTGCAACCCAAATTGAGCTCGGTGAAGGTGCCGATTCGGCTCTCGATCCGGCTCGGAGCGTCTGTGCCAATTGGCCAATGCAACAGCTGTCGCAATATGTCTGGGCGTAAATTCGGAAAGTTGTAGTACATGGACATTAAATGTAAATCATTTGACTCGATCAAGTACGAGTCATTGTTGGAATCGTTTATGCTGTTAAATTAATTTCTTGAGTTAAAAAAATATATACAGTATCTACACAATCGCAACATTCCAATGCAGTCACAGAAACATCCCGGACATGTTTTACACCACCACTTGTGGTGTTGAGGTCTGAGGTCACTTGGTTTCTTGAAGAAGTTTATTTTTCTCAATTTCATGTTTTTATTAGTCATGCACAACAGCAAAGCACATTCTATTCAACAGAAAACTGCACTTCCTTTATTTTTTATTTTTTTTATTTTTCTTTACAACTTGACATCCAAATTCAGCAATTTAGAAAATAATGAAAACCTGATAAAAGCTGGAAAAATACTGTAAATACATTTGTTGAAATGTTAATATTTTTACTGTGAAAACTGATATTTTCGGGGGGGGAGAAGATGTTCCATAATGACCAGCTTGGTTCTGGTGGTCCGTCCAGCAAAGACATGTTCACATTGAAGTTGTTTATTTTTATGATCCAAGTAACTTCTGTTATAATAAATTAAAAGGTTTTGGGTTTGCACCATGTATCAGCTCGTAAATGAGCTATTTACATTCTTTATACTTTAAACAAAGAAAATAACTCCAAAGTTTCAAAAAAAAAAAGTAGTCTTCAACATTTCGGGCAGCGTGCTCTGCCCATCGAGAGGAGGAAGTAACTGGAACGAATGAATACAGCTTTTATTCCAACTCCTCACCCCCATTGGCTGATTGTTGTGAGGTGCTTATTGGCTAATTATTGTGAGGTGCTGATCGGTTGTTGAATGCAAGTTACCGATTGGTCGGTACATTTTGCTCCTCATAGTCCAATGCCCTCAGTGTATCGCAAGCTGTAGTGATAGGTGTCGATTTGTTAATAACGGAGAGCCAGATATTGTTAATGGGTATCCTGTTTTCTTGAGGGACCGTGTGATGGAAATGTATCTTCAGAGCTTCTCTAATTCTCCTCGTGTGCCAGTGACTGATGGATGTGATAAGTCTGCCACCTGACCATAATATGCGATGATTATTGGTCTGTGCTTGATTGACAATTGCTGATTATTTTCCCCCTTCCCCTCTTCTATTATGTGCCTGATGTTCTTTCATTCTCGTGGTGAACGTCCTGCCAGTTTCACCAATGTAAACTTTACCCCATTCACACGGGATGCGGTAAACATCTGGATGGTGGTCGGGAAACCCTTCTGTCCTGATGGGTGTGAAGAATAGATTCAAGCTTATGTGTCGACCGATGGCGTACTGTTATATTAGCAGTTTTGAGAATTTGTTGTATACGGTGTGATGTACGTCCAATGAAGGGAAGAGTAAAGGCCCGGTCACACCTTGACGTTTTAGCCAGCGATGGCAACGTATTAAAATGTATGTAAAACGCTGGCTTACGTTGAACTTTTGATGTTTTTTTTTCAAGACTCGGACGTATTCATAGCGACTTGGTCTTATGTATAACGCATTAATAACGGACACAGAACGTTTCGTTGTGTTATAGATAACTTATACCAACGAATGCTGAACCTGTTGTCGGCCTACACAGCCGATGCCCAACGATAGTCTAACTTAGGCATAGCGCGTTGCACGCATCGCCGACGATGTCGTGACGTAGCCTATTAAAAGGCTGACGCACAACAATTCGAATCATAACTGCCGTAGAAATGGAAGTGACAACATCGCGGTCACACCTTGGCGATCTTGCCAGCGTCTGCCGACCTAAGAAAAATGTGTCTAAAACGTTGGGGCACGTCAAATACGGTATGAGTAAGTTTGGTATACGTGAGTAGAACGCTAAAGTACGCTATCATACGTCGTAGTAAGTAGAGTACGTCAAGAAATTTTAAACATGTTCAAAATTTTTGGACGTACTTTGCGTATGACACACGTTCCGCATGCGATGGGGATAAGTTGTACACACGTCCACAAAGGCTACTTATAAGCTACTCATAAGTCGAAACACGTCGCGGTAATGTCTTTTTTACGCGAAACTTATTTCTAACTTATGTTTGACGTGCTTTGAACCAATTCTTTACGTAGTCCCAACACACATCGACGTATGTAGACGTATTCCAATGACGTCTTCCGGTCGACAAAAAAAAAATAAATGAACGTGTTTCTAGCTTACAACTGCCATATAAAGACGTGTTCCCAGCGGTTTTGGGAATTGGTATATAAAAATGCTGCTCATAAAAGGGGAACCCAACAGTGTTTTCGAGTCCTTTTTGAGTCGATGTCTATGTCAGCAGTATCAGTATCAGTATCAGTATTAGTACTAGTTTGTTCATGTTGGCAGTAGTAGGTGAGTGTGAGGGGGAGGGTGTGGGTTATGATGGATCGTCCTTGCGTCCGCGTGTCCATGGGTAGGAGACATCTTTTCACCATTGTTCGAAGTTCTTCGTGGCTAATTTTTTATGGGGCTTTTTCAACAATGAGCTATGGCTTGTTTTTACGATTTAGGTCTATACATAACGGGTTGGACAAATGCACAATGAACTAATAATGTGCATAGAGCGCTTTGATTACTTATAGATACGATTATACCAACGAATAATTATCGTGAAGCCGGCGTTCACAAACTATGCCTAACGATAGCCTAACTTATCCATGCGGCAGTTTATCTTTGCCGGTGACGTGGGGTTTGCTATTCATAGGCTGCCACTCAACGATTTAAATGGCTGCATCCCCACTATTGAAAGTAGACGCTTGCGCTCAACAATTGGATTTTTTTTACACTCAACGACTTTTAAACGGTACCACTCAGCTATTTTCATTGTTTACAATGAATGATTTAAATTGCTGTGACTCGCCTTTGTTTTTTGACGCTGGCGCTCGGAAATTTTAATCGTTTCTATTGAACGTGCTAAATCGCTCAAACCCCACTATTGAAAGTAGACGCTTGCGCTCAACAATTCGATTTTTTTTTTACACTCAACGACTTTTAAACGGTACCACTCAACTATTTTAATTGTTTACAATGAACGATTTAAATTGCTGTCACTCGCCTTTGTTTTTTTTACGCTGGGGTTTGGAAATTTGAAGCGTTTCTTCTGAACGTGTTAAAACGCTCAAACTCGACTATTTTAAATAGACGCTGCCGATGGACAATTGGAATCATAGCCAAGCTAGACATCGAAGTGTGAACATCCTCGTCATGCCGAAGAAAAGTTTGAAGAATGCTGCAAATAAGTGTCCTGGCCGTGGCCGTGGACGCTGACGCAAGGACGATCCATTATACCGACGTCTTTCAGCCTATGAGTAACTTAAAAGTAACGTCTGTCGACGTGTGGCAACGATCGCGTAACGTGCCAACAACACGTTAATCATAGGTTAGAAATAGGTTTCGGGTACGCTAAACATTACCTCGGCGTGTCTCAACTTATGATTAACTTACAAGTAGCATGTGTTGACGTCTGTCAACGATCGCAGACCGTGCATACAACTTGTGGCCAGCGTAGCGGAACTTGTGAGTCATACGCCGGCATACGTCGTGAAATTTCAAGCATGAAAAAATTTGAGGACAACCAAAAAGTACAACGTTTAAAGCCAGCGTACAACGACGTATGGCAGTGTTTTTCAGCGTGCTCTCAATGTTATCAAAACTTACCCATAACGTATTCAACGTGTGCCAGCGTTTTAGAAAAAAAATTCAAAAATCGGCATACGTTGGCTAAAACGTCAAGGGGTGACCGGGCCTTAACATGTGCTCTCGCTTCCGGTGTTGGATCACGAGTTCTTCGGGGTTTAGTGATCTTGTGAGCAGGATAACCGTTGAATTTAAGGACATTCGTGACGTGGCATAGTTCGCGATGCAGGTTATATTTGTCGCTTATGGTGTAGGCACGACGAACAAGAGTGCTGCTCACAGATTTGAAGGTTGAGGGATAATGAAAAGAGCAGTAGTTGATGTCGTGATCCGCATGAGTTGGTTTCCTGCATACTTTGTGAGAGGGTTTGCCATTATTGGAAATAAGGATGTCAAGGAAAGAAATTGACTGTTGTTGCTGGACTTCCATGTTGAACTTGATGTTGCAGTACTGATTGTTATATGGCAACAGGACAAAATAGATCTCGATACGTTTCTTCAGCACCTTAACAAACATGTCATCGACATAACGTAGCCAGAGCTTAAGTTGAAATGGTGCCGAGAGGAGGGCTGAGCATTCAAATTTTTCCATGAAGACGTTTGCTACGATGGGTGAGATGGAGAACCCATAGCAGCGCCTTCCTTTTGTTGGTCGAATGAATCTCGCCATTTGAGACACAAAAGAAGGAGTTTGTGAATTTGTTCTGGTGATAAACGGTACATACCTTCAGGGTGGAGTCTTCTTGTAGACGATGTTTGATGATAGAGCAGGCCTCTGGAACAAGGATATTGGTTAAAAAAAAAAAAATGATTCGACGTCAAAACTAATGAGAATGTCAAAGTGCTGAATGTGTTGAATAAAATGTTCGAGTTTTTCCACGTAGTGTTGGGTTTTTCCAGCAAGTGGTTGAAGGATCATAGCTACGTGCTTTGCTAGATTACAAGTTTGTGAGCCCCGTGTTGAAACGATGGGCCGAAGTGGAACATCTGGAAAATGAATCTTAGGTTGTCCAAATAAAAGTGGACATGCTGAAGATGATGTGTGAAATTTAAAATATAATGACTTTGAGAGAAGGCTTGCTCGAAAGAAGCTTACCATAAGTTATCCTCTGCATTGCTGGTGTTGGATCTCGGGAGCGCTTCTTCTCGGTATCGCTGTGAAGATTTTGAATCTTGAAATTGTATTCCTCTCGATCCGTAATAACAGTCACATTGCCCTTTGTTTGCAGTCAGTATGTTAACTGAAGTATCGTGCTAAGCATGCTGGTACTCACTTTGCCGACCTCGGAAGGATGACTGGCTTGGTCGACCCACCTGGTGCACTGTACGTTCAACGGTCTGATGAGCTTGAACTCGAGACCCGAGGATCTTAAGCCAGCCACCTTAACTGTGAAGCCAAAACCATGCTTTACCCTTCCTGTGAACACCAGGATGACAGATTATATCTGAGTCGGGATTCAAATCCAGGCGAGACGGCTTTGAGATGAGTGTGCATACCTCGAGGCCACACTGTAATCATATCGTGTGCCATTGCCTCTGAAATGCCACATTTGATTAATTTCAAATCCTTTTTGGGATAACATCCAATTTTCAAGTTATTCTCTCTGGCAGTGCAGAAGTGCATTTGCAGGTATGAAATTCACCCACTGATGGTAATTCCCCAATTTAACATGAAAGTAAAAATCTAAGTTGGAGGTGGCCATCCGAACTGGGTTTAACATTTCCATTTTCACCCAGAGTACAATCACTATTTTCAACTTATTTCGTCCAGTGGGTTAGCAGTGCATAAAATAAGAGTCCATACAGTGGCCTGCAAAAGTATTCACCTTCTCCCAATAACGCCACAATGAGAAGAATTATGAAGAAATGATTTTTCCAAATGAACCTTTTTTGTTAATAACTGAAGAGATCAAACTAAACACTGTTGTAGCTGAAGGAGGTTACATGTCAGGAATACCTGCAAAAAACGTGTCCAAATCAAAATTCACTGGTTGCAAAAGTATTCAGCCCCTCAGGTAACTACTTGGTGGAAGAATCTTGTGCAGCAATGACTGCTACGAGTCTTTTTGGGGTCGATCTCTACCAGCTTTGTACAGTGAGGTGGTGAAATTTTTGCCCATTCTTCACGTGGAAATTGCTCAAGTTCTGCCAAGTTTGATGGGGATCGTCGATGGACTGTAATCTTCAAGTCTCGCCATAAATGTTCAATTGGGTTCAAGACAGGACTTTGGGCTACTCAAGAACGTTTATTTTCTTCTTATTCAGCCACTCCAGTGTGACTTGAGCTTTGTGCGTCAGATCATTGTCCTGTTGTAGAGTAAATCTCTAACCCAGTTTCAGATTCATGGCCGACTCGAGCAGGTTTTCAAGGATTCTCTTGTACTTTGCACCGTCCATTGTCCCTTCTATCCTAACAAGCTTGCCAGTCCCTGCTGATGAAAATCTGCCCCATAACATGATGCTGCCACAACCAGGCTTGACAATGGGGATGATGTTAATTGGGTGATGTGCATTGTTGGGCTTGTGCCAGATGTAATGCTCAAT
The DNA here is from genome assembly GCF_056783735.1 of Eptatretus burgeri. Classification (NCBI taxonomy): domain Eukaryota; kingdom Metazoa; phylum Chordata; class Myxini; order Myxiniformes; family Myxinidae; genus Eptatretus; species Eptatretus burgeri. The sequence goes on from NC_140962.1 coordinate 37,589,543, forward strand.
TATTGTCTCATCTGACCACAAATCTTTTCTCCACATGCTGCAGTATCATTAAGATGCTTTTTCACAAACTCCATACGAGCTTTCAGATGTCTTTTTCAGTAATGGCTCCTTTCTTGCCACCTGCTCAAAGAGGCCAGCTTTGTGATGGGAACGGGATATTGTTGATTGATGAACCCTGACCCCCATCTTGGACATCGAGCCTTGCAGATCTTTCAGTCATTATTGGATTGACAGTGATATCCCAAACCAGTTTCCTGCTTGCCCGGTTGCTGAGTTTGGATGGGTGACCTTATCTGGGTTGAGTCTGGGTGGTATGATAAGTCTTCCCCTTCTTAATGATGGATTTCTCCGAACTCAGAAATAACGAGTGACTTTGAAATCTCCTTCTCACCCTCTCCTGAACTGTGCTTCTCCACTACTTTGTCTAACTTTTTTTGAAACCTCCTTGATCTTCATGTTTGCTTTGTTGGTTGACCAAGTGGGTTTCACCTTAAAACTCCTTGGATAAGTGGTTGAGCTGATTACAGACCAAAAAGGATTTGAAATCAATCAAATCTAGCATTTCAGAGGCAATGGCACACGATAGGATTACAGTGTGGCCTCGAGGTACGCACACTCATCTCAAAGCTGTCTCGCCTGGGTTTGAAATTAAATCGCTGATAAGACAGGTGAAACCTATTAATTATTTTGTAACCTTTCAAACAAATAATTTACTCCTGCAGTGATTTAGGCAAAGGGTTTGAATACTTATGGAACTTGGAATCATCTGATTTTTCTCTTAAGGCCCAGTCACACCTTGACGTTTTAGGCAATGTATGCCGATTTTTGAAAAATTTTTTCTAAAACGCTGGCACACATTGAATACGTTATGGGTAAGTTTTGATAACATTGAGAGCACGCTGAAAAACACTGCCATACGTCGTTGTACGTTGGCTTTAAACGTTGTACTTTTCGGTTTCCTCAAATTTTTTCATGCTTGAAATTTCACGACGTATGCCGGCGTATGACTCGTACGTTCCGCTACGCTGGCCACAAGTTGTATGCACGGTCTGCGATCGTTGACAGACATCAACACATGCTACTTGTAAGTTAATCATAAGTTGAGACACGCCGAGGTAATGTTTAGCGTACCCGAAACTTATTTCTAACCTATGATTAACGTGTTGTTGGCACGTTGCGCGATCGTTGCCACACGTCGACAGACGTTACTTTTAAGTTACTCATAGGCTGAAAGACGTCGGTATAATGGATCGTCCTTGCGTCAGCGTCCACGGCCACGGCCAGGACACTTATTTGCAGCATTCTTCAAACTTTTCTTCGGCATGACGAGGATGTTCACACTTCGATGTCTAGCTTGGCTATGATTCCAATTGTCCATCGGCAGCGTCTATTTAAAATAGTCGAGTTTGAGCGTTTTAACACGTTCAGAAGAAACGCTTCAAATTTCCAAACCCCAGCGTCAAAAAACAAAGGCGAGTGACAGCAATTTAAATCGTTCATTGTAAACAATGAAAATAGCTGAGTGGTACCGTTTAAAAGTCGTTGAGTGTAAAAAAAAAATCCAATTGTTGAGCGCAAGCGTCTACTTTCAATAGTGGAGATGCAGCCATTCAAATCGTTGAGTGGCAGCCTATGAATAGCAAACCCCACGTCACCGGCAAAGATAAACTGCCGCACGATATGGATAAGTTAGGCTATCGTTGGGCATAGTTTATGAACGCCGGCTACACGATAATTATTCGTTGGTATATCGTATCTATAAGTTATCGAAGCGCTCTATGCACATTATTAGTTCATTGTGCATTTGTCCAACCCGTTATGAATAGACCTAAATCGTAAAAACAAGCCATAGCTCATTGTTGAAAAGCCCCATAAAAAATTAGCCGCGAAGAACTTCGAACAATGGTGCAAAGATGTCTCCTACCCGTGGACACACGGACGCAAGGAGGATCCATCATAACCCACAACCTCCCCCTCACACTCACCTACTACTGCCAACATGAACAAACTACTACTAATACTAATACTGATACTGATACTGTTACTGCTGATATGGACATCGACTCAAAAAGGACTCGAACACTGTTGGGTTCCCCTTTTATGAGCAGCATTTTTATATACCAATTCCCAAAATCGCTGGGAACACATCTTTATATGGCAGTTGTAAGTTAGAAACACGTTCATTTATTTTTTTTGTCGACCGGAAGACGTCATTGGAATACGTCTACATACGTCGATGTGTGTTGAGACTACGTAAAGAATTGGTTCAAAGCACGTCAAACATAAGTTAGAAATAAGTTTCGCGTAAAAAAGACATTACCGCGACGTGTTTCGACTTATGAGTAGCTTATAAGTAGCCTTTGTGGACGTGTGTAAGCGTCCGCATATCGTGTGTACAACTTATCCCCATCGCATGCGGAACGTGTGTCGTAAGCCAAGTACGTCGTAAAATTTTGAACATGTTTAAAATTTCTTGACGTACTCTACTTACTACGACGTATGATAGCGTACTTTAGCGTTCTACTCACGTATACCAAACTTACTCATACCATATTTGACGTGCCCCAACGTTTTAGACACATTTTTCTTAGGTCGGCATACGCTGGCAAGATCGCCAAGGTGTGACTGCGATGTTGACACTTCCATTTCTACGGCAGTTATGATTCGAATCGTTGTGCGTCAGCCTTTTAATAGGCTACGTCACGACATCGTCGGCGATGCGTGCAACGCGCTATGCCTAAGTTAGACTATCGTTGGGCATCGGTTGTGTAGGCCGACAACAGGTTCAGCATTCGTTGGTATAAGTTATCTATAACACAACGAAACGTTCTGTGTCCGTTATTAATGCGTTATACATTAGACCAAGTCGCTATGAATACGTCCGAATCTTTTAAAAAAAACATCAGAAGTTCAACGTAAGCCAGCGTTTTACATACATTTTAATACGTTGCCATCGCTGGCTAAAACGTCAAGGTGTGACTGGGCCTTTTATCTAACTTGTTCGCATTTTATCAGCATTTTTTAGCTTTTTCACTTTTGAGTAGTTTGTGAATTTTTATTTTTATTTTTTTTAATTGACATTCACTCTCAACAAGGCTGAACGCCGCTATTTGTAAAGGGCTACAAAGAAAAAGAGGAAGAGGGAAAATTGGCAAAACCTTCACCTAGTTCTGAAACAAGGAAACCTCTTCACAGGACCATTGTGCAGGAGGGGGAAACTAGGCCAGGTGGAAAAAATAAATTTTCCTACCCCCATTGCATGTTTCTCGTATTGGATGTTTAAGGAGACACCAGCTGTTTAAACCCCATACTGGATGGCCATTTGGCTCCCGAAGATAACTCATCTACCCTTTGTCAGGGGGTGTTTTTCATCTTGGCAGGGTGTCAGTCACCCTTCCCATTAGGCAAGCCAGTGAGGGGTGTCTGTCTTGTTGCCGACAACCCAATCATGTGGCAGGTAGCACTGGGTTACATATTACTGGTCAGGTCAGGTATGTGAGCATCCGCCAGAGCAGCACGTCGCTGCGTCCTCTTTCCACCGGTACTCCAGGGGCCTCCGTCTGGCCATCACCCAGGCAGATGCCTGGCCCATCTCCATCTCCTTGAGATGCCGATCAACCACGAGGCACGTCGTCTGCCCATTGGCATCCTCCACTCAGGAGACCTCCTCGCTGAGAGAATCTGGTGAGCAGGATCAGCGTCAGGAAAAACGAGCCACATGTCCATACAGCCGCAGCTGACGCTCACGGACTATGCAGGTAACAAATCTCATTTGAGTCTCTCTCAGCAACCACTTGTTGGACACAAAGTCCGACCAACGATAGCCAAGGATTCTCCAAAGAGACCTGGTACCAAAGGAATTAAGTCTCCGTCTCACATCCTTGGTCAGAGTCCAAGTCTCGCATTCATAGAGCAAGACTGGAAGCACCAAGGACCTGAACACTCGGACTTTCGTCCTCCCGCACAGGTACCGGCAGCGCTACACCCCATTATCAAGTGAATCCATGACTCCCCAGGCCCGACCCAGACCTCTTTTGACCTCTGACTCACAGCCAACAGAGACATGAATATCATGTTACCAGTAGCAGTTCCAAAGACTGAATTGACTGACAAAACTGTGAAGACTATGTATTAAGTTTCATTTGAAAGAATCATGAAACTAGAAGGGCACTCGATAGAGCGCATACCTCCGCCACATAATGCCTGATCCATGAGAATATGGGCCCAATACATTTTTGAAATATCGTTTTTGGCCCTATCTCGCAATGGTGAAGAATCACTAAAATATTTGGATCGTCATCAAAATCGAATCCATTCGTCTTTGCAACACAACCAACATGTCCACCAAGTTTCGTACGAATCCTTCCGCAACTTTTTGAGATATCATGATATATATATATATATCATTTTTGGCCCGATCGCTCAGTGGTGAAGAATCACTTAAAAAATTCTAGTAGTCTGATCCGGATCCGGATCTTCACCAAAATCTAATCAGTTCGTCCTTGTCACACACCGAATGTGTCCACAAAATTTCATGTGGATCCGATTTCAACAGACAGAAAGGGGTGAAAAATAACCTCCTTCTTCTTCAATGGTAGAGGTAATAAGCTCAGAAGGTATCAAAATGTGAAAACTTTTGGAGGGATGAATACTTTTGCAGGCCACTGTGTGTAAATCAACCAAGTAGTTTTTGATTCTATAAGTGTTTCAAGCAGAGATACTATTGTAATACTGTAAACTTTGGACTTGTAATACACACACCCACTGGGAGCAGCGATACATGATACACATTTACATGGAGAATTTGTGTCGTGTCCCCCTCCCGAACCTTGCAACTGATTTATTTCTTGAAACTCTATACCAGAAACACCCCCTCCCAAAGGGACCATTGTTGAAGGCCTATTCTGTAGCCTGCTTACCTTCAAGTTCAAGCTGAAGCCCCATATCACTATCTGCAGTAGACTGTTGTTGCCACCAAGTGTTTATTTTCAACAGCAGTTAGGGTTGTGGGCTTTCTACTTTTGGGAAAAAGCTTCTGCGACACTAATCTGCTGAGCGCGCTTCATAAAGAGAGCTACCTCTGTATGTTCAGAAATGGCCACTGTACTTGGAATCAAAACTATACTACAATTAGAAGGGCACTCGGTAGAGCGCATACTTCCACCGTGCAATACCTGATCCAATAGAATATATCAGGCCCTATAAATGTATCGTTTTCAGCCATATCTCTCAATGGTGAAGAATCGATTTCAAACTTCTCGTAGTCTGATCCGGATCCAGATCTTCACCAAAATCGAATCAGTTGGTCCTTGTCACACAACGAACCTGCCCACCAAATTTCATCCGAATCTGTCCACAACTTTGAAATATCCTGCACACAGGCAGACTGGTGAAAACATAACCTCCTTCACCTTTGGTGGTGGAGATAAATGAAATGGTCAGAAGCATACCCCTACTCATTATTTATTGAAACGTGCAGTTCATCGTTCATACTTTTTGTTGTCACTTGTACTTTTCATCCTAATTATTAAAGATCTACAAACATGCAAATTACCTCCCCCCCCCATCCCCAAAATGCACAGTGGTAGGTCCATAGATAAGTTTGGCAGAGAGGCGGGATTTCTCTTCCTGATTCTACATTTCTTTCTTCTCTTCTTCATGGTCTCTGTGGCACTGCTTAACACGAGAAATTTGTTTGGGGAACTTTTTGTCCCAACAGGATCGAGTAAAACTGAAAACGATGGCCGGACAGCATTTGTTCGACTGCCACAATGGCACGGTTTACATTGGAGACAGCCATGTTGTAAAGCTCCGTTCCGTTTCAGTGCTACCTTGAGTGCTTTGAATCAAGCGAGCTGCTTGGCGAACAGCAATAGAAACGAGTGAGTTCATGGAACACTTTACCCCACACAGCCTTGAGAAAAAAGGACATGCCTGGGGTCTGCAATGAACAAATTTAAAAGGTTGTGATGACGTAAAATACTGTAATATTTTGGCCAAGTCCTGCTGAACTGGTGTTTTGAAAGGGCCAGAAAGGCGATTTGTTTTCTAGAATGTTCAAGTAAATAATTCAATTGACATAAAATAAATATTTTGAAGGTTGTGGAAAAAACTTTTTGGAAGTTTATCACCGTTGATGCAGTGCCTTCCACACCACCTTATTTAGCACGTGACATTAGTTCTTCGTTCCTGTCCTTTGTGTCCTTTATGACATCACTCAAAACAGTGAGTTTCTTGTTTGGAATTACTTTCAATTTTAGTTAACTCCCAGAGAGGCAGATGGAGTAAAAAAAAAAATTGATTGATCTCCTCTCTGAGCATACCCGATCAGGACGAATTCAGAACCAACGTACTCCTAAGTCACAGGTTTTGGGGTTTAAAACTTCTTTTTTTTTGGCAACTACTGCATGCCTTTGAGGTGGATAAGATGTCACGGAATGATAGAATGCCTCCATGGAGTCCAGATCTAACGCCGCTTGACTGTTTTTACTTGAGGATCTCTGAAATCGGTGGTTTATACCACGAGACTGAAGTCTGGTGTTGGATTAGTGGTTAGGGTGGCTTTTTGTGGTTGGGTTTCGTGAAGATCGGTTGAAAATTGTGAACAGGAGGTGACACAGACAGACAGAAAAACCAAATCTTCTGACCAATATACTTCAAAAATCTTCTCCTGGTGTATCGGCTTTGATGTCCGTCGGCACACAAAGTTACCGTGCTTCCCCATTGTCTCGGGTCACTCAGTTGTTGTTTTTTTTTTAATAACTTTTTTATTTTCATTTATGGATGTTGTCTGATTGTTCTGTGATTTTTATTTTTATTCTTTATTTTTATTTTACTTTATTTTCCTCCTGGTTTTCCAGCTTCAATGTTCATTGGCACACAAAATTTCAGCTTTCTATGTCACCCGGAAGGTACCAATCTTTAATATCAGTCAATGAGTCAGTCAGTCAGTGAGTTAGTGTTGAGAAAGCTTTATATTATATATGTATATATATATATATATATATATATATATATATATATATATATATATACATATATATATATATATATATATATATATATATATATATATATTGTGACGTCCACGGGACTTGAACAGTCCCGCCAACGTAGAATGAGCCGAAACGATGGAGGCGGTTTATTTTTTATAACCCAAAGATGGCGGTTTTAATCGCTCTACAGCAAACGGGACGAGGAAGGTGGCACGAGTCGCTTTTTACTGAGTTAATAATGTTTATTTCTCTAACCAGAAATAATAATAAGACTCGGCAAGAGGAGGGATCCGGGGCGATTCGACGGGATGGTGGTGTGGGTTCGGGCGTGGGGAAAACACAAACAATTCCAATGGATATACAAATCTCAAACCCTCTAAGGCGCCAGGTACACACACACACACACACACACACACACACACACACACACACACACACACACACACACACACACACACACACACACACACACACACACACACACACACACACACAACGTAGCTGGTCCTGGTGGTCAGGCTGGCCCGTGGTGTCGACGCAACAGTCCCTGGATTGGCGCCGGACGAGCTGGTGTCGACCTCCTGGTGTAGGCCCAAGACCGCTCACAGCCGCCACGGAGCCAGTTCTGGCGCCAAGATGCGAGCAGGAGAGGGAGGCAGGTCCGCCCGCCGTTCGATCCCGTTCTCCGAGCCAGCACAACTCCAGAGCCAACCGAGGTGAGGCACGAGGCACAGCTAGGCCACGAGATACGACGAATCGAGGAACGAACCAGCGCAACGAGAGAGCGCGATCCGAGACCCACAGCCTCGACAAGACGCTTTCTTTTTATGACTCCTCTTCCACTTCTTTTCCCGAACAGAACCTTTTTATACTCGAGTCCTCGTCACTTCCAATCGAGCCCTTCTGTTGGCCCTCTGCCGTCGCCTTCCGCCAATCATGATCACGGGGCGGAGCCATCCGCAGCACTGTCCTGTTACGTCACGGCAAGCCTACAGGGAATACTAAAAGGGTTTACGCAGACACACTTACCCTAACCCATCTCCCTATCTAATTACGTGACAATTATCATTTCCCCCTTGAAGAAATGGACATTTACTAGACAACTTATCACCACTGAATTGCTACTTATTGCATCGAGATCCTGGTACAACTCGAACAGCATGGCATACCTAATTAAACATCCTAATTACCCTTTGAATGCATACCCCCCCCTCAGACGTAACACTATATTGTTATGGTTTCCACCCGCTCGGCGTGCGAGCGACCGCTTTTAACTAATCACGGTCACGCGCCCACCGGATGGGCAATCCTCGTCGCAGCTTTTGGATCAACGCCGAAATCCAGCTACGGGTGTGTTTTTAATCACACCGTAAATCAGCCAACTATTTGTTCGTTTGTGGAGATTTTGTTGAGGAGATGGTGAGATGTCATGGTTGGCACTGAGGTGGGGATGGCATGGTTGTTGAAATGTGGTTGTGGTTGTTGAAGTCGTAGTTGTGGTTGTTGAAATGCGGTTGTTCCAAAATAAAGATAGCGAAAGAATAATGGCTGATTCAAAGATCACAGCCCGGTTACACAAATAAATCCCTTTAGACATCGGTGGGGAAATCTAATTTGAACACGCACTTATCGACATAACTGATCTCTGGGAAACCTGAATGGTGTTCTGTGAATTTCCACAACCGTAACACTACCCCCTCCCCTTTTTACAGACTCGTCCCGAGTCGTCAAATTTTTGTGTGCCTTCATGTGCAAGTTTCCCCGAGTACGATTTACCTTCGGATCCCTGAGTGCGTCATTTGGTGTATTCATGTCCCAAAAGTAAATAACCTATGGGCTGAGTAACTAACTAAACAAACTCACTCATACTGACGACTTGACTACAATTGCCAGGGGGAAGAAAACTCATTTACAATTTACCCTTAACCTTAACCTGATAAATTTACACGAAACCATGGCCCAGGACTGATGAACTCTGTGGGGAAAAAAGGGCATGGCAAAGTTAGTCATAGTTTGAGGGTGAGCGCCCCCGCAGCTGAAGGTCGGATGTCTTCGGGGCCTGTTCAAAAGGCCCCGTTGTCTGTCACTGAACCTTTTTATGTCCAGCTGCTGGAGGCAACTCACCCCAACCCGGCATGCCATATGCCATCCCACAGGCCATTTTTTAAGCAGGGAGCCAGGCTGCCCAAATGCAGTCTCTGGCTCATGAAACAAATGCAGGTATGAACAGGGAATGTGGCCGGCTGCCCAATGCAGTCTTTGGCCTCCCCCTTGAAATGAGCGCAGTGATCACAAAACGGTGCACGGTCTGCTCAATGCAGTCTCCGTGTGCAGCTGCCTGCAGGGCAGTCCCTGCAGAACACTGGATGGGCACTGACGCAAGCAACACAAGAATAAGCGGATGGATGGATGATGCAAACACGATGCACGGGCTGCTCAATGCAGTCTCTGTGCGGCTGCCTACAGGGCAGTCCCTGCAAAACAGTGGATCGTACTGGCACACATGGTAATGGATGGAATGGGGCAAATGCAAATAAGGGCTAGCAGCCATGGGGTCAAGGCAGAGGCAGGCAGACAAGGCATGGCAAGGCCGGCACAGGCCGCTGTAGCCAAACACAGGCTGTCAGGTGAAGCTGGCCAGCCTCTTGTCTCGTTCTGGAGGTGTGTGGAGGGAGTGCGGTGGTGCCGACCGGTCTGAAGGCGGGCTCGGACCTACCCTACTGTCTCCCTCCCAACCTATCACCTTTGCCTGTCTCTGTCCATACCCACTCCCTTAATTTGTAAAAAATCCAATTTAGCCCCATCTTTTTTTTTTTATTTTTTTTATCTTTCCTTTATAAATCATCTCCCTAACCCCCAGTTATTGTCTCTGTCCGGCTAACCTATCCTGTCACCTAGCCTACTCCCAACCCCTACGTTCCCTTCCTGGAGGGGAATAAGGAAGAACTAGCGTCCTGTCTTGAGGCCCAATCAAGCCTCAGAATGGCCTCCTCATATCTCAGCGATCTAACCCAAAGTGGGTCCAGCGGCCCACAACGAGAGCGAGGGGATGGATGGTGTGGAGGGGTACACTTCCCTATGTACCCTAACATTTATTAACTTTTAACTACCCCGGGCTTTCCAAAAGCGCCTGTCGCTTAATCTATTGGTTCTACCAACCAAGATTCCCGTCGCCTGTGTTGGTGCCCTCACAAATTTGGGCCTTTCCCTCCAATTTTCCCTCGTGCCCTCGCACGGTCTCGTGGCTGGGACGCGTGGCTCCCTTGGCAGGAACTACCCTCTGCCGATTCTCCAACTATGGCACCCCCGGGTCCTGCGACTGTCTCCGAGCCTACCAGCTCCCTAAAATTTGGGGAGTGACCTCCCTGGCTACTCCCCCTCGTCGCTCACGTGACAGGCTAGCGCCACGGACCCCTTTCCCCGGGTGTCCGTGCCCACGACAATGCCCACGTGGCTATTGGTGCCACGGGCCCACAGATGCCAACCCTCCCGATTTCATCGGGAGGCTTCCGAAAATTCACCCAAACTCCCGCCCTTACGATCACTATCCTTATCCTCCCGAAATTTTGATATTTTTGCACTGTTCACTAATCAGAATGTACTAGTATGAGAATTGAATGAAAAGCATCGTCTGCTACGTATAGCATGTGGTAACTCCATAACGTTCGCTGCTACCAAATTGTACGTAAAAAATTGCAAATTCAAATGAGGAGCAGCGAAACATTGGGTCTGGATCTCGCTTATGCGATCATGCACTGAGATTTAGTGCATGCGGTATGTGTGCAATACAGTGCATGCGGTATGTATGCACAGTGTATATGCATGCGATACGCTCACTGCATGCAGCTGGGCCCCGTACCAGCCCGGCGGTCGCGACCACCGTGCGGTGTTTAACAGCCGCTAGAGTTCTACGAGTCGCGCTGCAGCTGTGGAACATCGACTTCGAAGTTACTGATGCTTCAAGCCCTCGATGTTGATTACGAAATGGCAGAAAAGAAGCTTACGAAGACCAAGAAATGGTCTCAGAAGTACAAGACCGAATACAGTCTCCAATACCCGTGTATTCGAAAGTCTGAAAGAGGAATTCATCATGCGTATTGTACAGTATGCAGCGTTGATATTTCAGTTGAGCACGGAGGTCGCGATGATATTCGGAAGCACGTTGGAAGCAAACGGCACACGGACATTGCAAAGGAGAGATCTTCGAGCACGAGTACCGGTACACTTCTGAATTATTTCACCAAACAAGGGACAAGCGAGGAAGAGGATGTTACCCGAGCGGAACTTCTCTTTAGTGGATTTATTGTGGAACATAACTTGCCCATATCAGTCTCAGATCATGCTGGACCTCTATTTCAAAAGATGTTTCCAGATTCAAAAGTTGCTTCAAAGTATGGATGTGCAAGAACAAAAACTTCAGCAATAATTGGTGAGTTGTCAAATGTTACTGCTTCATCTATTGCCGATATTGCTAGACTAGCTCCATTTAGCCTAGCTACAGACGGTAGCAATGACAGTGGTGAGGCCCAGCTATATCCTGTCCTGATTTCGTACCATGACAACAGTGTTGGGATTGTGAAGCAAGGTTTGCTAAGTTTGCCTGCGTGCAAACAAGATTCCACTGGAGAAAACATTTTCAAACTGCTTGATCATGAGTTCAGTGACAGGAAAATTCCGTGGGGAAATTGTGTTTCCTTTTGTGCTGATAATGCCTCTGTCATGGTGGGCAAGCACAAAGGAGTCGCTGCTTATATCCACAAACAAAATCCAGAGTGCTACATCATGGGATGCCCTTGCCATATGATGCACAATACGGCCAAGAAGGCGGCTCAGGCCTTACCCATTGAATTAGATGACTTTCTCATCGATATTTACTACTACTTGGACAAAAGTAGTAAACGCGTCAAAGGAGTGAAAGCACTGCAAGAACTCTGTGATGCCCCGACACACAAGATTCTGAAGCATGTCGCAACAAGGTGGCTGTCCCTTGGTCAGTGCCTAGACAGGCTGATTGAACAGTGGGAGCCACTTCGCCTCTTCTTCAAAGAAGAAGTACGAAGAAAAATGCAACCAACTGTAGCCAAGACTCTAACAACGAGCAAGAAGGACGGCACTGTATCTACTGCCAGTACTGGCACTGCAGGATCAAGCACTAGTGGAGCAGCATTCACCACTACCACTGCAGTATCTGCTGCGAAGAAGACAGCAGGGACAGCACCAAAACCAATGCTGAGAGCAGGTAGCATCACCGGCCCTTCATCACGTTCATCTACAAAGCAGATCCCTTCAGAGTCGAGAAAGACTGTGATAGTCCCATCTACAGGCAAAGAAGGACCCAAGTTAAGTTCTGCTTTTGCCAAATCACTTGAAAGAAGCTCAGCAAAACCTTCGAATCAGAGGTCTTCTTCCTTGGCTGCACCTACCTCAAGCTCTCTCCTCAAACGTAAAATTGGATCTGGTACTACGAGTCTGACCTCTTCTGCTGGCAGTAAACGCAAGTGTGATCGCCCTGCGGCTAAGTGTACTACGAGTTCTACAACTAAAAGCGCATCTTCCTCAAACACTGTGCAGGAATCTAGAGAAAAACGTGTCAACAGGATGTTCTTGTCTCCACAAACAAAACTCTATTGTTTCTTCCTTCAATATGCTAACAAGCTTTTTGAGAAGGGGAATCTTCTGCTCCAAAGAGACGAACCCTGTATTCATCTCCTGCACGGAGAATTGAATGGTCTTCTGAAAGATATCTTCGTACGGTTTTTGAAACCATCGGTGTCATCGGTTGCTCTGGTAAATGTACCCTTCTCTGACAGAAATCATCAGAAGAATGATGAGGACCTCATGATTGGGAACGATGCCAAACTGTATATAAGGGAACAAAGGAGTCTCAAGAAATCCACCTTCACTCTGAGTGAGTCAGACATCCAAGGTTTCTTCAGTGCAGTTCGCTCATATTATGTGAAAGCCTGCAATTATATCTTCAAAACCTGGCCGCTAGATGATGAATTAGCCAAGCATGCTCAGGTGCTGGATGTTAAGCTACACCAAGAAGTGGGGTTTGACTGTGTGGAGTTTTTCATCAAGAAATTCCCCTGTCTGTTCAGTGGCGGTGATAGTGACATAGACAGTCTTGAGAGTGAATTCGCTCACTACCAGGCAGACGCCTCCATAGCTACAATTGCTACTGAGACAGTGAGAGTGGATGAGCAGTGGCATCGGATTTCACAGCTCACAGATCCCTGCACTGGTGCCAAGAAGTATCCTAATTTGAGCAAAGTGATGAAGGGAATCTTGGTCATTCCTCATTCGAACGCATCATGTGAGCGGGCACTCAGTCTTGTACGGAAGAATCATACTGAATTTCGTCCCAATTTGAGTGTCAAAACCCTGGAAGCTCTCTTAATTGAAAAACTAGCTCATAGCACCCCTTGCTACCAGAGAGAATACAGCAAAGACATAATCAGAAGGGCTAAAAGAGCCACACAGCTGTCACTCAGCAAAGCTGCCATGGAAAAAGCAAGCAGCAGTAGTACCAGCCAGTAAGGTAAGAAAAATATTGCTTCTTTTGTGCTTTTTGTTAATCTTTGATTGTCCCCTAACTTACTAATATTAACATACATGTAACATTAAAAAGTGCACAATTTTCCCCTTTTTTTGTTCAAAAAGTGGGAATTCTTAACATGTTAAATGCTCCAAAATAGGGCTCAGAGGGCACGAGAGAGCGTCTAGAACCCCAGAGCTTCCAGGGCCCTAAGGCAGGCCCTGGGCCCCGCCGCAAGGGTCGAGCGCTCCGCGCTCGAGATGTGCGCTTCACGCACATTATTTGGTGTCGGTTGCAAATCCTCCCTAATTCTGATTTCCAAAAGTTGGCATCTCTGCGGGCCCCGTATCATGCGGGCCCACCCATGTCCACTACACTATCCCCGGCCCCTCTTGGACCCTTGGCCTACCACAGCTGACTAGCCCGGTGCCCGGGGTACCCACAAAGCGATACTCACCGTTCGCAGCCACGCTCCCAGCCCATCAACAGGACTCCTGCACCCCTCCAAACGGGTTTCGAGCCTCCATTCTCACCAACAGCAAAACAACCTCCATTTTGTCAATTTGACGAACCCACTATCTACCATTACTCTGACCCTGGGGTCCCTTGGGTGGGAATCACTCCCCCCCCAATCACTCATCGCACCATGCATACCACATTCGCTCCATACACTCAGGCCTGTTGGCCCTCACTCACTCAACATGTTTCCATTCATTTCACTCCATCGCTGAACACTACCATTCCGCTGACTAAATCCCTCAACTCACTCATGCTCCCTCGTCATTCCTTACAATATAGCACATCCTTTTAACCTACGTAGCTAAGCTACGTCCCCTCTACACATTCACAGTCTGTCTCTGTCTTCCAAAAATCATTTCTATTTCCCATCCTAAATCTAACCTAAAATCCCTCTAACTAACCATTCCACTGGCCCCATGAGGACTTGTCCCTGCCCCATGAAGCCGGGCTAACTAACCCTTCACCCTAACTAGTTCTGTTCCTGTGTCTCAAGGCAAGGGGGTTTCCTACCCTCTGCCTGGGAATCCTGTTCACCCAAATTGGCGAGGCTTGCTTTTTTTTTTTTTCCTTTTCCATGCTCACCAGCACGGAAACTCGCAACCTGCGCTCTTTCCCCGTGACGTCATGGCAGCTGTTCGCGCTTCGCGTACCTCGTCCCTCCTCGGACGGAAACATCCGGCAGAGATTTCCCTTCTGCCGGATTACAACCATACGTGCAGCCACGACATCACCCTGCGCATTCCAAGCAAGCCTCGCGTGGAGAACCCATCCGGTCCAAATTCATATCCCAGCCTAACTTCTGTCCGTCCACGGGATCGGCTAACATCCACCACGTGTTTCCGGACCGGATTTCACTTGCGCAGGCGCGTAAGCGGCGGCATCGTGCGAAGCATGGCACGGACCCCGCGCGCGCTGCCATGCGAATCCGGCACGGTCCTCGAAACAGCTACGGCCGCTACTCGGCCTTTGTTCCTCGTCTGGTGCCATCTTCGTCGCCATTCAACACACGCATTCCTGCATGCCATGACGCTCACACACCTTATCATTACACTCTCATTCGGGCATGTGGTTGCGTGTTGCCGCATACCGATCGTCATTTCTCTGACATACAGCGACCTCACACACGCGGTTCCTCTCACATACGGCCTTTCACTCACGCATGCAATTTTACTCACGCGCGCCCTTTCACTCACGCTATGCGCGCGTTTTAGCACACCTTTGGAAACCACACACACCGAAACAACCATGCTGAGGATTCGCGCTACCACAAGGGGTCCCGGGGCCTCCATACCCCCCAAGCTTCGCGTGTACCCGTTCACAGCACTCGCCCGCTCTAACTCGCAAAGCTCGACCGGACCCACCCAGTCGCAATCCGCTTCAAGGGGGCATATTCCCTCCCCTCGTTCCTGAGGGAGGCTATCCTGCTGCTTGTACCGGGTCACCAAACATTCTGCCAGCTCAGCCCCATTGTCCCTCGCTAACTCCGTGTGTGTGTGTGTGTGTGTGTGTGTGTGTGTGTGTGTGTGTGTGTGTGTGTGTGTGTGTGTGTGTGTGTGTGTGTGTGTGTGTGTGTGTGTGTGTGTGTGTGTGTGTGTGTGTGTGTGTGTTCGTCTTCAATTTCTTTTAATTCACCCTCTATCTCCCGTGTCTCTGTTATTTCTTTTAATCCCTATGTCTCCCTTTGTGTCTCTGTTAATTCCGTCACCTTGTTCATTACCTCCGTCTCTTCCTGGCTTTTCGTCTCTATTTTTCGGACGTCGTCACCTCGTGTCTCGTCTTGCACGTTTCAGTCACCCAGGCTCCCGTTATTATTTCCACAGTCTCCATTTTCAGGGTTTGCCCTAATTGTTGTTTCATCCGACGAGTGATGTCAATCAAGTCCCACACCACTAACGTTCCTCCCTGTGGTGATGTCAAACATCCCCTATTATTGTGTTGTTCTACTTCCTGGTTCCATTTGAGTCGTTATTCCTCTTCGAGCTTTTTGAGTTGTTCATTATCTTTCCAGAGTTTTTCCATCTCTGTAGACTCTAACTTTGCTCTCTCCTTGAGTTGGTTAATTTCAAATTCATATTGTTTTTGTTTTCTACCCCACCGTTCCTCATGCTCTTCATTCTCCAATCTCATAGTTTCCTTCAACTGGCCAAGCTCCTTTTCCTGCTTCATTTGTTGTTCTTTCACTACTCGTCCTTGTTTCCTCTCCCACTGTCTCTGATGTTCTTCCTTCTCCAATCTCGTGGTTTCCTTCAATTGGTTAATCTCCCTTTTTTACTTACGAAATCTAAAGATTTCGTCCACGAAATCTTTAGATTTCGTAAGTAAAAAAGGGAGATTAACCAATTGAAGGAAACCACGAGATTGGAGAAGGAAGAACATCAGAGACAGTGGGAGAGGAAACAAGGACGAGTAGTGAAAATCTAAAGATTTCGTAAGTATATTGATGACCTCCGTTTCTGTTTGTTTGTTACTTACGAAATCTAAAGATTTAAATCTTTAGATTTAAATCTAAATCTAAATCTAAAGATTTCGTAAGAAAATTGATGACTTCCGTTTGTATATTACTTACGAAATCTAAAGATTTTGTAAGTATATTGATGACTTCCGTTTCTGTCTTGTTTGTTTGTTTGTTTGTAGGCGCGATAACTCGAGAACGGAAGAAGCTACCAATGTCAAATTACACCACGTGATTCAGGAGGGTGATGGCTAGTGCTGATTAGATTTTGGTCAAAATCGGTCAACGGTCAAGGTCACAATGAGGTCAAACATTCAATTTTTGATGGTTTGGAACAGAATCATCGTAGAAACTTCTGGTTTGCGTCACTACCTTCTCTCGAGACAGCTTTTATTAGACAAGGTCAGAGGTCAAGTTGATGATTTCGTAAGTACCCGTCTCTGACTGCTTGTTTGTTTGTTTGTTTGTAGGCACGATAACTCGAGAACGGAAGAAGCTACCAATGTCAAATTACACCACGTGATTCAGGAGGGTGATGGCTAGTGCTGATTAGATTTTGGTCAAAATCGGTCAAAGGTCAAGGTCACAGTGAGGTAAAATATTCGATTTTTGATGGTTTGGTACAGATAACTCGAGAATGGAAGAAGCTACCAATGTCAAATTACACCACGTGATTCAGGAGGGTGATGGCTCGTGCCGATTAGATTTTGGTCAAAATCGGTCAACCGCCAAGGTCACAGTGAGGTCAAACATTCGATTTTCGATGGTTTGGAACAGAATCATCGTAGAAACTTCTGGTTTGCGTCGCTACCTTCTCGAGAGACAGCTTTTATTAGACAAGGTCAGAGGTCAAGTTGATGATTTCGTAAGTACCAGTCTCTGACTGCTTGTTTGTTTGTTTGTTTGTGGGCACGATAACTCGAGAACGGAAGAAGCTACCAATGTCAAATTACACCACGTGATTCAGGAGGGTGATGGCTCGTGCTGATTAGATTTTGGTCAAAATCGGTCAAAGGTCAAGGTCACAGTGAGGTCAAACATCCAAGAGATGATAACTCGAGAACGGAAGAAGCTACCAATGTCAAATTACACCACGTGATTCAGGAGGGTGATGGCTAGCGCTGATTAGATTTTGGTCAAAATCGGTCAAAGGTCAAGGTCACAGTGAGGTCAAACATCCAAAAAATAACTTGAGAACGAAAGAAGCTTCCAATGTCAAATTACACCACGTGATTCAGGAGGTTGGTGGCTAGCGCTGATTAGATTTTGGTCAAAATCGGTCAAAGGTCAAGGTCACAGTGAGGTCAAACATCCAAAATATTCGATTTTTGATGGTTTGGTACAGAATCATGGTAGAAACTTCTGGTTTGCATCGCGACCTTCTCGAGAGACAGCTTTTATTAGACAAGGTCAGAGGTCAAGTTGACGATTTCATAAGTACCAGTCTATGACTGCTTGTTTGTTACTTACGAAATCTAAAGATTTCGTATGTATATTGATGACTTCCCTTTCTGTTTGTTTGTTTGTTAGTTTGATTGTTTGTAGGCACGATAACTCGAGAACGGAAGAAGCTACCGATGTCAAATTACACCACATGATTCAGGAGGGTGATGGCTAGTGCTGATTAGATTTTGGTCAAAATCGGTCAAAGGTCAAGGTCATAGTGAGGTCAAATATTCAATTTTTGAAGGTTTGGTACAGAATCATGGTAAAAACTTCTGGTTTGCATCACTGCCTTCTCCAGAGACAGCTTTTATCCGACAAAGTCAGAGGTCAAGTTGACGATTTCGTAAGTACCAGTCTATGACTGCTTGTTTGTTTGTTTGTAGGCACGATAACTCGAGAACTGAAGGAGCTACCAATGTCAAATTACACCATGTGATTCAGGAGGGTGATGGCAAGTGCTGATTAGATTTTGGTCAAAATCGGTCAAAGGTCAAGGTCACAGTGAGGTCAAATATTCGATTTTTGATGGTTTGGTACAGATAACTCGAGAACGGAAGAAGCGACCAATGTCAAATTACACCCCGTGATTCAGGAGGGTGATGGCTTGCGCTGATTAGATTTTGGTCAAAATCGGTCAAAGGTCAAGGTCACAGTGAGGTCAAACATCCAAAACATTCGATTTTTGATGGTTTGCTACAGAATCATCGGAGAAACTTCTGGTATGGTTTGCGTCGCTACCTTCTCTAGAGACAGCTTTGATTAGACAAGGTTAGAGGTCAAGTTGACGATTTCGTTAGTACCAGTCTATGACTGCTTGTTTGTTTGTTTGTTTCTTTGTAGGCACGATAACTCGAGAACGGAAGAAGCTTCCAATGTCAAATTACACCACGTGATTCAGGAGCGTGATGGCTAGTGCTGATTAGATTTTGGTCAAAATCGGTCAAAGGTCAAGGTCACAGTGAGGTCAAATATTCGATTTTTGATGGTTTGGTACAGATAACTCGAACGGAAGAAGCTGCCAATGTCAAATTACACCACGTGATTCAGGAAGGTGATGGCTAGTGTTGATTAGATTTTGGTCAAAATCTGCAAAAGGTCAAGGTCACAGTGAGGTCAAATATTCGATTTTTGATGGTTTGGTACAGATAACTCGAACGGAAGAAGCTGCCATTGTCAAATTACACCACATGATTCAGGAGGGTGATGGCTAGCGATGGTTAGATTTTGGTCAAAATCGGTCAAAGGTCAAGGTCACAGTGAGGTCAAACATCCAAAAAATAACTTGAGAACGAAAGAAGCTTCCAATGTCAAATTACACCACGTGATTCAGGAGGTTGGTGGCTAGCGCTGATTAGATTTTGGTCAAAATCGGTCAAAGGTCAAGGTCACAGTGAGGTCAAACATCCAAAATATTCGATTTTTGATGGTTTGGTACAGAATCATGGTAGAAACTTCTGGTTTGCATCGCGACCTTCTCGAGAGACAGCTTTTATTAGACAAGGTCAGAGGTCAAGTTGACGATTTCATAAGTACCAGTCTATGACTGCTTGTTTGTTACTTACGAAATATAAAGATTTCGTATGTATATTGATGACTTCCCTTTCTGTTTGTTTGTTTGTTTGTTTGATTGTTTGTAGGCACGATAACTCGAGAACGGAAGAAGCTACCGATGTCAAATTACACCACGTGATTCAGGAGGGTGATGGCTAGTGCTGATTAGATTTTGGTCAAAATCGGTCAAAGGTCAAGGTCATAGTGAGGTCAAATATTCAATTTTTGATGGTTTGGTACAGAATCATGGTAGAAACTTCTGGTTTGCATCACTGCCTTCTCCAGAGACAGCTTTTATCCGACAAAGTCAGAGGTCAAGTTGACGATTTCGTAAGTACCAGTCTATGACTGCTTGTTTGTTTGTTTGTAGGCACGATAACTCGAGAACTGAAGGAGCTACCAATGTCAAATTACACCATGTGATTCAGGAGGGTGATGGCAAGTGCTGATTAGATTTTGGTCAAAATCGGTCAAAGGTCAAGGTCACAGTGAGGTCAAACATCCAAAACATTCGATTTTTGATTGTTTGGTACAGAATCATCGTAGAAACTTTTGGTTTGCCTCGCTACCTTCTCCAGAGACAGCTTTCATTAGACAACGTCAGAGGTCAAGTTGACGATTTCGTAAGTACCAGTCTATGACTGCTTGTTTGTTTGTTTGTTTGTAGGCATGCTAACTCGAGAACGGAAGAAGCTACCAATGTCAAATTACACCATGTGATTCAGGAGGGTGATGGCTCGTGCTGATTAGATTTTGGTCAAAATCGGTCAAAGGTCAAGGTCACAGTGAGGTCAAACATAATTCCGTAAATTCATGTGGAGAAATGGAGTATTTTTGCTTCGCCCGACGTTACCAGTTCATTTTAACTTCGATTTTAATTTTGTCTTCTATTTTTGCGATCGCTTCGGACGCTTAAAACTCGGTTGTCGAAATTCTGGTAAAAATCGGATGTTTTGGAGACGTTTTAAGATTGTATAAAAAATATTTCACTCGACGCGTCACGGGTCGTCCCATGATGCAGTGCGCTCGAGCACACGCGTCGTTGAGTTACGTTAAGGAATAATATAATTGCGTGGAGAAATGGAGATTTTACCTTTGGTCGACTTTACGATTTTTGATGGTTTGATACAGAATCATCGTACAAACTTCTGGTTTGCGTCGCTACCTTCTCGAGAGACAGCTTTTATTAGACAAGGTCAGAGGTCAAGTTGACGATTTTGTAAGTACCAGTCTATGACTGCTTGTTTGTTTGTTTGTCGGCACGATAACTCGAGAACGGAAGAAGCTACCAATGTCAAATTACACCACGTGATTCAGGAGGGTGATGGCTAGTGCTGATTAGATTTTGGTCAAAATCGGTCAAAGGTCAAGGTCACAGTGAGGTCAAACATAATTCCGTAAATTCATGTGGAGAAATGGAGTATTTTTGCTTCGCTCGACGTTACGAGTTCGTTTTAACTTCGATTTTAATTTTGTCTTCGGTTTTTGCGATCGCTTCGGACGCTTAAAACTCGGTTGTCAAAATTCTGGTAAAAATCGGATGTTTTGGAGACGTTTTAAGATTGTACAAAAAATATTTCACTTGACGCGTCACGGGTCATTCCATGATGCAGTGCGCTCGAGCAGACGCGTCGTTGAGTTACGTTAAGGTATAATTGCGTGGAGACATGGAGATTTTTGCTTCGGTCGACGTTACGATTTTTGATGGTTTGATACAGAATCCTCCCTCTCTTTGTCCATTTCCCTCCTGTATTTATTTAGGTATTCCAGGCGATCTTCTTTCATTTCTATAATCAGTTCGAGGCTTTTTCTGTCCTGATTGCCTCTTCTTACCTCTCGCTTCAGTTGTTCCAACTCCAAATTGTGTTTCCGTTTTTCCTCTTCTCGCTTTTTTTTTCCATTCTTCCTCCAATTGTGCCTAAAGCCCACCAATGTTCACCTGCCATGACCACGTGGTTTGATCGTCGGTTGGGAGCCCCCGCCTTGTATTATGCCGTTCGTTGTGCTCTTAATAGCAGCCCGCTCCGTGTTGCGCTGAGGTGCGGCCGCACCGCTATTTTGCGACTTTGAGTTTGTTTGCCGGCAAAGTTCAAGCTCCCGATATGAGGGTGAGCGCCCCCACTGACTACAATTGGTGGTGGGGTTATAATAAAAAGAACCGTCCCGGGCCATGAATCCTACATCAAAACGCATTCCTAAACCACCCTGCGCCTGCTCGCCTTGCGCTGCATCTTGCGTATCGGAAATAATTTAAAAGCTCGTAATTTGATGGAACCGGAGGGTCGCCTCGCACACCCTTGATCCGGTTCCGTTAATTTGGTTGGAGGCGGGATGGATTTGAATCCCACTCCTCAACAACAGTGTTGTGGATCTCCACCACGCCAGCATGCGAGCGACCGCTTTTAACTAATCGCGGCTACGCGCCCATCAAACAGGCAATCCTAGTTACAGCTTTCGGATCAACGCCGAAATCCAGCTACGGGTGTATTTTAAATCGCACCGTAAATCAGCCAACTATTCTGTCCACGCGCCACAGGGTCCGATCGCCGAATTGTCGATTTACCTCAGTCTGCGCGAAGACAGAAATGCCGGGGATTTACACCTCAACGGGACCTGCTTGGAAACGAGCCGCTTAAGCAGCTCGCTCCGTTTGCGATTTGCCGAGCGGTGTATTATCGCGAGACCCCGTTGGACCCGATTATCTTATCAGCTATTAACAGCCTGCTTATATTCCGTCCGTAATAATGGCAGTCAATGACAGGAAAGGATGCAACGAACAGGTGAACATTTAAACAAGGACATTTATTTACACACGTATGCAGTCAAGGCAATGAATGCAATGGGGGTAAGGGACAGGACACGAGCAAACAGACCTACAGCCGTATCTATTTATTATGTACACAAACACTTTGCAGTTCTAATTAGCGGACACGGCGCCATAACTTTCATTCAAAGAAAACCCCAGGAAAGAAAAGGGCACAACTGGACCCATAGGCCTTTAATGTTCGCGGAGCTGTGGAGACCGCAAGAGCTCCGAGAGACCGTGCTGATTACCTGCCACCCTCGTGGTGACTCGCTGGGGGACCCTTGACGTTTCGCCGTAAACACGGCAGCTCGGTTGGTCCAGGCCCCGCCGTGCGGCCTGGTGGATCGGCCTAGCCGACGACGCCTCGGAGGAACGGATGGGCCTTGCTCTCTTTTATGAGTTGATGCTCTTTTAAAAGCCCGCCCGCTCCTCAGCGTTGCTCGGACCGTCTCGGGGCTGGCTGGCGACTTCTCACTGGCTGTGTCCACTGACCCACGGTTCGGCACCGTACTGCCGGCTTGGCTGCACTCCGGACTTCGCTGCGCTCCGATGACCCCCAACTGCCCTCCACTGGACTCTAACCTTGACAGACTGCTCACAGACTTCTCAGCGAACCCAGACCGACTCTCCAGGCAAGAACTACTGAAACTCGGCGGTTTCTCCCCGCCTTTTATGGGGTCCGTGGGTGAGGTTGATCCCCCACCTTCGACCTCTCACCCCCCGCTGGCTCCGCCCCTTTTGTTATTTTGATCCGATCTCGTCGCGAAACTTGGAGAGAGCGGACGTGGCAGAGATCATCTCCACCACGCGGACGTTGTGGAAATCATCGGCTCCCGCCCTAACGAGGGAGTCCCCGCGCCTGTCGCGGAGACGCCGCTCGTTGGGATCCGCCGTGGTTGGTGAAAAGATGGCGGTGCAATGGAGATAAAGGTGAGGCGATTTTGTTGAGGAGATGGTGAGGAGATGTCGTGGTTGGCGCTGTGGTGGGGATGGCGTGGTTGTTGAGATGCGGTTATGGTTGTTGAAGTAGTGGTTGTGGTTGTTGAAGTAGTGGTTGTGGTTGTTGAGATGCGGTTGTTCCAAAATAAAGATAGCAAAAGAATAATGGCTGACTCAAAGATCACAGCCCAGTTATACGAATAAAACCCTTTTGACATCGGTGGGGAAATCTAATCTGAACACACACACACTTATCGACATGACTGATCTCTGGGAAACCTGAATGGTGTTCTGTGAATTTCCACAACTGTAACAATATATATATATATATATATATATATATATATATATATATATATATATATATATATATATATATATATATATATATATATATATATATATATATATATATATATATATATATATTATTTATTTATTTATTACATATAATTTATTTGGACAAATGGGTGCAGGTTTCTTTGTAGTATTTGCAGCATCCGGTGACCCGAGAAGCAATTAATTTCAGCTGATTGCCATGACAAATCCCACAATTCAAATGCACTAGTTGTGACCTGAAAGGACAGAGAATTCATCAGAATAGAACTTGTCAATTTCTTGAAGTCTTTCTTTTTTTTTAATGCACAGCTTTGACTGTGAGAATCATTCATTGCAAGTGGAATTCCTTTGGAAGATTGATACAGCATACTAAAAAGTTTATGAAGTGCTTAATGATGATCCATAACAATTTCTCACTTGTGCTTGTTCCGATTCATGTGTCGAGTGGCATCATTGCTTTCTTTCTCGCTAGTTTGTCAGTCTGCTTCGTTGCTGTTGTCAAGTTCACAAGTGATGAGATGTTGTCTCAAGAACAAATCAGTTCATTGGGCATTCTTGGCTAATACATTGATGAGTATGGTCTCGCTTGATGAAGGAACCTTGTGTTTGATATCGTCACTGGCAAGAAGCTCATCCTTTTGTATTTGCATGTAATGTAAGCACTTGTATCTTGAAGAGGGAGTTGCTTGAAACTTCTTTACTCGAACGGTTTTAAATTCTGCATATATCATTCCTTAACTATATTTTCTGATTTTGGAGCCATGAACAAGATGGGAAGCATAGCATTTCTGGGTTCCTGCTTACCTTTCTATTTCTGGGATTGGAAGTATGACAACCAAAAATTATCTTGATGGAACAAGATATTCAATAAATTATTCTTGTTTTTATATTCGGATGAAGCTCCATCAGAAAAAGTAAAATAAAACCACCTTTATGGGGAATTTCCCAGTCAAGAAATGAAGTTTTTATTATATTTTTAGTGTGTGTGTTTGTGCGTGCACGCGTGTATGTGCGCACTGAACTGTTGTCATGGTCCAATCAGTTGGAGATGACAACATGGCTCAGGATCTTAAGCTTTTCTGATTTATCATCCTCTGAAATTGGGAAACAGTAGTAAATGATAAGCGGAGTGTATTTTGGCTTGTATAGAGTTTTATTTTATTTATTTATTTATTTCTCTTTCTTTCTTTCTTTTTGCGTACAAGTCGATCTGGCGTATTTATCGAATTGGCTAATTTTCCCATTCATCTTTCCTTCCTCCATGAACAATTTGATCTGGAGTTTAAGCAAACTCAACTATGGTAGTTAACAAAACTGCCATTCAGTCACGATAATAGAGGTGTTGATTCTTCCCTATTCCTGGTGTTGGCTTCATGGTTAGGGTGATGGTCTTGGGATCCTATGATCCTGAGTTCAAACCCCACTCAGCTGTTACATTAATACCCGGTGGGGTTGACTCTGCCTGTCGTCCTTCCGAGGTCGGCAAAATGAGTGCCAGCTTGCTGGTATCCTGTGTCGGAGTGGCGACCTGTCCAGGATTGTGTCCAATAGCCAAGGAGACTGCTTTAGGCAGCACCAACGCTCGACACAGAGTATGGTCCCAATGGATGGATGGATGGGTGGATGGATTCTTCCCTGACAATCACAATGCAACCAGTACAGTACTTCCAGGGTTTTTGAGCTGTGTTGTGCGTATTATTTGAATGACTTTGTGGGACGACCTTTTGGATATATTAGGAATGGAAATAGTTTTAAACATGTTTGTTATCATTGAGAGACGACGTCGTGAGGATGGATACATATGATTGGGATTGAAAGGGATGAATGAAATGTAATTGTTGAGTACTTTCTCGTTATTGATTGGATAATTTTGCATGTGTTGGTGGAGCGGATTAACGTTAAATTGCTCACTCAATGGGCAAATGTTTCGGGCAATGTTCTGTCGTGTGTTTTAAATTAACAATTCTGCAATTTATTTCAAAATGTCACACTTTGAATTTTTTTTCTTTCTTTGCATTTATGCAGTTCAATGTCTTAAATAATTATCGATCAAGTCGATTCTGAGTACAAGTGGAGGACTGGACTTGTGGAGAAAAAGTATCGACTTGTATGTTGAAAAATATTGTATTTATTCAGTGAAAGGTCTTGCAAAGCATTTTGCAGCACAAACGTTTCCAGCAAAGTTGGTCTGTATCACCTCCTCACCCGTTACATGTTGCTCTTTCTTCTGATTGAGGAATCATTCTGGTGGATGAGTTCGGAAGTCGTGGCTTTGCAGGATGGGGATCATCTCGATGAGACCTTCTTCAAAGTCTTCCCTTTTTGTGATTGTTTCCAGTGCTTTATTGTTTGTTGATTGACCCTTTATAAGTGATCTTGTATGCAAGCCTTTCAAACATGGTTTACAACTTGTCTCTCGTCTTGTCACTTTTTCCACGGTTAATGCTTTTATTCAAGCAGCAGTTTGACTGTGCGGGGTTGTAAGCCAAGTAGGTAGGTCGGTGTCGATAATTTGATGGGCCGTAATATCATCCCTCAGGAAAAAAAAAATCTCAACTGGTGGATGACAAGGCTAACTGCTTGCAGCATAAGCTTCACCTTTTGGTGGTGATTACAACCACTGTGAGTAACACGAGCTCGTGGGAACATTTCATGGTCTCAGTTCTGCAATTTTGGAGAAGCTCACGTTGACATCAGTGTGTTCTTCATCAAAATGACGATGTGCTTCACTCGGATTACACCCAGTTGAGCCGTTTTCTGAATTTCCTCTTTTTATCTTACATCACCACTGACTGCAATCCTTCCCTGGCATTATGTGGCCAACTTCATCGCTTGTTTTTTTACAAAAAATTAAATAAAAATTGATGAAGTCATCTTTGTCCTTGTGTGGCATCCTTCCGGCCTTTCGATTTGGTGTGTGTGTAAGAACTAGGGTGTTCCACTTTTGCAAAAGCAGTTGCTGGAATGAAGCACTATGTGCCTATCGATTCCACGAGTGAAGTTAGGTGATCGACCAAAGTTTGAAAATTTTCCCGCCTCTTTTGACCGCGGGCCGGCATTTTGAAATTTCAGGAAAAATCCATATTTTTGGAAATAATATTGATTTTTTGAATATTTAAAAATATATATTTCTCTGTGTTTAGATGGCCGAATGCACTTCAGTAGGCACCATTATGTTAGTAAGTACCCGTAAATATTATTCACAACTTCTCCCAACATTTTGAGAAGGGGTTGCCATTTTGGAATTTCACTGAAAATCCCATATTTTGACAATTATTGCACGGCACATTGTTAGGCATTTACAGAATATCAGTCGTAGCATTTTCATAAAACATTATTAATGACAAATGAGAGCATGATCAATTAATTATGAGAACAACCAAATATGTTTGAAGCGACATGGTTTTCATATATGACAACATAACAATCTAGCAAACAAGCAACCACACAGATATCTTATAGAGAACATATCGTTTGTTTTGTATAGTATGGGTAAAGATTCCTGTGCTCTTCCACGCACTGCAGCAATGCTTGACGTTGTTTCTCATCATTGCACATATGAATAAAGTCAGACACAGGCTTAATTCCTCTTTCAGCTAGATCATTTACGACACGCAAAGAATTAGCACTTTCGCAAAATTTCCTGTAACTAGCGAACTTGTCCCACATAGCCACACGAGCCCTGACCATTGGTCAGTCAAGGCTTATCTGCAAGTACACAAAGAATAAAAAAAAAATTTTCATTAGATATACACAAAATATACGATTTTGACTGATTTTCCAAAATGGCAACCCCTTCTCAAAATGTCGGGACAAGTTGTGAATAATATTTACGGGTACTTACTATCATACTGGTGCCTACTGAAGTGCATTCGGCCATCTAAACACAGAGAAATATATATATATGTTTTTAAAATATTCAAAAATCAATATTATTTCCAAAAATTTGGATTTTTCCTGAAATTTCAAAATGCCGGCCGCGGTCAAAAAAGGCGGGAAAATTTTCAAACTTTGGTCGATCACCTAACTTCACCAGTGGAATCGATAGGCACATAGTGCTTCATTCCAGCAACTACTTTTGCAAAATAGTCCTGCAGAATTCCACATAACCTTGCACTTGCGTTCCTATAAAGTTTTTTTTTTTTGCAGTTTTTATATCTTTGAAGGGTGCTGAACAAGAGTCCAAGTGATAACATCCTGTCAGGTTTGGGCATTTTGCATAATATGCAAATGAAGTCGGCCATTACCGAAATTCAGTTTTTTGGCTATATATGGAATAGGATGGAAATAATGGTGTCTAAACCTAGGTTTTCATGGTCAAGGAATATAATAATACCAGTTACAAGTGTCTGAGATGGTGGCCATCTTGGATTCCATTTATGGGGCGATGGCTAAATGGGATAGGACAGTTTTGTATCAACATGAAATCTATGAAGATAGGGGTGGATTCCATTTCGAACCAACATTTTGGATAATAGCTGGTACCATTATAAGGACTAGAAGCACGAAGTACGTAATGGAGGTCAATCATCGTCGGCGTCATCAGCAGCAGTCTCCTCGTCGGTCTTGTCATTGTCAATGTCATGTTCTACCTCTTTTGTACGTTCATTATGGCAATTGATATTTGAATCTCTATGACATGCACAGAAGAAAGTGCATGGTAAATGAGCGGCACAACAACCACACTGTGCTGTTCTACATGGGGTGCCTGAAGTACAACCACACCTTATTAACTCCAAAATTTGTGGTGGAGCAAGTGCAACGTCTGTGGGCATTGGAACAGGAAGAAGAGACTTTGAAGTTTCCTCTCGCGCCCATCCGTACTCTTCTGGATTCATGTTGGGGGGCTTTGATTGAAGGGCCGCCTTCCAAATTGCCGTCTGCAAATGAGCACGTCGAACATTTTCTACGAATGCTTGGCTTGTTGGTGGCAGTGTCTTTAGTTTTGGCGCTGCTGTCATGTTCTTTCGCCCCATTTTCCGGGACCATACTTGTACCCTAGTGTCGGACATGTCTGCAGTAGTCGTGCACCCATAACACTTCGCGATAAATTTGGTAGCTTCGTCGATAATAGTTGGCATTGGAGCATCAAGCTCACCCAAGCATTCGAGTGTTTGACTGGCCTGAGGCATCTTGATGGCAGTTGATTTGCCAACACCAAACAGTATCGCACCCAGAAAGGCAGTGCATCGCTGGAAGCTGTGGAGCTATTTTAGCATGCTCTTTGGCAGATGCTGCTATGTCAACCAAGGCTCTTTCAGAATGAGTAGATTCCATTGTTAGGCCATACGTGAGATCAAGTTTGTGGTAAAAATGTAGGAGCAGTACGAAGACGTCTGTATCATCGCACAGTACGTTGATGGCCGTTGCACCTTCTTCTGCCAGCTTCGACATTTGATGAACCATGATTACATCTGCTTCTTCATGAAAGTTCTCTAGATCTTACCTCTGTCTCAGGACATCGCAGCTGACTTTTATTGGTACAGGGTCTTGGCCAGTTAAGACGAGCTTGTTCTTCATCTTTTCCCCTCTGTTGAGCAGTTCTGTGCATATCAACTTGATGAGTTGAACTTTGTCGACCGCTATAGTTAGGACGACCTTTTGTGGTGGGAGAGGACTTTGGAGGGTTAGGTGATGGTGTCTACTGGCTTGCTGACCACACCGTTTTGTCCGTGTTGTGCCTTTGATGCTGAAATCGAAGTATCGATCAAATACAAGATAGACATCCCCCCGCGACATTTTACGGATGATGAAGCTGCACACATTGTCCACAAAGTTTTTGACTGTACCCTTTCATGGCCAGTGGACACACCAGAGGATAGCACAACCGTCAATTATAACAGCTTCTGCCTTCTGAACAATACGTGAGGAAACTAACACTTGGAGCTTTTTCTTCAGTGTAGACTTTGCCGACGCAATGCGCATGGTGCCATTTTCCTTGAACATGGAGGTCGGCATGGGGGCAAGTTCATGTTTGAGAACTGTTGGTAAGTCAATGTCTCATGTTTGTTGAAGCCCCAACACCCGTGAGTATATCAGATTGACATCATATACATCTTTGCCCCCAACCTTGATGGATTTCTTCGTGACGGCCATCGTGCCAACCTTCTTGGATAGAGGGGCGTTGAAGCCAGATGGCAGACTACTTTCAAAAGCGATCATCTGTGCCTTGCCTATGTCAACAGCGTGCTCTACATTTACAGACTCTGGTTGTATCTGTCCGGTTTGGATGTTCACCCGGCCTTTTGGATGGTCGTTATTATCCAGTGGCTGTATACATAATTGCAGTTTCTCTCGAATCTTTGACCTGTCTTGGTTGTCTCTGTGGATCCTAGATGGTTTCTCTTCTTTATGACTCGTGACATCAACCTCTTTGTATCCTCTAGTCATGTCTGCAACACCTTTGACAATCTTGGTGCATGCATGCATACTCAGAGCCCATCGTTTGAGTGTAGACGGCTTGAGAGTGATCCCTATGATGCCTCTTGCACCGTGGCCGTATCGCATGAAGGTGCTCTCTATAAACATGTCTGACCAATACCGTTTCAGAGACCGGGTTTATGCCTCATCACATGGTCCCCTTTCAGGAAACGATGGAAGATGTCACCGGGGAGACGTTCCATCGACCTCAGGTAATAGAGGCCGTAACGGGCATAGTGGTGATGTCCCTCAGCAAAGAAATACGGCATCATTTCTTTGACTGCATATAGATGTAGTGGCCAGTCGGCCTCACGTTCAGCTCGCACAAAGAGCATCATAAGAAAAACTGGCTTGATTAGACAGTCTACCCAGAGTCGTGTCGTCCTGCTCTCTTGTGACAATACTTCTAGATGTTCTTGAAGTTCGGTGTGACTCTCCAACTGTCCAAAAATAACTCTTAGGACTTCCTCCACAACAAGCCGAAGAGCTCTGACGTTTTGAGGAAACTTTTTCCCACTAAGCATTTTCGGAACACCTCCAAAGCTTGTTTTCATGATTTCTTCTGGACTAGTGTTTGCCATTCGGTCTCGAACACATCCAACAAAACTCATCAGAAGGTGCATTCCGCCTCGTCTTGGTATAAAGTTAAGAAACCGGTCTTGGTAGACCCACTTTATGCCTACAGCAACCCTGTATAGTTGTTGGTCATTGGTGAAGAGGGTAATGCGCTGTCCGCAGCTATTGGTGAGATCTTTTGTGTTCACCATTGCTGTCAGGATTGTGTTGGGGTCAGCTGGGTTCATGTCTATCAATGGGCGGTAAATGGCTCTTGTGGCTGGTCTTATGGTATGGCCCTGTTCCCTTGACAACTTAGTATTGAATCCGTTGAACTCCGGTATGCCCTCATCAGAGTCAATGGCTTGCAAGAAGTCGAAGTCGAGGGATTGGGCTCTCAAAAGTGATACCACTTGTGTGGCTAGAACACGTAATGGCAATAGAGCTCGCTTAGCCTCAGTATCAGGCATGTCAGGTTTTTTTGGGACCTTTGTATGACATCCCTGTAGAGAGGTTTTTTGGGACCTCTCTACAGGGATGTCATCAATTACCTGCTGCTGCATTTCATTTGCTGTCAGTAAAGGGAATGTCTCCAGATGTGATTCCTAAGTCAAGTACCTGTCAGTAACAGTCATGACAATGGCAAAGGAATGGGTGCTAACAAGTCCGTTCTGCGAGGATATGTTTGCGTCAAAGTTGTCTGCAACAGCTTGAATGATACCATCTTTGGGACAGGTCATACCCATGATGGTGAAGTTCTTGAGCGCTGCTGCTGCTGCTGCTGAAGCTTTGAACCGCAATATTTCATCATAAGAACAAGCTACCCTGCAATCATAGAACTGTTCAATCAGAGACCTCTGATTGAGGACAACACCTAGTGCAATCTGAAGAGGGGTGGATCGGTTGGTTAAAATTCTGGTGACAATGTTGCCAATGAGAGCAGCTGACAAAGTGTAGTTCATTTTGTCAGAGATTTTAACTAACAGTGAGCGAAGTGTTTCACTGACAGAGTCCAGTGCAATATCAATGTCTACACTAGCTTGGTATACTTTCCTATCAGCTGGTAACCTCTGCGTCTCATGGACAATGCGTTTTGCAACCCTTTCTAATACACAATCGAAGTAGTCTTCATCATTTACCAGATGGAACAGGCCTGATGCCTTACTCTGAAATACCAAAAGGCTGGCAACACCTGAACCACTTAAAATGAGTAAATCAGGCCCAAAATGATCTGACAGATGAGAAACTAAGGCTCTACGGGACAACTTCTGTCCACCGTTTTCAAGATCCAGGTTATAAACATCTACAGAGTTCCATATTTTTGTCATATCTGCTTTCATTTTGGATACAGTTGATTGGAAAGAAGAGTCCAAAGATATTTGACTCGGATCAAGGCTGCTTCTGACAGCTGCTGCTATAGCACGATCTGTCATGAATGCGTCCCTACAGTCGATGTGGTATCTTGCATTCGCCGCATGTAGATCACTCACTGCTCCAACAACACGGATTTCAACATCCTTTGCCCAGTTGTCTTGACGCTCGAAACAAGTGTCCAATATCTTTTGCTTGTAGGTGCGATCGGCAGCACGATCGGCCGTACGGCACAAAGTGACTTTTCTCCACCGATCTGGATGTTTTGGATCGCGATCCATGATACATAATGCAACCACAGAATATGCAGTGCTCTCGGAAGTTAAATGTCGTTCCTTGCGAATCAGAACGACGAGATCGCTTTGGAGCTGGTGATGCGTTTTCAGTATCATTATGTTTCATAAATCGTTTTATAGACACCTGCGATGTATAAATTGATACACATTGTCGGTGACACTGGACAGAATGGTTTTCATCTTCAGCAAGCATTTTCTCCAAAGACACATGGAGATCATCTTTATAGATCTTACTTGCCTGGATGATGCTTCTAATACGATCTGCACCAGATGTTGACAAGGGCTTGTTTGTAAAGTTGCCTTTACATGGATGGAATAAGCATTGGCTCATATCTCACTCTGGTGTCTGAAATGAGAAAATGATATTGGTCAATACATGCCAAACGATATAGGAACACCCCACCCCCACCCCCACCCCGTAATCGTGGACCCATTTAAGGCATTCATTATCCTTACCCATTACTGCTGGACCCTTAAACCCTAGGTTTAGAATCATTATTTCCATCCTATCCCATATATAGCCATAGATATAGCCAAACACTGTGGTGGCCATCTTGGAATCCAAGATGGCCGCCATCTCAGACACTTGTAACTGGTATTATATTCCTTGACCATGAAAACCTAGGTTTAGACACCATTATTTCCATCCTATTCCATATGTAGCCATAGATATAGCCAAAAAACTGAATTTCGGTAATGGCCGACTTCATTTGCATATTATGCAAATTGCCCAAACCTGACAGGATGTTATCACTTGGATTCTTGTTCAGCACCCTTCAAAGATATAAAACCGCAAAAAAACTTTATAGGAACGCAAGTGCAAGGTTGACCCCCAAAACAGCATTTCACTGCAGGACTAAAAAGTGGAACACCCTCGTGAGAACTCCCTTCTCCTGAACAAAGGTTGCTCTTTCCACAAAATTATTTTTCCAATTCCTCCTCGATCCATGTCATTGCCCCTCTTCCTTGGGAGGACTGCAGAGTTTGCAGCATTGTGTTGTCATCTTATATTTTGTT